>NC_041750.1:1960270-2262290 GCF_004115215.2 Ornithorhynchus anatinus
GTTTGATCTGTGATACAACAAATAAGGGGCCAGGAAAATGAAAATTATTTTGTGCTGGGGTAGAATTTGGTGCATCCCATGGGGACATGAATTTTTGAGCCTGCTTGGACAATCACACCTATCTGCCCTGAGAGTAAAATTGACAGTCATTCAATCAATCAATCAATTTACTGAGCCTTTGTGTGCAAGGCAGGGTTAGTTTCAGATTCTAAGCAGGGTAAGTAGCCATTTCAGGGCAGTAGGGCAACAGAGAGGTAAAAAGCTGCTTGACCTTCCCAAGTTGGAGGCCTAATTTGATCAATAAATCCATGTTATTTATTGAGTGCTTACTGTGTGCAGAGCACTGAACTAAGCACTTAGGAGAGTACACTATGATAGAGTTGGTAATATTCCCAAGATGTCAGCCTCCACCAGGGACATCCTTAATAAGGCAGTGCCATCCAGAATTTTTCTAAAATGGTGGTCACTTCTCTCTGCTGCACCAGGGACTTTTGAAAGATGGGTCTAATATGACAGCAGGATAGGAAGGCAGATGCAACTGGCGGTGAATTTCAGAAGCAGCATGGCCTAGTGAAAGGAGCATGGGCCTAAGAATCAGAGGACCTGGGTTCTAATCCCAACTCTACCACCTGTCTGCTGTGTGACTTTAGGCAAGTCATTTCACTTGGCTTCAGTTACCTCATCTATAAAATGGGATTAAATCTTACTCCGCCCTACTTAGCCCATAAGCCCCATGTGGGATGTGAACTGTGTCCAACCTGATTAACTTGTATCTGCCCCAGTACTTAGAACAGTGCTTGGCACAGAGTAAATGCTTAACAAGTACCATAAATATTGTTATAATTACTACAGCACTGTCATAGCTGCAGTGGTAAACATGAACAGACTGTTTAAGTCCAGACTTTGCTATCTGCAGCAGTCAGAACTGGGTTCTTCTGAATCTCTTAAAACACTCTATCAAGTGCTTTAGACAATCCAACAGTAGCTAAGATTATTACTGGAGTCTACTACAGTAATATTCTACTAGTAGAGAAGCAGCATGGTATAGTGGATAGAGCACAGGACTGGGAATCAGAAGGTCCTGGGTTCTAATTCTGTCTCCCACATGAATGCTGTGTGACCTTGGGAAAGTCACTTAACTTCTCTGAGCCTCAGTGACCTCATCTGTAAAGTGAGGATTAAAAATGTGAGTCCCATGTGGACAGAGACTGTGTCCAACCTGATTAACTTGTATCTACCCCAGTGCTTAGAACAGTGCTTGGCAAATAGTAAGCACTTAACAAGGACCATAATTATTGTTATTAATCTTTGCCCTCAGGAAGCTTACAACTGAAGAGGTGTGACAGATTTAAATTTTATATTAGATCATAAAAACTGGAGGAGGAGCGACAGTAGGGGGAAGCTGTTGCCTGGGCATGATAGAGAATCTGTTCTGCTTCCCTCCTCTTGCCGAGAGTCTGTCTAGCCAGACCCTTCTGGGGAATGTCAATGGACAGGCCCTTGTAATGACATCAGTCTTCCTAAGGCTTACTCTAAAGCAGGAGCTAGTGGGCCAGTTTTAAGAAACATCAGTATCAAGACAACCCTTGATAACATTTGTTTGCCACTTTACATTAGATCTGTGCCATGCGGATTCAAGTTTAAAATGGAAATTTTCTACACAGAAATTTTTTAAGAAATCTACTTTGTCCCAGACAGGCCCAAACCCATGAAACCAGGAAAGCTGGAGGCCCTGTAGAGAGGCAACCCAATATGAAATGTAACATGGTGTAGTAGATAGAGCACAGGCCTGGGGGTCAGAAGGTCATGGGTGCTAATCCTGGCTCTGCCATTTGTCTGCAGTGTGACCTTGGGAAAATCATTTTACTTCTCTGGGCCTCACTTACCTCATCTGCAAAATGGGGATTGAAATTGTGATCCCCACCTGGAACAGGGACTGTATCCAACCCAACACTTTGTATAGTGCCTGGCACATAGTAAGCACTAAAATATCACAGTTAACATTTCTACTCATCTCAAGGAGCTCCACCGTGGGTCAGAATAAAGTCTTTGGAAAGAACTCAAAGATCCATTTTAGAATAAATGTAATTCAGGTAGGACAGGTGCAACCGAAGCCAAAGAAGCAGAGAGATGGAAGGCCACCCTATTCAAGTGGAAGTTCCTTGAGGTCGGGGATTGCATCTTTTACTTTTATATGTTCCCCAACCTTCTGGTAAAGGACTCTGCTCACAGTAGGTGCTCCATAAATCCTGTTGATGCTAATGCTCATTTATAAACACACACAAAGAGATCATTTAACATAAGCAGCTCAGAACACTAACTCAAACAGTAATTTGACTAGGGAAGAGACACTCAGAAATGATATATAAGCTCCATAGGTTTCATCCCCCATAACTTTTTAGCCAGGGTTCCCAGCTTCACTCATCCCAGTTTTAGGACGAGACCTAAGAGCTGCTTGAGTAGGGCTGAGAAGACCTAAGAGTTTCGAAACGGAGCTGAAAAGACTCCAAACTGGGTTTCTCTGACTCAGAAAATTTGCAATCACAACCTCTCAATATCATTTTTTACTCTATTTAAGCATTTCTTCCTCTTACCTGTAATTATTCTATATCTGTCGCCCATATACGAGTGTAAGATCTTTGAGGGCAGAGATTGTGTCTTTTACCATTTTTGTGTTCTATCAAGCACTTAGTACAGTGCTCTGCACACAGTAGGTGTTAACTAAATTATACTGATTAATTGATTCCCTGAATTAGACGTTGAGGAACAGCCAAAGGAACATTCTTACATTAATTCTTACATTAATTAATTAAATTAATTTCTTACATTAGACTGCCTTTACATTGAAATTTTCTTCAATTCTACCATTTCTTCAATCACTTAGTCATATTTGTTGAGCTCCTATTCATTTTCTAAGCATCATATGTTCCCTTCCCTCAAGGAGTTTACAATTTAATGGGGAAGGCAGACAAATTATTTACTATTGAAAGCCAAAGGAAGACTAAAACTAGAGCAGGAGGTAAAACTTACCAAGATGAAGTAGCTCAAGAATTGAATGCTCAAATAAATATTTAAATAAAAATAGGTACTTATTTTACATGAATGCTGAGGATAGGAATACTGCATAAAGTCCCTACATTGGCTGTTGAGTTGATAAGAATTTTGTCCTTTTTGAGAACCATGTGAGTTTAGATCTTCAGAATTACATGAGGGATATGCATTAAAACTATATGCCACTCAGCACTTCCTACATTTAACACAAAGTTTCACGTAATTAATGGTAGCACGGAGCACACTCTTTTGAACTCTTTCCATTGCTCAAAATGTCCTGGTTGCTGGTGTATTGAGTACCTTTGCCCTCTAGTGTCGGGAATGTCAGACTTTAAGTGGCTTTAAATAGCTCGGTAATGCAGATTTTTTTTGAAGAGGACAATTGTGAACTCAACTCCCTCATATATTATCATGAGGGTCATATATATTTTAATTCCAGGATACACTGCAATCTTCCTTTATGTTTCTTGGTATAAATAGAAATTGACTCGGACATTACTTCTAACCAGATTGTTTTGATTTTGGAGAGTAACTTTTACCAAAACTTTCTTACTAGCCATAATATTTCACTCAGAATTCTGGGATGTGACCTATTTTGATGACGCTTTGCCAAACACTAATACCCTGAAATTTCTGATTGTCTGCACTTATGCAATGGGAAAACCTTTTAGCATGTTACTCCTCCCTCACCCCACCCTACCTAAGTGTATTTAGACTGCAGAGCACAATTGCTTTCCTTTGCTGAAATGCTGAAGGCAAGAAATCAATAGGCCTTTAGCATTATCAAGTATTTTATTTTTCTTCAGCTTTGCTCTTCCCTTCATTGTCCACTCAATTCACCAAGCTTATTTTTCTTCTCGCTGTTTTAATTTTCTTTTGCTCTTGATTAAACAAAGCCTCTCCATGCTTGTTGGATTATAGCTGGATAATTTACACCATAAAACCAATGAGTTCTCACTTCAGAATTTATGCCAATCCCCTTCTTTCTTGGCCTTGACACCCTTTTAGCTACTTTAGCACTCAAGTGTATGTCCGCATTTTTTTGGCTATCTATTTAATGATTTATTCATGGAAGTGCTTACTTGTATTTTTTATCATCTGTATCTATATTCCTTCTCTCTTACCTACTGTATAACAGGCAGTCGGCAACTGCTTCTGCTTGAGTGTCTCCCCAAACTTTCTGGTCAACTCACCTCACTGAGCACCTTAGCACTCAAGGTGTATGCATACCTGTGAATCCATTTGTTGTCAACCCATTATATTGCAAAATTAAAATATATTAAATATATTAAATTGTTTTTATCATTTGTATATAAACTCTTGCTCTTTTTACCTAGTTGTGTTGGGCATTCTACCTGTCACCTCACTGGACAGTGAATTCCCTGAAGTAGGGCCATAGTAGAGCCCCACTATTCTCCATGTGGTGGTTAGCACCTTTTCATCCTTGGCAACAATACTTATGAAGCAAACTACACCAAAGTTTTCTGACCCGGCATCCAGGCCCATATGGTTTCAAACACCAACTTCTCTGAATCTGATGTAAGCAATTAGGAAGCCATTAACCGTGCTCAGAGTTTTCTTTGAGAAAGTCTACTTTGCTAAAATGACGCAAACACACACACACACACACACACACACACAATGAAAACAATTGTCCACCTCTTGCCATTCTGTATCAAATACTGAATAACTTGAAATGGTCTTTGGAAAGGCTGAAAGCAGGAGATATTTTGCCCTACATTTATACTGTCTTTAATCAACTCATCCCTCGAGTCTGCAATCACTGCAAAGTGCCACTTCACCTCAGTGAAGATCATGAGAGGAGAAATAATCCCTAGAAATGCTGACAAAAATACTGAATGGGCTGCACAGACCCGCGGTTCTCTACAACGTCACAAAGCAAAGGGCTGAAAACCATTGTTCTCTAAAGACCACGTATCTGACCTTCCAGCCCTTAACTCAAGGAGGCAAAGGAGAAAACGATGCCAGGCACTGCAAACATTAAGCATGACACGGTCAGTCGTTAAGCACGATTTGCGCAAGGTGACGGGGACTATGGGTCCCACACTGACCTTTTCAGTCACCCACGGCCTCATAGGTGATCCTCGTCGTCAGTAGCCTATAGCGAATGGTGCGTGACTTGGTCACACTGTGGGAGAATTCGGGAAGGTGTGTACAAGGATGAGGGAAGGGGGTGGTGGTCATTTCCCGTGCAAGCGGGGATCTTCTCAAACATGGTTCGCTTACCACGGCGTTGGCGTGTCCCTGCTCCCCTTTCCTGTTCCGAACCTGGATAAAGGACACGGGCAGATTGAATCCCACACCACAGGCGAGGTTCCGGAGGTCCGCAGCGCTACACTCTCCACGCAACAAGAAGTTGTCGTGGCTGGGGCCGAGCCCCAGGGAGGCCTGGTATAGGTAGGTCTGGGAAAGTCTTCCCACGGCAGTGACATCCACCTGGGCCGAGGCGAAAGAGGAGCTGGGGGGCACCTTCCTTTGGTATCTGTACTCCTGCGTGGAGCAGCAGCGGGCAGGGCAGCACCCGGAGGGACAGCGAGCCCGGTCCTGGTTCAGGTTGATACAGAGGAGGGAGATCACGCACCCCAGGAACACGAAGGAAATGGTGGCGAGGGCGATCACTAAGTAGAGATTGGGGCCTGAGAGCTGTCCACGTCTTCCCCAGTCGTCGTTGAAGTCGGGCAGGACGTGGGGGATGGAGTCGGCCAGCAGGACGCCCACGGTGACCGTAGAGGACAGGGGTGGCTCCCCATGATCTCGCACCATGACCACCACTTTCTGCTTGGCTGCGTCCCCCGGCCGCAGGGAGCGGACGGTCCGCAGCTCCCCCGTGCGGGGGGCGACCTCGAATAGGTCCCTGACCGAGGCCTGCAGGAGGTGGTAGGACAGCCACGCGTTCGGCCCGCTGTCCAAATCCTCGGCCACCACCTTGGCGACCAGGTGTCCAGCCCCGGCCGAGCGGGGCACCACCTCCACCGGGATCGAGCCGTTCCGGGCCGGGGGGTGGAGGATGACCGGCGCGTTGTCGTTGCGATCCAAGACCGACACCTTCACCGTCACGTTGGCGCTCCTGGAGGGGACCCCGCCGTCCCGGGCCTCCACTTGGAAGCGGAATTCCCTGAGGCTCTCGAAATCGAAGGGCGCCTTGGCCGTGATGGCTCCACTGGCTGACTCCACCTCCACCAAGCTGGATGCGGGAGGGCCCTTGGAGTCCAGCTCCCGCAGCACGTAGGACACGCGGCCGTTGTCACCCAGGTCTGGGTCCTGGGCCAACACGCGGCCCAAGGAGGCCCCCGGACTGTTGTTTTCGGCCACCAGCAGCTCCTGCTGCGGCCGGGAGAAACTGGGCGCGTTGTCGTTGACGTCTGCCACGAGGATCGTCACCGTCCCGCTGGAGCTGAGCGGGGGAGACCCCCCGTCGGAGGCCATCACCGGAATGTGGTATTCGCTGACCCGCTCCCGGTCCAGGGGCCCGGTGGTCAGCAGGGTGAAGTAGTTGTCGAAGGAGGGGCGGAGCTGGAAGGGGTAGCCGCCGTCGCCGCCGTCGAGGAGGCTGCAGGTCACCCTCCCGTTGGGGCCCGGGTCGTCATCCCGCACGCTCAGGAGGGCGACCACCGTCCCGGGCCCCGCGTCCTCGGGCACCGGGCTGGACAGCGACAGGACTCTCACCTCGGGGACGTGGTCGTTCACGTCGGTCACCTCCACCAGGAGTTTGGTCGTGCCGGCCAGGCCCAAAGCGCCCCCGTCCCTGGCTTCGATGAAGATCTCCAGCCCCGGGTCCGGGGCCCCCAAGGGAGCGGCCACCCGCACCTCGCCGTTGCGGGGGTGCACGTGGAACCGGCGCCGCAGGTCGGCGTCCGTGCCCGGGCCGAAGGCGTAGCGGATCTCCCCGTTGGAGCCCTCGTCCGGGTCCGAGGCCCGGACCTGGGTCAGCAGCGTCCCGATGGGCGCCGTCTCGGGGACCCCGGCCCGGTAGACGGGGCGCTCGAACACCGGCGCGTTGTCGTTGGTGTCCACCACGGTGACCGTGACCCGGACCTCTCCGGAGCGGGGCGGCTGACCCCCGTCCCGAGCGGTCAGCCGCAACCGGTGAGCGGCCTGTCGCTCCCGGTCCAGCGCTCTGTCCAGCACTAACTCGGGGTACTGGCTCCCGTCTCCCCGGGTCCCCATCTCCAGGAGGAAATGGTCGCTGGGACTTAGAGCGTAATCCCGCAGCCCGTTGGAGCCCTCGTCGGCATCCTGGGCATCGGGGAGGGCGAAGCGGGCACCGGGCGCCACGAACTCCGCGATGTGCAGCTGCACCTCCCCGGCCGGGAAGCGGGGCGAGTGGTCGTTGACGTCCAGGACCCGGACGCGCATCCTGTGCAGCTCCAGAGGATTTTGGAGCAGCAGCTCGTAGCTCAGGACACACGGCGCCCGGGCTCCGCAGAGCCGCTCCCGGTCGGCGGGCTCCCGCACCACCACCGCGCCGCTGCCCGGCTCCACCGCGAAATAAGGGTCGTTAGCGCCGGGAAGGAGGAGAAGACCCCGGGAGGGAAGCCCGGCCGCGTCCAGCCCCAGGTCCTGGGCGACGTTGCCCACGACCACGCCGCGCCCCGTCTCTTCCGAGACCGAGTAGTCCAGCTGTTCGGCGGAGATGCCGGAGATGCACAGACACAGAGTGACCACCCAGTCCACCACCGTTCCTGGCCGGCTCGGTCCTCCCCCCGCCGGCCGCGGGCTGACCATCCTTCCTGGCCGGCTCGGTCCTCCCCTCGCGGTCCCCGGGCTGACCATCGTTCCTGGACGGCTCGGTCCTCCCCCCGCCCCCGGGCTGACCATCCTTCCTGGCCGGCAAGGCGCTCCGCCCTACAGGGCCAGCACCCTTCCAGAACACCTGCAGCCCTAAGGGTGGGGAGATCTCCGGTTTTCGCCTCTCTCCCGGTTCACGGCATCCCCGGTGTAGCCGGCTCGGAGCGAGCTCCGACTTGTCTTTCTGCGCTCCGGCGGCCGAGAGACGAGGACTCGGGCGGCGCGGAGGGGGAGCAGCGCCCCCTTGGGGCCCACCGGATAATTTCACCGACGGCAGGGGCGTCTAGTCTACCCGCCGGCCAGGCCCGACCCCCAGCGCGGAGCCCGCGACGCCTACAATCTCCCCCTATTCTTTCATTCAATCGTATAGGGCTTTTCGCTCCTCCCTTAAAATCACCATTCACCCATTCACTCATTCAATCGTATTTACTGAGCGCTTATTGTGTGCAGAGCCCGGTACTAAGCGCTTGGGAAGGTACGGTACAACAATAAACAGTGGCATTCTCTGCCCACCACGAGCTAGCAGTATATTGGAAGTACTAGGGGTGTCATTCGTTCATCCACTGCTCCCGCCTCTCACCGGCTTTCTCTCTAGCTAAGGAGCACTCGAATGTCTCAAATGCCTCGGAATTAATCAATAATAATGATGGTATCTGTACCAGGCACTGTTCTAATCGCTGGGTTGATACAGGTCGGACACAGTCCCTATCCCACATAGGGATCACAGTCTTAATCCCCATTTTACAGATGAGGGAACTGAGGCACAGAGAAGTTAAGTGACTCGTCCAAAATCACACAGCAGACAAGTGGCGGAGCTGGGATTAGGACCCAAGACCTTCTGACTCCTAGGCCTGTCCTCTATGCACTAGGCCACGCTGTTTCTGGATATTACTGAATAATAATTAATAATAATAATTTTGGTATTTGTTAAGTGCTTACTATGTACCAAGTACTGTTCTAAGCGCTGGGGAGATACAAGGTAATTAGGTTGTCCCACGTGGGGCTCACAGTCTTAATCCTCATTTTCCAGATGAGGTAACTGAGGCTCAGAGAAGTTAAGTGACTTTCCCAAAGTCACACAGCTGGTTAGTGGCAGAGCTGGGATTAGAACCCACGACCTCTGACTCCCAAGCCCGAGCTCTTTCCACTGAACTTCGCTGCTTCAGAAGGGAAGGGAAAGGTGTCCCTTCCAGCACCCACACACTTCCTCCATTCCATCATCTCCCCTGTGGCCCTCCAGAGTTGGGACATAGCAGAAGGCATAGCAGGGCTTCACCCAAGATTCAGGCTGAGCTCTTTTTTTAGGGTATTTGATAAATGCTTACTTTGTGCTAGGCACTGTAAAGATACAAGTTAATCAGGTTGGACACAACCCGTGTCCCACATGGGGCTCACAGTCTTAATCCCCCCCATTTTACAGATGAGGTAACTGAGGCACAGAGAAATGACTTGCTCAAGGTCACAAAAGCAGACTAGTGGCAGAGCCAGAATTAGAACCCAGCTCTTCCCCATCTTGGTGGCTAAGGAGGACCTGAGATCCACCAAGACCATCTTTGGTGCTGTCCTAAAATTAGGTTCATGTCCCTACTGGGATGGCCTTCTCAGGAAATCTCAACTGGGATCACCAGATTACAGCATTTTAAAGATGTTTTTAACCCTGGCTCCTCCATTTAACCTGCTGTGTGACCTTGGCAAGTCACTTAACTTCTCTGTGCCTCAGTTACTTCAGCTGTAAAATGGAGATTAAGTCTGTGAGTCCCACGTGGGTCATGGACTGTGTCCAACCTGATTAACATATCTACCCCAGCGTTTAGTACAGTGCCTTGCATATAGTAAGTGCTTAACAAATACTACTTAAACAACAACAAAAAAGAGGAACAACCACCTTCCCGATGCCGAGATTTCCAGGACCCTCTAAAAATTCATATGCACTAGCTTTGGTTCCAGAGGAAAGTGCCTGGTCCTGGAATACAAAATACCTGGGTCCTAGTTCTGGATCTGTTGTACTGGGATGCCTGCTGGGGTTTTGCCATCAGGGGGAAGGTTTATGACAAAAGAACCACATAGGTGTTTCACAAAGAGGACAGACTCAACAGGAATCTCAGAATCACTGGCTAGCATGCCTCCCACTGTTCCTCTTTGAAAACTAGCAGCTGATTTTCTCCCTTGATTAAACTCCATAATCATTTCTGAGTTTCCCAGCGTGACAGATGTGTGATATGCTGACCATGCTAATTATCCTAGAATGAAAACTGTGTACTATGCTAACCATTTTAATTTTCCTAGAATGACAGGTGTATACTGCCTGTCCCTCCTTCCAAGCAGGAGAAATGCATATAACTACCAGGATTACTTAAATGAGACATCCCAACTTGCCTGCTGTATGAACTTAGGCAAGTCACTTTTATTCTCAAGTTTCCTCACTTGTGAAATGCAGATAAAATACCTGTTCGCCCTCCCTCTTAGATTGTCCCTGTCTGGGACAGGGACTGTATCTAATCGGGTAATCTCGCATCTATGTCATTACTTAGAGCAGTACTTGCCATAAAGTAATCCCTTAAAAATTACCACTATAATTACCATTTGCATCCTACTCATTCAAACATCCTGTTTTTGTAGGAAGGAAAGAATAAAGAGGGCAGAGCTTCAGGAAGGTAGGGCAAGGATTCATAAATAGTAATATCAACTCTAACCAAGACATAGTGGCCCAATTCTCATGTCCCTTGCCAGTTTCTTTGACCCAGAACTCCCTCCCCCAGCCAAATCTGCCAGGCCACAACTCTCCCCTTCTTCAAAGCCGTCCTGAAATCCAACCTCCTCCACAAAGCCTTTCCTGATTGAGTCACAGCACTCTAGTCACAACAAGCCTACATGCTTCCTTAGCACTTGAACATTTTATTCCTCACCTCAGCACTTGACATTTGTGGATTTTTTTTCGTTGCAGATTCACCTATTCATAGTTGGCTAATTGCTGGGGTGGTCTTTGCCATCTTTTTGGTAACCATCAACTCTATATCAGCATGTCATACTGCTATCAAGAGAAGAATGACTTTTTGAGTAAAAGCTTGGTAAAGCCCAAGAGACAAGGGGGGAAAAGAGAAAACAAGTGCCAGGCACTATGAACATTAAAACAAAACCATACAACAAAGACAGCCCTTTTTGTAGGATTTGACTGTGATTGTGGGCTTCACCTTAACTTTTCCAGCCACACACACTCACAGGTGACTTCCCCTATTAGTGATGTCTTCTTCAAATACAAGGGACAACTGCATACACAGTACCGTGCCTTGTACTGTTAGAAAACTAATTAGATGCAATCCGCTTTATTAAACACTGAATACAGGGCATTGCATTCAGTAGTGCTCAAAAATACCATTACTATTATTGTATCCAATAAATTACCATTTGAGAGTGATAATTCAAAAGAAACCCCTGCATTTTGCTCCAGGAATTGATGAGTAAGGATCGTCTGTGTTGCCATTCTCCACCAGGAGCTAAAGAAGATTCAGAAAGAGAGCCAGTCCCGGGGGGTTGGAGGGGAGGAGATGAGTTTAGAGGTGATTCACAAATAAGGTGACTCAGATTGATTGATAAGGAAAACTGAGGATCATTAAAGTAACCTGCCCAAGGGCAGAGCTGGGATTAGAACCTAGGTCTCCTGACACCCAGCCCCACACTCCCTCCACTAGGCAATGCTGAGGATGGAGTACAACCTGGATCTGGGGGGAGGGAAGGTTCAAGGCATTTCTGAGGCCAGAGGAGGTGTATGTGCTGGAAGCCAGATTAATGGAAATTGGTTCGCAGGGGTGACAGAGCGTTAACGTGTAAAATGGTGAGTTCTAGCGGAGGGGTCTACCTGGGGTGTCCACCCACCACCTCCGGTCTACCTGGGGTGTCCACCCATCACCTCCCCCAGTGGAATGTGCCTGTTTATTGTTATATTGGACTCTCCCAAGATTTGGGTACAATGGACTGCATACAGTAAGCACTCAATAAATACGACTGAATGAATGAATGAAATGAGACTGAAATTTGAATAGCCGAGCCAATCCTTTTTTGTCTTTTTCTTTTCTTGTACTCTCCCATGCCCTTAGTGCACAGTGGTCTGCACCCAGTAGGTACTAAATAAATACCACTGATGCCAATGACAACAATAAAATGGATGATGACAAATACAAATTGGCAACAGGAGGAGAGACTCTATCAGAGACAGCCTATTAAGGACCAGAGTTTTCATTATTTCTGCCTCGACTCTCCCCAAATCCCTGGACCTTCTCTGGAACCTTCCGTGTGGCCAAATCTCTTTCCCACCACTACCCTCATGACTCCACCCAATCCCACCTTTAACTGGTGAGATTTCATACAAATACTTGTAATGGTTCATAGAAGCCAGAGTCATGCAGTTTGTAGATTATTTCTAAGCAGAATAATGGAACTTTGGGAAGTACTTCAGAGTATTAGCGAGCTCCTAGTCACTGCACTAAATTGCTAAGGTGCCCCCCGCCCCCCCATACGTGCCTCATTTACATACAGTGTTATCACTCATGACTAGGTAACTTTACAAAGGTTATACTCTCAAAAGCAACAAGTATCCAGTTTACAGTGTGACCTAATAGAAGGAGCATGGAGTTAGGAGTTAGGAACAGGTTGGAGTCGCTCCTTGGCCACTGGCCTGCTGCTGCTGTCCAAGTCACTTAAACCAGGGCCTTTAAAATAAAAATCAGATAGACTGTGAGCACTGTGTGGGGCAGGAACATGCCTCATTTCATTACTTATGCACATAAGAAGGCTGTTAATATGCATAATATTAATAATAACATAACACCATACAATAATGTTAACAATAATCCAGTTCAGCAATCTGCCACTCTTATAGTTTTCAATTACTTAATGATCTCAAATGAAGTCAGTGACCTAATTAAATTTCTTCCCTTTTTTTTTTTTTAAATATGCACCAGGGTTTCCTCTATTTTCACTCGAGAGGTTCTCACAAATCTTATGAACTTTTACAACACAACACATCCATTCTCACCATATTTCACATTGACATAGAGCTGTGTTTTAGGTGTCTGGCAAGTACATCGAGCATTATTTTCTCTAATCTCGTTGTCTCATGTCCT
Organism: Ornithorhynchus anatinus; assembly: GCF_004115215.2. Classification (NCBI taxonomy): domain Eukaryota; kingdom Metazoa; phylum Chordata; class Mammalia; order Monotremata; family Ornithorhynchidae; genus Ornithorhynchus; species Ornithorhynchus anatinus. The sequence continues at coordinate 1,973,251 of NC_041750.1, forward strand.
TATCTCATTCTGGGAAAGCTGACTGTGGATTAGATAAACTCTTTTTATAAACCAAATTAATTTATTGTGGTGTTTATTACTCTGTGTCAAATACTGGGCTAAGCAAGGGATAATCATATTGGACACAGTCTGTTTCACACAGTGTTCATAATCTAAGAAGTAGGGAGAGGAGGTATTTTATTCTCATTTTACAGAGGGAAAAATTTAGGCTCAGAGAGATTCAATAATTTACCCAAGGTTATACAGTAGGGCTGGGACTAGAACGTGGGTCTCCTCACTCCAAGTTCCATGCTCTCTCATATGAAAGCCATCCCCCAGGGAAAAAGGGGAAGGAGCAAAGTGGGAGAAAAGAGAGGTGGATCAAGTGAACTGGAGCAGATTATTGTTACTGGTTTCATTAGGGAGGAAGTTAGGAATGTTTACAGGGCATTTCTAATCCTCCTCCAGACTAAATCGGTGAACTGTTGGAGAAGCAGCATGGTTTAGTGCCAAGAGTCCAGGCTTGGGAGTTCTAATGGATTCTAATCCCAGCTCTGCCACTCATCAGCTGTGTGACTTTGGGCAAGTCACCTAACTTCTCTGTGCCTCAGTTCTCTCATCTGTAAAATGGGGATTAAGACTGTGAGCCCCACATGGAATAACCTGATTACCTTGTATCTATTCCAGCGCTTAGAACAGTGCAATGCACAAAGTAAGTGCTTGACAAATACCATTGTTATTATTATTATTATTATTATTATTATTAATAACCGTTGACTATGGGACTCTGCTGTATTTCTAAACAGCCTATCAAATCTCTTGTTGGAGTTCAGGCCCGATTCTGTCCCCCGCCAGTGGAAAATGAACTTGCTACCAGTGGGTTGGGCTGGGGCTCCTAAAGGGTAGAGTCCATGACAATTGCCCAGATCATTTTACCCCACGGACAGACTTACCTACAAAACTATCACCATACCATTTCACTCTGACTCAAAGATGTGAAGGGAAAGTCTTGGAATAGATTATCCACAAACTCTAACTTCTTATTGGATTGTAAACTACTTGTTGGCAAGGAATGTGTTGCTTAGCTTCTGTTAAACACTACAGTTTAGTGTACCCTGCCTAGTAGATCCCCATTACTACTAAGAGGGAATAGGATTTAATCCTCATTATTCTGATGATGAAACTGAAGCACAAAGAAGTTAAGTGATTTGCCCAAAGTCACAGAACAGATTAGTGGTAAATTCTGGATTAAAAGAGAGGTCCTCTGACTTCCAGGTCCATACTCCTTCGTCTAGGAAATGCATCTCTAACTGCATTTCCTAAGTGCTTAGTAGAGAGTTCTGCATACAGTCGGTGCTCAATACATTTGATTGAGGATACGGTACTCAGTTTATTGAGAAGGTATTGATAAGCCTCTAATTTGGATCACTTTTTTAGGATACCCCCATTTGTTGGAATGGCTATTCCTGATGTTTGTTCATAATGAAACACCACAGCTACTGTATTAAAATTCATGTCGTTATGGTACTTATTTCTGAGGCTGTTTCTTTCCCTTTTTCTGAAATTGGTGTACAACACCTATTCGAACAGAAAGGATTCTGCCTTGACTTAAAGTTATCCCGAAAAAACCAATATCCATGCCATTCAAATAAACCTGGGAATATGAATATTGACCTTTAAAACAAGAGTGAAAATAAACAGAGGAGAACGGTAAACCGTCCATGATGAGACATTATAGTTATGTTAAAAGAGGAAAAGACGCCTTCCGGAACAGGAAAATGCGGAAGCACCCTTCAAATTCAAGGGGAAGTGTTTTAGGAGGGAAAAGAAGGCTGGCTAGGTTGAGATGGGAATGATAACCTCGCTAGGGGGAGTCAGTGCAACTCCTAACTGGGTGCTCAAGAGAAGGCAGTAAATGTGAGATGAGTTAGGACAGTGAGATAACTATTGACGACTTGAAAATGAATAATGAATTCCATTTCGGAACTCACCTTCCCCGAATCCTCTGGACCGATTCCCTGCTGCTCCCCGCTGCTCCGGGGTCCCGGACATGGTGGCATGTTGGGGCTGAAAGCCATGAGGTCGCTCTTGGCGGCCCCATCCCCCGCACACGCGTTCGGACGCTGACGACGGCGCTGCTGAGAATACGACCAACTCCCCACCGCGCTGGAGCAGACCAGGGCCGGAGGGACGGGCCCGCACAGATCCCGCGGGGGCGCCGAGCACCGCAGCGCCGTGTACAGCAGCACGGTCAGCACGAACAGGCTGGACACGGCGCAGATGGCGATGATCAGGTACACGTTCACGTCCACCAGCGCTGCCCGCTGGCCGCCCCCCGACGCTCCCGACGCCCGCACCCCCGACGCCCGCGACGCCGCCTTGCCGTCCTGCCCGCTGTCCACCAGCGACACGCTCACCGTGGCCGTGGCCCGCAGCGCCGGCTCCCCGTGGTCCCGCACCACGACCAGCAGCGTGTGCCGCGGCCCGTCCGCCTCGTCCAGGGCCCGCGTCGTGCTGATCTCGCCCGTGTACAGCCCGATACGGAAGGGGCTGCGCCCGGCCCCGCCGCCCGCCTCCCGCAGCTCGTACGACAGCCACGCGTTGTAGCCCGAGTCCAAGTCCACCGCGCGGATCTTCGCCACCGGGTGCCCCGCACCGACCCCCTGCGGAACCAGCTCCGGTCCAGGCTGAGGCGCCCCGGGGGACCCGGACCAGGGACTCGACCCCGCCGAGGACCACGAGGGGGCGGCGGCTGTGCCAGAATGGGGCGGCAGCACCACCGGGGCGTTGTCGTTCTCGTCCAGCACGAACACCTGCAGCGTCACGTTGCTGTCCAGCGCCGGGACTCCCGCGTCGCGGGCGTTCACCTGGACCTGCAGCAGCTCCAGCTCCTCGTGGTCCAGCGGCTGCAGCGCGTACACGCGCCCGCTCTCCGCGTGCACCGACACGTAGCTCGACAGCGGCCGCTCCCGCACCGGCCTGTCCACCAGCGAGTAGGACACCAACGCGTTCTCCTGCGCGTCCGGGTCCCGCGCCGACACCGTGAAGATGTGGCTTCCCGGCGGGTTGTTCTCCTTCACTAGCACCGTGTACGCGGGCTGCGCGAAGGCCGGCGCGTTGTCGTTCACGTCGGCGATGGCCACCGACACGCTGGCCGTGGCCTCCAGCGCCGGATCCCCGCCGTCCCTCGCTGTCACCAGCAGCTCATAGGCCGCCACTTTCTCTCGGTCCACGGGGCCCTGCAGGACCAGGGAATAGTAATTCTTGAAGGTGGACACCAGCCCGAATGGTCCGGGGGGATCCAGGGTGCACGTCACCTGCCCGTTGGCCCCCGAGTCTCGGTCGGACACGCTGATGAGCGCGATCACCGTGCCCGGCGGGGCATCCTCTCGGACGGGCAGCGACAGAGACGTCACTGCTATCTCAGGGGCGTTGTCGTTCGTGTCTAGCACTTCCACCAGGACCGTGCAGTGACCAACCATGGGAGGATTTCCGTTATCGGTCGCCTCCACCTGGATTTCAAGCTGTTTATTTTCCTCGAAATCTAATTCTCCTTTTACTTTGATTTCTCCCGTGTTTTCACCCATGCTGAATATGGCTCCTATTTTGGAAGGAACCGGTCTGCGAAAGGTGTATGCCATGTCTCCACTTTCTCCCTCATCCGCATCGGTGGCATTGAGCTTGATTACCAGTGACCCAAGGGCCGCATTCTCTACCAATCTCACTTTGTATATGGACTGCCCAAATTTTGGAGCATTGTCATTCACGTCCAGCACCACAATCACCAACTGAACCGTGCCAGTCAGTTCGGGTTTGCCTCCGTCAGTGGCCGTCAGTAACAAATGGTGCTCAGGGGTCTCCTCTCTGTCCAAAAGTTTCTTCAGAACAAGGCACAAAGATTTACTTTGTTCATTATTCGTTTGTAAATCAAGAGTGAAAAGCTCATTAGGGCTGAGACTATAACTCAGGATAGAATTTACTCCAATATCTGCATCCACTGCTCCATCTAGTGGAAAACGAGAGTCAGGCAATCGCGATTCGGAAATACTAAGAATTTTTTTGTTCTCCGGGAAGACGGGCGGGTTATCGTTGATATCCTTGACCTCCACTTCCACATGGTCGACCCGCAGCGGCTTGTCCACGATCACCTCCAGGTGGATGCTACACGCGGGGCTCCGGCCGCACAGCTCCTCCCGGTCGATCCGCGAATTGACGAAGAGGATGCCGTTCTGCAGATTCACCTCCAGATAGTCCCTGCGGCCCTGGGACACCGCCCGAAACATCCGCGGCACCAGCTCCCCGACCTCCAGCCCCAGGTCCTGCGCGATGCGGCCCACGAACGTGCCGTGTTTCGCCTCTTCCGGCACCGAGTAATGGAGCTGACCGCTCCCCCCGGCCCAGGCTGTGACCAGCAGCAGAACCGCGGTCAGCAGCCGCCGCCGGCTCCCCAGGTTTCCCCCTTTCCAACAAACCATAGCAATCTTCGAGGAATCCGGGTCGGCGACTTAAGCAGGACAAATCGAAAGGATCCTTCAGGGGAACATACGGGGGCTTTCCCAAATTCAGCCTCTCCTTCAGCAGATCCGAAAGGGGTGAGTAGCCTGATTCTCAGAGAACTGGTGGGAGGAGCCGAATTCTTTCTTTCTTACCAAAATCTTTTCAGCGGACAGTGACACCCTGTGGCCATTTGTGTGAAGGAAATAATAATGGCGTCTCGATTTCCCCCTGAGAACCGCTCACCGAGCATCCCTTTCATTTGAGACGTTTCCAAGGAAATCCACCAGGGCTTCCTACTCGCATCAGATGGAACCGGAAGTTGGCTGCCTTCCGGAAGTGTAAAAATCCTCTCTTCGTACTCGGCACTATTTGCGAGCCTGTAATTCGGTCTTTTGTTGACGTTGGCGAAGACTTCATTTTGTCCCCAAGAAGTGATCTGCTCCGATCCTCCTAGAAACGGCCAGTTCTGCCAACAGAATTTGCGTTCAAGGGAGATTCCTTTAGAAAAACTTCAGAATAAGATCCCAGAGCTAATAATGGAAGAGAGAAGATCCTGGTCCAGGGTAGTCACCATAACTCAGTTACGGGAATTTTTCGATTTGAGTACTTATTCATTCAATAGTATTTATTTAGCCCTTACTATGCGCAGAGTACTGTACTAAGCGCTTGGAATGTACAATTCGGCAACAGATAGAGACAATCCCTGGCAATGACGGGCTCACAGTCTAATAGATGATGGTCTTGTCACATTCCGCCATTCTTTATTTTTCCTCATGAAAAGACTTGTCCTTATTCCAGATGCTAACAAAACCTTCCCGTTTAGTAATCCAGTGAAGAAAATAGGCTAAGGCAGAGAAAGATAACTGGATGGTGAGGTCAATCCAGAAATACCTTGGTGTTTCATTCTTTGCAAATTCATTATTCTTTGAATGAAGGATCTGTATCTTTTCCCATTGATTGTTCTCAACAAGCAAATGGGTTTAGAGAATAAGATTTATTTGATTTCATGGTGGCTCCGAATACTGGGTAACTGGGTTTTATATACAACAACCATTTGAATGCCTAGAATTTGTAAAAGGTTGTGTAATGGACTTGGTTGGATTTTGTTGACTATCAGCCATCTCTTTATTCGACCCATTCGACTGTAGAGTGGCTTCTTCGGTTCCACTAAGAGTAATAGGAAAAGTCTACCATCAAGAATGTGGAGAATGATGTAACAGATGAAATGTTACCCAGAATGTAAGCCCATCTATTTAATATGAATCCTACTCTAAATTCATTATATATGTTCAAGATTTATACTGATTTTAAAATTGAATCCATTTAACGTGATAATCCTTATCACTCTTCTGGAAATTTGCTCACCTTGAGGATTGTTGATATTCTGGCAAGAATAAGCTTGACTCGTCCCTCTCTAAACAGAAAGTAGCCGATCTCAAAATAACTGTGGCGGTTCCGAGTTCACTTATGCATTCATGGTTGCAAGCAGAGAACGTCCCATACACACGAGGCAAAAGGCCAGCCTTCTGCTTAATACAGCACCTTGCCTAAGAGTCTGCAAATCCCCATAAAATCATCCACCACTGGAATTTACTGAGAGCATCTGAATGCTAGGCACTTTACTAAACACTTGGGAAAGTACAACAGTAACAAGACGCATGTTTCCTATCCTCAAGGAGCTAACGAAGACATCAATAGTGGGCAAACTGATTGCTATGCCACGGAGACGCTATGCCATGTCTTCTCACATGAAAACAAAACTACTAACCAAGACTTCAAAACTAGTTCCTCTTACCTAGGCTACTCTAGCTCGCACTCTTCCCTCCTTCCATACTAGACCGCTCCAGGATCACACCACCATATTAGTGTCTAAATAAATACAGTTTATATTAAAACTAATGCTGCTGAGGTGGAGGAAGAGGAGGATGGAAAGAGGAGGACAGCGACAAGAAGACTGGGAAAGAAAAGGAGGACAAAGAGTACTATGGCCTGGACTGCAGGCAAAAGCGTCCTGCTCAACCTAGGCCTGTTGAGGTTGGAGGGGAAAAAATCAGGGAGGACAAACTCCCTGCAGCTTTGATCAGAGAACCCGTATTTGGATTTCCTCTCCTGTAAGTGAAGCCCCGGCTACAGTACATTGGAACTCATGGTGACAGATTCTCCAAGGGAGGCTTCTCACTGGAGATAGGTTAAAGTAAAGGAGCAGATACACTTGCAGGCTCCTAAAAAACATTTAGGAAATTGTTCTCCCCTGGATTAATTCGGACCTTACTTATCCCTGAATAGGCTATTCATCTCCAAGAAGAGTTTCCTTACGTAGCAAAATCATACTAGGAGCAACTAATGTGAAAGTAAAAAGGCTTATTCAAACTTAAAATTTCATTTATCAAAGATGTAAAATGGAACGATAATAATTAGGAATACATTGAAAGTGAAAAGTAAATAATGCCACATGTTGAAATGATTTTTAGAACTAGGATCATCATCTCTGGCATTTACTAAAACAAAACAAAACACTATAGTAAATACTTGGGATACTACATATATATAGCATACATTCCCTGCCCTCAAAGAGCTTACAATGTAATGTGGAGGACAGATGGAGAGAAATCATTTGCCTACACCGGAAAAAGAGATTTCCGTTAACCCAATCCACCCAAATACTCACCAGATCAGAAGGATTTGGATTGTCCCCTGAAAGTTGCGGAAGGTTGGGACTGAAAGCCATGAGGTCGCTCTTGGCGGCACCATCTCCCGCACACGCGTTCGGAAGCTGACGCCGGCGCTGATGGGAATTCGACCAACTCCCCACCGCGCTGGAGCAGACCAGGGCCGGAGGGACGGGCCCGCACAGACCCCGCGGGGGCGCCGAGCACCGCAGCGCCGTGTACAGCAGCACGGTCAGCACGAACAGGCTGGACACGGCGCAGATGGCGATGATCAGGTACACGTTCACGTCCACCAGCGCTGCCCGCTGGCCGCCCCCCGACGCTCCCGACGCCCGCACCCCCGACGCCCGCGACGCCGCCTTGCCGTCCTGCCCGCTGTCCACCAGCGACACGCTCACCGTGGCCGTGGCCCGCAGCGCCGGCTCCCCGTGGTCCCGCACCACGACCAGCAGCGTGTGCCGCGGCCCGTCCGCCTCGTCCAGGGCCCGCGTCGTGCTGATCTCGCCCGTGTACAGCCCGATACGGAAGGGGCTGCGCCCGGCCCCGCCGCCCGCCTCCCGCAGCTCGTACGACAGCCACGCGTTGTAGCCCGAGTCCAAGTCCACCGCGCGGATCTTCGCCACCGGGTGCCCCGCACCGACCCCCTGCGGAACCAGCTCCGGTCCAGGCTGAGGCGCCCCGGGGGACCCGGACCAGGGACTCGACCCCGCCGAGGACCACGAGGGGGCGGCGGCTGTGCCAGAATGGGGCGGCAGCACCACCGGGGCGTTGTCGTTCTCGTCCAGCACGAACACCTGCAGTGTCACGTTGCTGTCCAGCGCCGGTACTCCCGCGTCGCGGGCGTTCACCTGGACCTGCAGCAGCTCCAGCTCCTCGTGGTCCAGCGGCTGCAGCGCGTACACGCGCCCGCTCTCCGCGTGCACCGACACGTAGCTCGACAGCGGCCGCTCCTGCACCGGCCTGTCCACCAGCGAGTAGGACACCAACGCGTTCTCTTGTGCGTCCGGGTCCCGCGCCGTCACCGTGAAGATGTGGCTTCCCGGCGGGTTGTTCTCCTTCACCAGCACCGTGTACACGGGCTGCGCGAAGGCCGGCGCGTTGTCGTTCACGTCGGCGATGGCCACCGACACGCTGGCCGTGGCCTCCAGCGCCGGATCTCCGCCGTCCCGCGCCGTCACCAGCAGCTCGTAGGCCGCCACTTTCTCTCGGTCCACGGGGCCCTGAAGGACCAGGGAATAGTAATTCTTGAAGGTGGACACCAGCCCGAACGGTCCGGGGGGCTTCAGGGTGCACGTCACCTGCCCGTTGGCCCCCGAGTCTCCGTCAGAAACGCTGATCAGCGCGATCACCGTGCCCGGCCCGGCGTCCTCTCGGACGGGCAGGGACAAGGACGTCACCGTTATCTCCGGGGTGTTGTCATTCGTGTCCAGAATTTCTACGGAAACTTTGCAGTGACCAGCCATGGGAGGATTTCCCTTATCAATAACCTTCACCTGTATTTCATATGCGTTTATATCTTCGAAATCCACCTCTCCTTGAGTTCTGATTTCTCCAGTAACTGCATTTATGCTAAAAGAACATTTTTCACTATGTGGCGAAATGCTTCGGACTGAAAATGAAATCTCCCCGTTGATTCCATCATCCAGATCTGAAGCATTGATTTTAATCACCCTGGTCCCATTAGCTGTGTTTTCCAACAATCTGACTTTATATCCGGATCTTTCACACTTTGGGGCGTTGTCGTTCACGTCTAACACCGTGACCAGCAGCTGAACAGTTCCTGTCAACTCGGGGATTCCGCCGTCTGCCGCTGTCAGTATGATCTGATGCTCTTGGGTTACCTCTCTGTCCAGAGATTTCTTTAACACCAACGCCAGGGATGGACTTTGATCGTCACTTGTCTGCGTTGCTAGAGAAAAGTATTCGTTAGGGCTCAATCGGTAGGTGAGACGAGCGTTTGCTCCGATATCTGCATCAGATGCGCCCTCTAGTGGAAAATGTGATCCCAAAATGCTGGACTCTGAAATATACATCCTTTGTTCTTTTTCCGGGAAGACGGGCGGGTTATCGTTGATATCCTTGACCTCCACTTCCACATGGTCGACCCGCAGGGGCTTGTCCACGATCACCTCCAGGTGGATGCTACACGCGGGGCTCCGGCCGCACAGCTCCTCCCGGTCGATCGGCGAATTGACGAAGAGGATGCCGTTCTGCAGATTCACCTCCAGATAGTCCCTGCGGCCCTGGGACACCGCCCGGAACATCCGCGGCACCAGCTCCCCGACCTCCAGCCCCAGGTCCTGCGCGATGCGGCCCACGAACGTGCCGTGTTTCGCCTCCTCCGGCACCGAGTAATGGAGCTGGCCGCTCCCCCCGGCCCAGGCTGTGACCAGCAGCAGAACCGCGGTCAGCAGCCGCCGCCGGCTCCCCAGGTTTCCCCCGCGCCAACAAACCATCGCAATCCCTGAGGGATCGGAGGCCTGAATCAGTCGCTTAAAAGGATGTATTGCATGGAGCCCTGTGTAAACAGCTTAGCTCTTCTGACGATAATTCTGCTTTTAATTTCCGTCCTGGATGCTCCCCCAACATGGAGTCGATCCGATCTAGTGGCCGGCTGGATTCTCTGGGCGGGGAGGAGCACAAGCGTTCGTTTGTGGCTCGCCTCCTGGTGAACAGCGACATCATGTGTGCGAATGCGTGAGTACAATACACTAAATTATTCTTTTTTTGTTTTCTCTAACTCCCCTCTGGGTGAATTTAGTTTAGAATATTTCCCCATTATTATATTTTCTTGAAAATTATAACCGTTCACAATAGTATCAAATAGAAGAATCAATAAGGTAGATCTTCTGATGAGATGCTAACTCATTTTTTCCCATTTTTTATGGTGTTTGTTAACCGCGTACTATTGTGCCAGGCACTATACTAAGTAGTGGCGTGGATACAAGCTAATGAGGTTAGACATAGTCTATGTCCCACATGGGGCTCACAGTATTAATCCCCATTTTACAGATGAGGCAACTGAGGCACAGAGATATTAAGTTACCCATTGTCACACAGAAGAAGAGTGGTGGAGTCAGGATTAGAACTCAGGTCCTCCTGACTACCAGACCCGTGTTCTATCCACTAGGCAATGCTACTTCTCTCCGAGTTAAGCTGGAAAATCCCCTTTCAAGTGCCGCCAAATCTGCCTTATATTTTCCATGAAATTACTCCACGTCATATGTCCTCGACTTATAAAATCAAAGTCACTGTTGGATACCAGAAGCGTTGACTCAATGAATGAAATTTCTGATTGATTCCAAAGCACCAGAATTAAGAATTGTCTCAAGACAATCACTTCCTTGGTAGATACCATACTTTTAATATAAAGTGCAGTCCCCTTCCATGTACAGAATGTGCTTTTTTAATTTAAAGAATTTCCCATGTACCAAACAAAGATGTGATATAATTGGAAAGCATAGCCAAGTCATTTGCCATTTGGGGTTACAGGTTTGTGTTTTGCTTCAGTTGTATACTCCCAAGGTCTTATGCCAGTGTCTGAGGACTCAAGGGGTCCTCAGTAATAGCCCTTTATTGCTTGAATGACTTTACTCAGTCTTAGAACTACTCAAGTCATATCCTTTCCATGTAGTTTTCCTTCAACTAGTTCCATTCAGGATCATTTCAGCATCCAGATTCAGAAAACATCTTATTTCTCAGGGAATATTTGAAATTGTAAAAGTACAATGAATTGTATTTGCTAGTACCTATTCAATATAAAGCTCTCCATTGAGTCATTGGGAAAGTAAAACAGAAGTATGGGACATTTTCCTGACCCACTAGGAGTTTACACTCCAATGGCAAAGTCCATAAGTATGTAATACAAAGACCAGTTCTTTGCAGTACCCAATTTGTTCTCCTCTAAGGACAAAAACTTGGTAAAGGTAAGATAGTGGGCTGCCTACTTCCAAAGTTACCGTCTCTCTAATCAAGGCGTGCTCCAAAAGGAAAAATATCATAGATCCAGAAACTAGTATTCAAGATTGCATTCAGGGAGCCCTTATGACTTGGTGGAAAATTATCTGGTTCAGATGCTTTATCAAGTCATTTTAGGATCTATAAGCATAGGGACTGATATATTCATAACGTTTATGATCTTTGATTTGATAAGTGTCTACGGATTCATCATATGAGAAGCTTTCATAAACTCGGAAGGGAAGTGGCTAGTTCTCAGGGTCTCCTATCCCTGGAATTAGTTGATCATGGTGACTCTTACAACTATTCTTTAAAATCCACTCATCAAAATACACACATTGGCAAACAGAAGGTATTCAATTCAGAACACAAAATTGGAGTTTCAATTCAGTGAAATCTTGGTTAAGACATATCTGGTTGTTAAAACATTACTACTATATGGGAAGGAAACTCAAGCCAGATGGGTAAAGCCAGAAGTAGCGGCAGGACATAGTTATGACGAGAGCTGCTTTGTTTACAACTTCATTATTACATATGAGTTTCATCCAGTTTTAAGGCTACAATCTTTAAAGCTGTATTTCTCTACCTTTCTACTTCTCCCTGATGAATAATAGATGCGGAGATAAATAGTTCCATTTTTTGGAAAAGGAGTTGTCCCAAGGGGGAAAAAATAGTGGCAACTGCTTTCACTAAGGGAAGGAAATTAAATAAAGTTTCATTTTCACCAAGTGCTTTGAAGCTTTTCCCACTCTAACAGTGGAGGAAAATGCTTTGAGTCCTCCTGCTGAAAATTCATACAGTAATTTGTTATATCCTGCTTCAAATAGCCTAATAGCTACTTTTTATGATGAACATTCTTCCATAATTTTAACAATTTTGGTGCTTTTGATATTTCTCCCGAATTCCTGTGGTTGATTTATCTAATCCCAAAACATTCGGATTGAGATCTGCCGGGTGACACAGTACACGCACATATCACTGTGTTTTGCTTTATGTTGTCTTTCTCTTATACAATCCATGGAGCTGACTTCACACATCCCCTCAGAATGAAGTAGCTCTGTAGATTTCTCCACGTATTTTCCCCAAGAAACACTTAAGGACTTTACTCGGTAAGAAGCTGAAACAAACCTTGGCGTTTTCCACATAGCATCTTGCCAGATATTGTATCACTGATTTGTAAGGTGAATTCTAAGCAAGAAGGAAGATAAGGGATGATGAAAGACCATATAAATAGCTGAACCTCAAGAAGAGAAGCAAGATGGAGCCCAGTGAGTAGAATGAAGGATCTATCAGAAGTACTAAGCTCTTGGGAGACAAGATTGTCCTTGACAATCTTACAGTTTGGGTTGGTCAGGGCGGGGGGGGAGGGGGCGCTAAAATACTAAAGTAGGTTACAGCTAGATATGGAGAAAGAGGGAGAAGGAGAAGAGGGAAAAGAAAAAGGAGAAGAAGAGGGAAGGAAAGAAGGAAGAGGAGAAGAATATGAATTAAATTAGAACTTGAATTTAGACTGATTGGAAATCAAGAACACTGAAGTAATCCCAAATCTGTTTCTGTTTCATTTGAAACAGAATGAACTCATCCGTCATTCCGTGAAAGGCCTCTGAGGTTCTAACAGCACATTGACATTTTGGGCACATTGACATTTTGGGCTCTTGCATAGTGGCAGAGGGAGAGCACATCACTTACTTCAGTTGCAGATCATATGCCTGGGAAACAGACCGTTACTACTGGGTTCAATTGTGCAGACTTCCCTAATCTATTGTGCTGTACTCTCTCTCGCTGGTACATCCTCATTTCTTGACAGGAAGTCTCAAAATAACTGCAGCAATCCAGCAACAAAAGACAAAGCTGTTACTCAGTCTTTTAGAAATAAAGCCTTTTTCTCCAGGTCTAAGAAACAATTTAGGCACACTTCAAGTATATCCCGATTCATATTCTTTATTCCAACCAAGCCAACTGAGCCCCGTAAGGGACAGGGGCTGTGTCTGATCTGATTATCTTGCATCTATCCCAGTGCTCAGAACAATGCTCAGCACTAGTAAGTACTTAATAATAATAATGTTGGTATTTGTTAAGCGCTTACTATGTGCCGAGCACTGTTCTAAGCGCTGGGGTAGACATAGGGGAATTAGGTTGTCCCACGTGGGGCTCACAGTCTTAATCCCCATTTTACATCATTATCAACATCTAGTTTACCATCCTTCATTTGTGGCTAACTTGGCCCTATCTCTGAAACACGTTGATTAGGACTTCATTAATAATAATAATAATAATGTTGGTATTTGTTAGGCGCTTACTATGTGCAGAGCACTGTTCTAAACTCTGGGGTAGACAGGGTAATCAGTTTGTCCCACATGAGGCTCACAGTCTTAATCCCCATTTTACAGATGAGGTAACTGAGGCACAGAGAAGTTAAGTGACTTGCCCACAGTCACACAGCTGACAAGTGGCAACGCCGGGATTCGAACCCATGAACTATGACTCACAGGCCCCTGCTCTTCCACTGAGCCACGTTGCTTCTCTATCTGCTTCATTCTATCTGGAATTCTCCTCTACCTCCAAGCCTCGATATGAAATTCTGATCCTCCCTCAAAACAGTGTGCAGCCTTCATGGACCAAATGATTACAGCCCTAGTCAACCTCAGTCAGGTAGTTTGAAGAATCCAGGTCAGGTGGGATTCACTTTTGGCATCAGGTTCCCTGAGGCCAAGTTATCCCCATCGCTAATCTACTGTCTTCTGCATGCATGCGTTCAAATAGCAACACTATCAGACGTGAGACTCCTGCCTCAGACCGACAGTGAGGCATAACGGAAACAATATAGGTATGGGAGCAGGTTTGAATTCCACCTCAGCCACTGACTCATTGTATGGCTTTTAAGCAAGTCTCTGCCTCTTCCTACATCACAAAGATATTGTAAAGAAAAAATGAGGTAAGTAATATCAAAAGAGCTTGAGAAAAATATAAACGCTCTACTAATTGAATACATTATTGTAAGAAATTTCGAGAAGGGCAAAATATTAAAAAGCTCCGCATCTAGTTCCCCATCGTTAATTCTAAGATTATCTGGATGAAAAATTTAGTAGAGATGAAGAAAATCCCTGGAAAGTTAAGGCCAAACAAAATCTAACACAAGTAGTTTGCAGTGACTTTTCAGTCTTGGATGAAATCATGAATCCAATTTCCCAGCAGATTTTCATTTAGCAAGTAATTTCGTTTGAAAATATTCACCTGATTATGCACAAGGAGACTGAATGGTTTACATGGAGGAAGAACAGGAAAGTAATGCAATTGTCGCACTGGATCTTAACCCTGAGGCAAACAGTAACCGAGAAAGTAAGAAGCATTAACAGATTCAGGAAAGATTTCCAAGATGGTAAGTGCAACAAAGCGGAATAGGATAAATTCGGGCACATCCTTCTTTCAGTGCCTGCATTAAACTACAAAGATGGAAAGAGATGACCCAAATGCCTACTATATTAAAGAATTATACTTGAAAGTCCTACCTTATTCTTCAACACTCCTTTTCAGGTAGATAGCCACTAGGAAAACTTTCCTCAGACGGAATTATTGAAATTGAACAGTGGTAAAGCGATAAATTCGTATTGAAAAAGTAAGCAAAGATATGGAAGCTGTATGTGAAGAACCTACCTTCCCCGAATCCTCTGGGCCGATCCCTGATTGTTCGCCGCCATCCCGGGGTCCCGGGCAGGGCAAGTTGGGACTGAAAGCCATGAGGTCGCTCTTGGCGGCCCCGTCCCCCGCACACGCGTTCGGACGCTGACGACGGCGCTGCTGAGAATACGACCAACTCCCCACCGCGCTGGAGCAGACCAGGGCCGGAGGGACGGGCCCGCACAGACCCCGCGGGGGCGCCGAGCACCGCAGCGCCGTGTACAGCAGCACGGTCAGCACGAACAGGCTGGACACGGCGCAGATGGCGATGATCAGGTACACGTTCACGTCCACCAGCGCTGCCCGCTGGCCGCCCCCCGACGCTCCCGACGCCCGCGCCCCCGACGCCCGCGACGCCGCCTTGCCGTCCTGCCCGCTGTCCACCAGCGACACGCTCACCGTGGCCGTGGCCCGCAGCGCCGGCTCCCCGTGGTCCCGCACCACGACCAGCAGCGTGTGCCGCGGCCCGTCCGCCTCGTCCAGGGCCCGCGTCGTGCTGATCTCGCCCGTGTACAGCCCGATGCGGAAGGGGCTGCGCCCGGCCCCGCCGCCCGCCTCCCGCAACTCGTACGACAGCCACGCGTTGTAGCCCGAGTCCAAGTCCACCGCGCGGATCTTCGCCACCGGGTGCCCCGCACCGACCCCCTGCGGAACCAGCTCCGGTCCCGGCTGAGGCGCCCCGGGGGACCCGGACCAGGGACTCGACCCCGCCGAGGACCAAGAGGGGGAGGCGGCGGTGCCAGAATGGGGCGGCAGCACCACCGGGGCGTTGTCGTTCTCGTCCAGGACGAACACCTGCAGCGTCACGTTGCTGTCCAGCGCCGGGACTCCCGCGTCGCGGGCGTTCACTTGGACCTGCAGCAGCTCCAGCTCTTCGTGGTCCAGCGGCTGCAGCGCGTACACGCGCCCGCTCTCCGCGTGCACCGACACGTAGCTCGACAGCGGCCGCTCCCGCACCGGCCTGTCCACCAGAGAGTAGGACACCAACGCGTTCTCCTGCGCGTCCGGGTCCCGCGCCGACACCGTGAAGATGTGGCTTCCCGGCGGGTTGTTCTCCTTCACTAGCACCGTGTACACGGGCTGGGCGAAGGCCGGCGCGTTGTCGTTCACGTCGGCGATGGCCACCGACACGCTGGCCGTGGCCTCCAGCGCCGGATCCCCGCCGTCCCGCGCCGTCACCAGCAGCTCGTAGGCCGCCACTTTCTCTCGGTCCACGGGGCCCTGCAGGACCAGGGAATAGTAATTCTTGAAGGTGGACACCAGCCCGAACGGTCCGGGGGGCGCCAGGGTGCACGTCACCTGCCCGTTGGCCCCCGAGTCCCGGTCGGACACGCTGATGAGCGCGATCACCGTGCCCGGCGGGGCGTCCTCTCTGACGGGTAATGACAGAGATGTCACCGTTATCTCGGGGGCGTTGTCGTTGATATCCAGCACCTGCACCAGAACCGTGCAGTGACCAGCCATGGGAAGAGTTCCTCTATCGGTAGCCTTCACCTGTATTTCGTACAGTTTATTTTTTTCGAAATCCAGAGTGCCATTTAATTTCATTTCTCCTGTTTTTTCATCTAAGATAAAAACAGATCTTACATTAGGTTTCATTAATCGGAATGAATATATTAATTCTCCGTTCTCACCTTCATCCCGATCCGTAGCATTTACTTTTATCACGAACGTCCCATTGACTGCATTTTCAGGTAACCTCACCTCATACTTTGACTGTCCAAACACCGGATCATTGTCATTCGCATCCAGCACCTTGACCAACAGTTGAAGGGTTCCCGTCAGCTCCGGTTTGCCCCCATCTGTGGCCGTCAGTAATAAGTGCAGCTCTGGGGTTTCCTCTCTGTCCAAAGATTTCTTTAAAACCAGTGACAGGGATTTACTCTCTTCGCTATTTGCTCGGACATCCAAAGAGAAATATTCATTTTGGCTGAGACTGTAGGTCAAAACCGCGTTCACTCCGATATCTGCATCGGAGGCGCCCTCTAGTGGAAATCGAGAGTCCGGCTGTTTGGATTCTGCAATGAGGAGCCTTTGTTCCGTTACCGGGAAGACTGGCGGGTTATCGTTGATATCCTGGACCTCCACCTCCACATGGTCGACCCTCAGAGGCTTGTCCACGATCACCTCCAGGTGGATGCTACACGCGGGGCTCCGGCCGCACAGCTCCTCCCGGTCGATCGGCGAATTGACGAAGAGGATGCCGTTCTGCAGATTCACCTCCAGATAGTCCCTGCGGCCCTGGGACACCGCCCGGAACATCCGCGGCACCAGCTCCCCGACCTCCAGCCCCAGGTCCTGCGCGATGCGGCCCACGAACGTGCCGTGTTTCGCCTCCTCCGGCACCGAGTAATGGAGCTGGCCGCTCCCCCTGGCCCAGGCTGTGACCAGCAGCAGAACCGCGGTCAGCAGCCGCCGCCGGCTCCCCCGGCCGCCGCCCCGCCGGATCAGCATCGCACAAACCTGTATCCGAGGCTCCGGTCACTGATCCATCGCTCCAGAGTCTTCAGAACCCTAGGAAAGTCCGCTGTTTCCTTGAATCTCAGCACACGGCATCCCCTCTTCTTCAGCTGTTTAGTGATGGCGACAAAATGGAGGGATTTTTAAGACGGAGGTTGATTTGTGGATTTCCTTTGTCAGTGCAACCTGGCGGTGGACAGCGACACCATGTGGATGTAATCGGTAAGTAAATTGCCCCTCCGTTTGTTGAATTTCCTTGCTACCTTCCTACTCTTTACCAAATTACTCATTTTACACTTCCGTACTTCTTCAAGACTTCTTAAGAAGATATTCCGATTCCTTCTTATGTTGTATAAACTCATCAGTGTGGGATCGCAGGTGGCAGAAGTGGAGAGGAAACTGGTCTACCCACTTTGTTGTATTGCACTCTTGCAGCTCTTATTATAGTGCTCTTCTCAAAATAAAAGCTCCAATACCTTTGACCGATTGATCTTTGTAAATAGCCACGCCTTTCAAACTCGTGTACCATGATCCCATAGAGTGACATATGTGCCCTTTAATAATGAGGAAATGGACTTTAGTGGCTGTTATAAAATTCTTCGTGTTCCCGATTTGACTCCTCTTGCAGATAGAATATCGGTAAATTTATGGTATTTACTTCCTTTTACTTTACCAATTTTTCCATTAAATCCAAAGCACTGGAAGACTAAAAGCCCCTTGTGGACAGGGATCAGTCTTCTTCTATTGTGCCCTCCCAAGTGCTTTGTATAGTTCTCAGCACACAATTGATGCTCAGTAAATATTATTGATTCTTATACCGACTCCTACCATTTCTTTCTAATTTCTTTATCCTTCTTTCTCCTTTCTTTCACTCCATAGTCTTCTATGTAGCCCTCTATTGTTTTCAGATGTCCTCTAGGTCTTCAAACGTCCAACCTTATTTTTCTTTCAATATCTATTTCAGGATCCTGGACTTTAAAACCACCTCTCCTATCTACATCAATTTAAATTTTTACCGTTTTCATTTTTCATCATTTTAACCAGGAATAATTCAATCATTTGATGCATATGATTTTGATATCTGTGGTATCAAAGATTCACTATTTTCCAAGATTTATTTTGGAGCCAGAATGTAAAGAGAACATTTCTAGACCATCTTAATATTCATTCAAGAGTCACCGTATTCCATTCTCTCATATATTCAATATTTATAGGAAAACTTGTATTAAGATATCCTGATTTGGGGTAGTACTGCTGACCTCTAAGACATTTCAAACCAAACGGGAAGATGAGACACACATAAAAGGTGTTAGCCTGATTGAATACATGTAAGATTTATTATTAACTATTATTTTGTTTTTTATTATCACTAGGTACTAATAATTGCCATAGGAATAAGATAAGCGGCTCACATAGAGAGTTTGTCTCATATCTAAGAAGAAGAGTGACTAGATCTCTTATCCCCATGGTATAGATGAGGCAACCCAAAATCTATGTATACAACAATACAGCTGATTGTTGTATTTTAGGAAGAACATAATAGAGCTCAAGAAGATACAAAGGAGAACCAAGATGATCAGCGGGGGGTGGGGGAGGGAGGGGGATGTTTCTCTATAAGAAGAGACTAACGAGATGAGGACTCTTTATCATGGAAAAAAGAAGGTGAGAAGTGAAGTGGCTGAAATTGACAGGATCATGTAGCACAGGGCACACATAGAATTGTAGTTCACCAAAGCCTTCTGCGGATGGTGGAGGGGACAGAGGTGGCAGTCATTCAAGTGAAATTATTTCAAGTTCAAAACTAAACAGATGGAACTCAGGCCTGGCACAGGAGGTGGGAGAAGCACCTGAAATCCATTAAAATAGGAAATTTGCAGATTTGGGATTTGGATTAATTCATGAATGAGGGGTACATAATGGTGTTCTAGAGGGAATGGACATTGAAGCAAAGTTAATGGAGTTAGGATAGCATAAAAATGGGTTTATAAGTGCCAGGTCCAGGATAGGATCTTTGAGGAGAAGTTAGGAATGCTAGATGGTAAATGTTCAAATGGATGTTAAGCAGAGCACCATCACATAGTTCCTTCAAGAATCCTGTTGCCACTATCAGAGACAGAATACTAGACAACAGGGAACGTAGGTTTGACATCATAATATAATCCCTTAGTTTTTATCCTTGATATTATTCACCTAAATTCTTAATCGTTGAATTAGTATGTTTAGCTTTTTGTTAGTAGAAGCAAAAATTGGATGAACACTAACGAGTACAGCAAATGGGTTCTGAACCAGACTTTTTGTCACTTCTTTGTCTCTGTGAACTTCAACACCCTGGTCCAACATGTACGTGATGTTATCAAAGAATTTCACGTAGAATGTTATTTTTTATGGTATTTCTTAAGCGCAGGCACTCTACTAAGAGCTGGGGTAGATTTAAGATAATTAGGTTGGACAGAATCCCTGGCTCACAGAAGGCTCACAGTCTTATTTCCCAGTAGACAGGTGAGGTAACTGAGGCACAGAGAAGTTAAAGGACTTGTCCAAGGTCACACAGCAGACAAGTGGCAGAGCCAGGATTAGAAACGAGGTTCTCTGAATCTCAGTCTCAGGTTCTTTCCTCTAGGCCATGTCATTCATGTTTCCTTTCCTATCATTTTGATTGCTGTAGCTCACTGTTAGTTTGGATATCATTAAGACAGTTGGGCACAATTTTAAAGACAGTAAAATGTTTATATACCTTTAATTAAAAATAAAAATAATGATATCAGGAAACCAGAAAAGATGTAGACACCTTTCACATAGCCAGGTCCATGAAGCTGATAAAGATTGTAATAAATTGCCCGGTGCAAGATCATAGGATGGATGACTAACCCTTCAAAAAAGATTGTCCTGAGCAGTAGCAAGCAAAACAAATTGAGTCAATGGCAGTAGCTCGGTGTCATATGGAAAAAGGCATAACTGATAGAGTAGTGTTGACCAGTCACAGTGTCTGGTTCTTTTCCAGGACCTGACAATTTCACTGCAAAAAAAAAGTCCCTCTATCAGCACTAGCAAGTGGGTAGTGAGGTGTTATGAATCTGAAGGTTGGCTACATGGTAGCAATTTTTCCAGATAGTAAGGACCCAAACGCCTTTTATAGGATTAAATGACTTAGATTATTTGCTAATGAACATCATGACAAAGTCCCATGTTGAAATGAAAACTTTCTCATCTCAGAACACAAACGTTTGTGATGTAAGAACCATCACATAACACCGCTCAAACAATCTTGGACCCATTTTCAGATACTCTATTTCTTTCTCATTAAGATCCTTTCTTCAATAACTGAAGCTCTTCCAAATTTACCACCTCAGCACTTCTGCCCCTACTATGCTCATGGGGACTCACACTCCACTCATAGCACTTCTGAACATTCTGGCTTACATCCCCTTCTAGTCATACATTTACTCATTAACATACAACTGTTTTCTTTCTCTTCTCATATCTATAATTGATTTAGTGACTGTTTTCCACGAGACAGTGAAAACTTCTTGAAGGCTGCGGTCATATCTCCGAACTCTATTGTACTCTCCCAAAAACCTAGTTCAGTGCTAAACACATACCTCTAAATACTATTGATTTATTGACTCCCTCATCAACTGATGACTAGATTCCAAGAGAAACTGAATAATCAGCTAGAGACTCAGGTAAACACTATTTGCAAGCTATTCAATTTATTCAAGTAAGGCCAGACTCCTAAACCAAGTTTTCCATCCAAATGCAAAATTGCTGTTTCTCCCTGGATTCACGAAGAGGGAAGAACTTTAGGGAATGCATCAAGAGGTTAAGAATCATCAGGAGTGGGTAAAATCTGTCCTAGCATTCAAAATTCTCCAGATGTCATACCTCTGCTTAAAGGAAAGCAATTAGTAACCCTTCCCCTTAGAAGCACAAATTCCAAGAACCTGAGAGCAACCGAAATAATTTATCTTTGGGCTGCTTCCCTTTCCCTGATCTCCAAATCCAATGTGTTTTTCTAACTGGGTGTGAGGTGGCATGTAGAGGTCAAAGTATGAAGATAGGAAAAAGGAGGACATATTAGACAAAATCTTGAAGTGACAAAGTTCAGGTTCCAGGTGATTTTCTTCTTTCCAAGTCATATCTTCCCAACTTCCACCTCAGCACTTATGCAAGACAAACCACCATAGCACTTCTGTACATAGTATTTAGATATTCTACTGAAGATTTACTCATCCACAGACCTATTACTCCATTCACTTTTCTTCTTACATTATGTACACTGGGCCTCCCACTGTACTATTACCGTCTACTGAACTTTCCAAAGTGCTTAACAGAGTAGGTGCACACAGTAAGTGCTCAAAAAATGCCATTGATTGACTGAACAATAATGAGAACCTTGACCCTACACAATTCACATTAAAATTGGAGTTCTTAGCATCCACACTCCGGATTAATCATGTGCCTGTCCAGGGAGTTACTCAGGACCAAAAAATACAAGTTAGGAGCAGTGAATTAGCCAAAGTTCTCCTCTGGAATACAGAGAAAATTCCAGGTAGACAAGATAGTAGAAATCTCTTTACTCCCACCCCTTCTCCAAGTAAGACGACGCTGCTGTTCCATTGACAGTGTTTCCTATAGTTTCCCTTTCCCTCGGTGGAGGCGGCCGGTAAGGGTAACAGAAATGATACTGGGACCAGATGTGGGGAATTCTCGTGGTGGATGCTAAAGAGAAACTTAAGGCAGGATGCATCGATGAGAAGTATTTTAAAATGTGATGCAATGGTGAAAGAAAAATCAAGCTCAGGAAAGAAAAAGAGTAAACATTTAGGCCAAAAAAAAAATTCTCTAAGGAGATAAGGAATTTCACGCTTCATGAAATCCTGCTCCTAACGTTGAACTACCGCCAGAAGACCCGGAACGGACACTCACCTTCCCCGAGTTCTCTGGGCCGATCCCTGGCTGTTCCCCGCTGTCCCGGGGTCCCGGGCAGGGCGGCAAGTTGGGACTGAAAGCCATGAGGTCGCTCTTGGCGGCCCCGTCCCCCGCACACGCGTTCGGACGCTGACGACGGCGCTGCTGAGAATACGACCAACTCCCCACCGCGCTGGAGCAGACCAGGGCCGGAGGGACGGGCCCGCACAGACCCCGCGGGGGCGCCGAGCACCGCAGCGCCGTGTACAGCAGCACGGTCAGCACGAACAGGCTGGACACGGCGCAGATGGCGATGATCAGGTACACGTTCACGTCCACCAGCGCTGCCCGCTGGCTGCCCCCCGACGCTCCCGACGCCCGCACCCCCGACGCCCGCGACGCCGCCTTGCCGTCCTGCCCGCTGTCCACCAGCGACACGCTCACCGTGGCCGTGGCCCGCAGCGCCGGCTCCCCGTGGTCCCGCACCACGACCAGCAGCGTGTGCCGCGGCCCGTCCGCCTCGTCCAGGGCCCGCGTCGTGCTGATCTCGCCCGTGTACAGCCCGATGCGGAAGGGGCTGCGCCCGGCCCCGCCGCCCGCCTCCCGCAGCTCGTACGACAGCCACGCGTTGTAGCCCGAGTCCAAGTCCACCGCGCGGATCTTCGCCACCGGGTGCCCCGCACCGACCCCCTGCGGAACCAGCTCCGGTCCAGGCTGAGGCGCCCCGGGGGACCCGGACCAGGGACTCGACCCCGCCGAGGACCACGAGGGGGCGGCGGCGGCGCCAGAATGGGGCGGCAGCACCACCGGGGCGTTGTCGTTCTCGTCCAGCACGAACACCTGCAGCGTCACGTTGCTGTCCAGCGCCGGGACTCCCGCGTCGCGGGCGTTCACCTGGACCTGCAGCAGCTCCAGCTCCTCGTGGTCCAGCGGCTGCAGCGCGTACACGCGCCCGCTCTCCGCGTGCACCGACACGTAGCTCGACAGCGGCCGCTCCCGCACCGGCCTGTCCACCAGCGAGTAGGACACCAACGCGTTCTCCTGCGCGTCCGGGTCCCGCGCCGACACCGTGAAGATGTGGCTTCCCGGCGGGTTGTTCTCCTTCACCAGCACCGTGTACACGGGCTGGGCGAAGGCCGGCGCGTTGTCGTTCACGTCGGCGATGGCCACCGTCACGCTGGCCGTGGCCTCCAGCGCCGGCGCCCCGCCATCCCGCGCCGTCACCAGCAGCTCGTAGGCCGCCACTTTCTCTCGGTCCACGGGGCCCTGCAGGACCAGGGAATAGTAATTCTTGAAGGTGGACTCCAGCCCGAACGGTCCCGGGGGATCCAGGGTGCATGTCACCTGCCCATTGGCCCCCGAGTCCCGGTCGGACACACTAATCAGCGCGATCACTGTGCCGGGCGGGGCGTCCTCCTTGACGGGAAGCGACAGGGAAGTCACCATTATCTCGGGGACGTTGTCATTAACGTCCATCAACTTCACTATCACTTTGCAGTGCCCTGACATTGGTGGAATTCCCTTATCAGTAGCTACTGTCTGAATTTCGTAGGCGCTGTTTTCTTCATAGTCCAGTGACCCTATAATTCGGATTTCTCCCGTTCTGGGATCTATTTTGAACTTGGCCTGAACCCTGGGAGAAACATCACTGCTGAATGTATAGATGATGTCACCGTTTAATCCTTCATCTGCATCGGAAGCGTTCAGTCTGATCAACATGGAGCCGTTACTTGCATTCTCTACAAGATGAACTTTGTACACGGCCTTGTCGAACTCGGGGGCGTTGTCATTCGCATCCAGCACCTTTACGAACAGCTGAACCGTTCCTGTCAGCTCCGGTTTGCCCCCATCTGTGGCCGTCAATATCAAGTGGTGCTCGGGCGCTTCCTCACGATCCAGTGCTTTCTTTAGCACGAGAGATAAAGATTTACTCAATTCGTCATTTGTTTGTATATCCAGAGAGAAATACTCACTGGGGCTAAGTTTGTAAGTCAGAAAAGCGTTAGCGCCGATATCTGCATCTGAAGCGCCCTCTAGCGGAAACCGAGAATCCAGCTGCCTTGACTCTGCAATCAACAAAGTCTTTTGTGTTACCGGGAAGACGGGCGGATTATCGTTGATATCCTTGACCTCCACTTCCACATGGTCGACCCGCAGCGGCTTGTCCACGATCACCTCCAGGTGGATGCTACACGCGGGGCTCCGGCCGCACAGCTCCTCCCGGTCGATCGGCGAATTGACGAAGAGGATGCCGTTCTGCAGATTCACCTCCAGATAGTCCCTGCGGCCCTGGGACACCGCCCGGAACATCCGCGGCACCAGCTCCCCGACCTCCAGCCCCAGGTCCTGCGCGATGCGGCCCACAAACGTGCCGTGTTTCGCCTCCTCCGGCACCGAGTAATGGAGCTGGCCGCTCCCCTCGGCCCAGGCTGTGACCAGCAGCAGAACCGCGGTCAGCAGCCGCCGCCGGCTCCCCCGGCCACCGCCCTTCCAAACCACCATCGCAAACGCACCTCGCGTTGTTTCCGTCACCGCATCGGGCTTTCCCGACTGAAATGCCGTGTTGATTGTCCCGGAATTCCTATGATCCAACGCTGCTACATTCCTTGTTTTTCGGCGCTCTGGACAATGACACAATGGAGATTCTTTCCGGAGACGCTCTGCGTTTTTCGTTCGAAAGGATCACTTCGTGGCGTACAGCGACATCATGTGGTCGAATGTGTAAGTTCCCCCAGCCAAAGAAGCATTTCTTATTCCTTACCCTTTCACTTCTCTCAAAGCCATTCTTTTTCTTTTCTGGTCCCTTGAAGTAAGTTACAACACATGTTCTTTACAAGAATGGTTCCCGTGCACGTCTTTTTTTCTATTTTCCTGAGGACAGATATCGACACTGATATAATTTCTTGAATCTCTAACCCCAAGTAAAGGGAGCTTGTGGGAAAAAGAACAGTAATGAGATTGGGTCTGGTGAGCATGTCTGAGATGCGAGAATCTGGAAAGTACATATGATAAGAATGTCCCCTCATCAGCTCGACCACACTATTATTTTGGAAGCCTTGATTATTATGGGCTGTGATGCCCCCTTGCTCCAAATATGAGAAATGTCCATTAGCCTTTTTATTATTTAATTCCCCACAGCATTCTAATGGGAGTTTTCTGGTAGGTAATTCAAATATGAATCCTCCTTAACATAAATATCGGAAATCCCATACTTCTGTATCACCCTATTTCACGGTTGTACCTCTTTTGTGTTGCTGACTTTGGCCAATTTATTTCACTGGAAAAGATGAGGAAGGAATACTAGTAATTGCATTCTCAGTAGCAATGGTATTTGTTGGGCACCCACTGGATACAATGCATTGTACTAAACACTCATTTCCAATACAGGCAATATGCAAGCGTCTCTTTGATCTTATACTGGGACAGACTTGTGCCTTAAAGTCTACCCTTTTTTCTCCTTCAGATGGGTTCTTTTACTGACATTCAGGTCACTGGGAATCAATAGAGATGCTCACTGATATCTTTAATTCCAACTAATATTGGTTGATCTTGCCCCTACAATCCAACAAGGTGGAAGAGACGTCAGACCAGATGTTCTGGTGAGATTTCATGGTAATTTTCCATAAGCAGAATCCTAAAACTTCTCCAAAATAAGGGATCTCCAGATAGTTGCCAAACATAGGGTCGAAGGCCACTTTCTGGGGTCTGCTGAAGCTTAGTGCAAAGAGCATGGGCCTGAGCTCTGCTACATGTCTGCTGTGTGAGCTTGGACAAGTCACTTAACTTTGTGTCTCAGTTAGCTGTGAGCCCCATGTGGGAAAGGGACTATGTCCAACCTGATTACTTTGTATATACACCAGTGTTTAGAACCGTGCTTGGCAAATAATAAGCACTTAAAATATTATCATTATTATTATCATTATTAATCTCAGAGCAGCCCTGGGTTTTCTTCAGATAGTGGGTATTGGGTTATTGCCAACAAGACCTTCTTGATTCAATTTAATCTTCCTTGTCCAAACAACCAACTGAAAATCCAAAACTTAGGATCTCAGGGACCATACTCTTCATTATTCAGAAATTGATGCAAGCTGAAAGATTTTAATGGGGGACCAGAAGAGGCTCACAGTGCTTTTCTGTTTTCAGTACAACAGCAGAACATTAAATTACAGAGCTTTTTTACATCTGTTGAAAAGTGTTTTTGAATTTGAGACCATCAGAGAAGCAGTAGGCAGAGCAGCAGGAAAAAGAATCACAATCAATGTCAGGAGGGAGAGTCCTGAACATCCAAGAAGAAGTTTGGGGAACTCTGAATTGAAAAAACTTGCCATTTCCCTGAACCAGTAGCCAGACTCCTGGCCTAACCCTCACACACTCAAGTAGTAGATCGTGTTTCGCTATCCAGTCCAGTCCAGTCAAACTACAAAATATTTTTAAAACAAATAGAACCCAAACACATTCCCACCGGAAGTGCCACCCTTGCAAGAATGATGAATTTTAGTCCAAGAATATGGGAGTGAAATACTTCTTTTTACTTACGGTGGGGATTACAAATTTACTCTAATGAACTCACAACAAAGATTTTCCATGCAGAGTAATTCGATCATGCCATAGGAAAGTATATAAATTCAGTGCGGTACATACAGTTGACGCTCAATATATGCTAGTGATTGATTTGACTTTGGGAGGGTAATTGAATGTAGCCAGAGTAATTAACTAATAGGTTGCTATCATATGCAGATGAGATTTCTTAGTCATTTTAAGTGTATGGTTCAAGGGCAGAGTCGGCTCCCAGAAAACCTCCCAGTCTGAACACACTAGAATGGTTATGCAATTTAAGTGACCTGAAACTTGGAGAAGGCTGAATAGAAACAGCATATTATGATTACGATTATTATTTACCCCTGGAATTTTCTTCCTATGGATCATGGACAGTGTTGCATTATAAATGGATAAAGGCACAAAGATCTGTGAAATTCCGGAACAACATGAGGTATTAATGGACTCCCTCTTGATTTAAAGCCCCAAGTGTGTCAGGGACTATGTCCGATCTAATCATCTTCTCAGTGCTTCAGCATTTCTCACAGTATTTACCACATAGTGAGTGCTTAATCAACAGCACCATTATCATTAAAGCCACATAGTTGGAAGCAAATGAACTAGACTAGCAAAGATCAGAACTGGGTGTTCTGTTCATTAAAGGCACCTTGAGGTGAGAGCCAACTAAACTTTTCAGAAAGAGTTAAGAGCTTAAGAAATACAATTACCAGATCAGGCTATTTATCTTTCCAGACCACATTCTCTATATAACCGTGATCAGCTTCCTCACTGGAACCGTGAAACGCTGATATCCAGTCAAAGGAAAAGGGGGTGTACCCAAAATCCCTAGGTTTATCCCTCTCAGAACCCACTTGTACCTCATTTTTAAATTCAACTAAATCCTCTTGAACATTTTCATAGCATGGTCAAGAAAGGCATATTTGATAGGGTGGTGTTGAAACGTTCTCGACAATCCAGAGACAAGGGATCAGGTTTATTTCTCTATCTTAGCCTTACTAGACATGGATTTCCTCAGTTTTAGCATCCCACCAGTTGTTACTACCTCCAAGCCTGACACTCCACCTCACTGGTCTTGGGGAGTGAAACAACCAGAAATGCCTGGTGGGGTTAAGCTAATCACGGTGGACATTTCCGACAGATGAACCAACTAGGGTCTCACACATAGTGCACAGGCTCAACAAAAAATCCCGAAAATAGTTGTCTAAGACCACAGCAGCTACCTTGGCAGCCGACTTTTGGTCTTTGGTGCTATGGCTTATTCCTGGGACTATGCTGTGTCATACCAGGCATAAAAAAAGTACACAAAATTATAATCTTCAATGTGCTGTGCACCGGTCACCATGTAAATGTGAGTGTAGCTGCACAAACTATTTTCACTAATCTACTACTTTGCTTAGGTTCTCATTCCCAAAATCTTAGGACTGTGTTTATCCATTATTTATGACAGGCAACTCCATGATCTTCATAATCGTGCCCCTTAGGTAGATTTGTATTCCACAAGGCAAGCTTGGTATGCCACCTCTCAGAGTCATGAAGATCTGCAAAGAGTTTTTGTTGCCTTATTGGGTTCCTGCAAGTAATCCTGTGGACCGAGTCATTTCATCAGATCAGCCTTGGTGGCATTATTCATTCATTCACTCGTGTTTATTGAGTGCTTTCTATGTGCAGAGCACAGAGAGTCCAATATAACAATAAACAGACACAATCCCTGTTCTCCCTAGTAGACTCTGAGCTCCGTTTGGGATCACAACTGTCTCTATCTGTTGCCGACTTGTTCATCCCAAGCGCTTAGTACAGTGCTCTGCACATAGTAAGCGCTCAATAAATACTATTGAATGAATGAACTATGTCCGACCATCGGTTAGTACAGTGCTTGCTACATAGGAAGAGCTTAACAAACACCACAGTTATCATTATATTTGTTGGACGCTGCGAGGCAGTGTCAATGGACAGACCATTCTGCAGTGTTGCAATCGAAAGGGAAATGACTCATTTCTAGTAGACACTCCAACTGGATTGTAAAACTAAGAATCACAGGGAAAAATGCACCAGGGGTCGCAGAGAGAAGAGTATCAACATTAAGGGACAGTGCTTGGGTTGAAGTGGGGGAAAGTCACTCACAGCTGTTACAATCTTGCCTCATGAATGGAGGAAATAGGCATATTTCTGTGAACGATCCATTTACAAAGGATGAAAGATGCTCATTTCTCTGCAGATGAGTCTAGAGATATTGGCGGAACTTTCCCCAAATTGGGGCCATAAACACCGAAATAAAAAGAATAAAAACTCTGAAGAGCCTCCAATGAATTTTCCAAACTATTCAGTAGTACAACTTCACCTTCCACTACCAAAATATGATTCTTGTATATGCAGCTGTTATTATTTCCTCTGGGAAATATGAAATCCACAATGAAATAATCCCCAGTTCATTCTCCCCAAGTGAAAGGAGAAGCTACATAAAGGAAAACGGATCTATTTCGAGGCTGTTACTGTTTATGAGTTAAGAGATTCTGATGATCCTACTGTATGTTTCAATAATAGATAAAATATGAACTTACCTTCCCCGAACCCTCTGGGCCGATCCCCTGTTGTTCGCCGCTGTCCCGGGGACCCGGGCAGGGCGGCAAGTTGGGACTGAAAGCCATGAGGTCGCTCTTGGCGGCCCCGTCCCCCGCACACGCGTTCGGATGCTGACGCCGGCGCTGCTGAGAATACGACCAACTCCCCACCGCGCTGGAGCAGACCAGGGCCGGAGGGACGGGCGGCCCGCACAGACCCCGCGGGGGCGCTGAGCACCGCAGCGCCGTGTACAGCAGCACGGTCAGCACGAACAGGCTGGACACGGCGCAGATGGCGATGATCAGGTACACGTTCACGTCCACCAGCGCTGCCCGCTGGCCGATCCCCGACGCTCCCGACGCCCGCACCCCCGACGCCCGCGACGCCACCTTGCCGTCCTGCCCGCTGTCCACCAGCGACACGCTCACCGTGGCCGTGGCCCGCAGCGCCGGCTCCCCGTGGTCCCGCACCACGACCAGCAGCGTGTGCCGCGGCCCGTCCGCCTCGTCCAGGGCCCGCGTCGTGCTGATCTCGCCCGTGTACAGCCCGATGCGGAAGGGGCTGCGCCCGGCCCCGCCGCCCGCCTCCCGCAACTCGTACGACAGCCACGCATTGTAGCCCGAGTCCAAGTCCACCGCACGGATCTTCGCCACCGGGTGCCCCGCACCGACCCCCTGCGGAACCAGCTCCGGTCCCGGCTGAGGCGCCCCGGGGGACCCGGACCAGGGACCCGACCCCGCCGAGGACCACGAGGGGGCGGCGGCTGTGCCAGAATGGGGCGGCAGCACCACCGGGGCGTTGTCGTTCTCGTCCAGCACGAACACCTGCAGCGTCACGTTGCTGTCCAGCGCCGGGACTCCCGCGTCGCGGGCGTTCACCTGGACCTGCAGCAGCTCCAGCTCCTCGTGGTCCAGCGGCTGCAGCGCGTACACGCGCCCGCTCTCCGCGTGCACCGACACGTAGCTCGACAGCGGCCGCTCCCGCACCGGCCTGTCCACCAGCGAGTAGGACACCAACGCGTTCTCCTGCGCGTCCGGGTCCCGCGCCGACACCGTGAAGATGTGGCTTCCCGGCGGGTTGTTCTCCTTCACCAGCACCGTGTACACGGGCTGGGCGAAGGCCGGCGCGTTGTCGTTCACGTCGGCGATGGCCACCGACACACTGGCCGTGGCCTCCAGCGCCGGATCCCCACCGTCCCGCGCCGTCACCCGCAGCTCGTAGGCCGCCACTTTCTCTCGGTCCACGGGGCCCTGCAGGACCAGGGAATAGTAATTCTTGAAGGTGGACACCAGCCCGAACGGTCCGGGGGGCGCCAAGGTGCACGTCACCTGCCCGTTGGCCCCCGAGTCGCGATCGGACACGCTGATGAGCGCCATCACCGTGCCCGGCGGGGCGTCCTCCCGGACGGGCAGCGACAAGGAGGTCACCGTTATTTCGGGGACGTTGTCATTAACGTCGATCAACTTCACTATCACTTTACAGTGTCCTGTTAATGGGAATGAACTCTTATCTACCGCCTCCACATTCATCTCAAAAATACTGTTTTCCTCAAAATCCAGTTCTCCTCTCACTCTTATTTCTCCTGTATCAGGATCGACCTTGAATTTTGCTCTTACACCGGCCGGAACGAGAGCACTAAAGCGATAATCAAACTCCTTATTTATTCCTTCGTCAGCATCTGTGGCGTTCAGTTTAATCACTAAGGTCCCATTGGCCACATTTTCCAACAATCTGACGTTGTAAATGGATTTAACAAAGTCGGGAGCATTGTCATTCGCATCCAGCACCGAGACCAGGACCTGGACCGTAGCCGTCAGCTCGGGTTTGCCCCCGTCCGTGGCCGTAAGTAACAGGCGGTGCTCGGAAGTTTCCTCTCTGTCTAAAGCTTTCTTCAAGACCAATTCCAGAGATCTAGCATCATCCCCGTTTGTTTTACTATCTAGGGAAAAATATTCATTCGGGCTCAGCTGATACGTAAGGTCTGCATTTGCCCCGATATCCGCATCAACCGCGCCCTCTAGTGGAAACCTGGAATCCTGGATTCTCGACTCTAAAATGAACAATCGTTGTTCCGTTGTCGGGAAGACTGGCGGGTTATCGTTGATGTCCTTGACCTCCACTTCCACATGGTCGACCCGCAGCGGCTTGTCCACGATCACCTCCAGGTGGATGCTACACGCGGGGCTCCGGCCGCACAGCTCCTCCCGGTCGATCCGAGAATTGACGAAGAGGATGCCGTTCTGCAGATTCACCTCCAGATAGTCCCTGCGGCCCTGGGACACCGCCCGGAACATCCGCGGCACCAGCTCCCCGACCTCCAGCCCCAGGTCCTGCGCGATGCGGCCCACGAACGTGCCGTGTTTCGCCTCCTCCGGCACCGAGTAATGGAGCTGGCCGCTCCCCCTGGCCCAGGCTGTGACCAGCAGCAGAACCGCGGTCAGCAGCCGCCGCCGGCTCCCCCGGCCGCCGCCCCGCCGGATCAGCATCGCACAAACCTGTATCCGAGGCTCCGGTCACTTATCCATCGCTCCAAAGGTTTCAGAATCCCGTCAAAATCCCTCCTGCAATCCAATCGCCCTGCTTCTGTTCTCCTTCTCTTTCAAAATGGAGCTTTTTTAAGCCCAGGATGATCCGTGTATTTCCTTTGTCAGGAAACACCTTGTGGTGGACAGCGACACCTTGTGACTAAACCGGTAAGTACTATCGCAATTCATTTTCTGGGTTTTCTTGATCTTTATATAACGCGGATCGGTCCTTTTCCAATTTCGGGGCCCCTCCCAGGCTGTAGGCCCAACAGACGCGCTGATACAATAGATTGCCAATAACCCTATGTTGTTGGAATTGTTCCGATCAATTCCTTGTATTTTAATACACAGCAACTTGCCGTTCTGTGTAGTCATGCTTTTCAAAAGGGTGTAAGTGAAAGGAAGAATGAGAGAGAACGGGAAATAGAGGAAAAACCGGTCCGTAAAAGTTCCAGAACATTGAATTAATTCCATTGAGACTTCAGCCTCTTGCATTGACCCAACTGCTTAGGACAGAGAGGTCTGCACAAAGTAAGCGCTCGGTAAATACTATTAATTGATTATTTAAGTACATACCAAGTACTGTATTAATGTCTAGAGTAGATACCAGATAAATGGGTTAGACAGAAACCCTGTCACACACGTGGCTCACAGTCTAAGTAGGAGGGAAAGCAGGTGCTGCATCCCCATTTCACAGATAAGGAAAGTGAGGTCAGAGAAGTTAGGTGATTTGCATAAAGTCACTCAACGGCCAAGTGGTTGAATCGGTATTAGAACCCATGGATTCTGACTTCTAGTTCTGAGATCCTTTCTGTAGGCCACGCTATACTTTCCGCAGTCCCCACTAACTTGTCTTTGCAAATACCTCTAGGAAAAATGCACCAACTCCCTATAAATTCATCAAGTAGTGTCTATAGTCTCTATTTTTCCTGGATTTTCCCAGTTATCCGGTTATTCAAAGACACCTAAGATAAGGAAGTTAAATCACATGGTACCAAAGATTCATTAGCTCACACAAAGTGGCTATTTGGATATTATTACATTTTCTCCTTACACTGCTAAAAGAAATACACTTTGCAATATGCTAAGAAGGAGTTAGGCGTGTATTTCCAAACGAGTGGCAAGAGCACGGATTTGGGAGTCAGAGGACGAGGGTTCTAATCTCAGATCCGCCACTTGTCTACTGTGTGACCTTGGGCAAGTCACTTAACTTCTCTCTGCCTAAGTTACCTCATCGGTAAAATGAAGCTTAAAAGTGTGAGTCCCACGTGGGACAACCTGATTACTCTGTATCTACCCCAGCGCTTAGAACAGTGCTCAATACATAGTAAGCGCTTAACATACCACAATTAATATTATTCTCATTACTGCATTTACCCCAGCACTTCGAACAGTGTTTGACACACAGTAGAGGCTTAACAAATATCATTATTATTATTGGTCATTCCAAGATTTAAAATTGCCCTGATGAAACACTGGTCTTCGATGCAGGTTTATAGTATTTGCCTCCAGGTGTATATGATTTGCTACCATCCCATCTCTTCCTATTTTTTATCACTGGGGTCCTCATTTCAGAATGACAGAAAACAACTTGGCATTCAAAATAGCCCGGAAATGGTCTCGAGAATGCTTACAATTGTGAGGTGCTTTTTGGGAGCTCCTCCATCTGAGAATTCCGACTTCTGGCACTTGATGAAAGAGCAATTAACCGAGAACTATGTGAACAAGGTGTTCCTTTACCTACTGAACCCGCCACCTCCCCTTTATCAGAATTGCCGTGATACCAAAAGGGTGATGAATCACTGGGCTTTTACGTGGGTGAGTTAATGAGGTAGGAGGAGCTATCAGAGCAGTTCTCGACTGAACTAGGTGAGAAAGGCTGGTGAAGGGCCGGTCAACATTGAGGACACCTGAGATCTATCAATTCTATTTCCTGGCCTAGTCACGTTGCAAAGCAAATAAAAGTCAAATACCCACATTACAAGAAAATGAGATACGATGGTACACGCCAAGGAGTTAAAATACTGAACCCCATGGTTATATCTTGTTCTCCACTTTAGACACACTCATCTTCAACAACTGCATCGCTCTTCATCGGGGAGAATGGTATTATTGTAGGTGGTCAGGAAAAAAATCTTGATTTTCTCTGCTACGAGGCCACAAGATGCACCCAATGATGCACCCATCCTTGCCCAAGATCACACAACAAGCAAGTGGCATAATCTGGATTAGAACCTATGTCATCTGATGCCCATGCCCGTGCTTTTTCCATTAGGCTACACATCCTCATCCTCATCTTCATCATCAAATAGATTTCCTGAACAACGACTGCGTAGAGTGAAATGTGCTACTAGAGTTTCTATTTGCCCTAGAGGAGAACCTTAATCATAAGCAGAAACCAACTGCACAGTCTCACCAAGAAACTTCCAACGCAAAGCCCCAGAAAGCTGTGTTTATTTTCCCTAGCCTATATTAGCGGATAGTTGACCATGGTTGATAACAGGAGGTGTGAAAATGAACTTCACGTTGAGGGGGAAAGGATTGGAGAAAGTTCATGAAATAAGAAAAGCGATATATCATTAACTGGTCCCCTTCAAAGTTCAGACAAGAATGCAGGGAGGTGTGAAAATTAGATTGGGGAGAACCAGTGGAGAGAAGAAATCAGCCGTTCTACTTGGGCATTTCCACTTTCAAGAGGTAGCCACTGGACCGGATGGGCAAGCCAAATTTATTCTAATAAAGTGTTCCAACTCAAAGGTAGAAATTAAACAGTTTAAACCCTTACCTTCCCTGATTGATCAGCGGAGTTTCCTGGCTGCTCCCCGCTGTCCCGGGGTCCCGGGCAGGGCGGGAGGCTGGGACTGAAAGCCATGAGGTCGCTCTTGGCGGCCCCGTCCCCCGCACACGCGTTCGGACGCTGACGCCGGCGCTGCTGAGAATACGACCAACTCCCCACCGCGCTGGAGCAGACCAGGGCCGGAGGGACGGGCCCGCACAGATCCCGTGGGGGCGCCGAGCACCGCAGCGCCGTGTACAGCAGCACGGTCAGCACGAACAGGCTGGACACGGCGCAGATGGCGATGATCAGGTACACGTTCACGTCCACCAGCGCTGCCCGCTGGCCGCCCCCCGACGCTCCCGACGCCCGCACCCCCGACGCCCGCGACGCCGCCTTGCCGTCCTGCCCGCTGTCCACCAGCGACACGCTCACCGTGGCCGTGGCCCGCAGCGCCGGCTCCCGTGTCCCGCACCACGACCAGCAGCGTGTGCCGCGGCCCGTCCGCCTCGTCCAGGGGCCGCGTCGTGCTGATCTCGCCCGTGTACAGCCCGATGCGGAAGGGGCTGCGCCCGGCCCCGCCGCCCGCCTCCCGCAGCTCGTACGACAGCCACGCGTTGTAGCCCGAGTCCAAGTCCACCGCGCGGATCTTCGCCACCGGGTGCCCCGCACCGACCCCCTGCGGAACCAGCTCCGGTCCCGGCTGAGGCGCCCCGGGGGACCCGGACCAGGGACTCGACCCCGCCGAGGACCAAGAGGGGGAGGCGGCTGTGCCAGAATGGGGCGGCAGCACCACCGGGGCGTTGTCGTTCTCGTCCAGCACGAACACCTGCAGCGTCACGTTGCTGTCCAGCGCCGGGACTCCCGCGTCGCGGGCGTTCACCTGGACCTGCAGCAGCTCCAGCTCCTCGTGGTCCAGCGGCTGCAGCGCGTACACGCGCCCGCTCTCCGCGTGCACCGACACGTAGCTCGACAGCGGCCGCTCCCGCACCGGCCTGTCCACCAGCGAGTAGGACACCAACGCGTTCTCCTGCGCGTCCGGGTCCCGCGCCGACACCGTGAAGATGTGGCTTCCCGGCGGGTTGTTCTCCTTCACTAGCACCGTGTACGCGGGCTGCGCGAAGGCCGGCGCGTTGTCGTTCACGTCGGCGATGGCCACCGACACGCTGGCCGTGGCCTCCAGCGCCGGATCCCCACCGTCCCGCGCTGTCACCAGCAGCACGTAGGCCGCCACTTTCTCTCGGTCCACGGGGCCCTGCAGGACCAGGGAATAGTAATTCTTGAAGGTGGACACCAGCCCGAACGGTCCGGGGGGCGTCAGGGTGCACGTCACCTGCCCGTTGGCCCCCGAGTCCCGGTCGGACACGCTGATCAGAGCGATCACCGTGCCGGGCAGGGCGTCCTCTCGGACGGGTAGTGATAGAGACGTCACCGTTATTTCGGGGGTGTTGTCGTTCGTGTCCACGACTTCTACCAAAACAGTACAGTGTTCCACCATGGGAGGGTTTCCCCTATCCGTAGCCTCTACCTGGATTTCATGCAACTTCACTTCTTCGAAGTCTATCATTCCTACCACTTTGATTTCTCCACTATCCGGATCAATGCGGAACTTGCTCTTCACCTCTGGAAATACATCACCACTGAATGAGTAACTAACGACGCCGTTCGATCCCTCATCCTGATCGGTAGCGTTAAGTTGGATCACTAGGGTCCCATTGGAAGTATTTTCTGGCAGTCGCACTTTATAAACGGCCCGGTCAAACTGGGGGGCGTTATCATTCGCATCTAGGACCATGACCAATAGTTTCATGGATCCGGTCAGCTCAGGCTTGCCCCCGTCTACGGCTGTCAGCACTAAATGCAGTTGTGCGGTTTCCTCCCTGTCTAGGGGCTTTTTTAATACTAATCCAAGAGATTTGATGTGTTCGTCACTTCTTTTCACATCCAGAGAGAAATAGTCATTGTTGCTGAGGCTGTAGGTAAGGAGAGCGTTAGCTCCGATATCTGCGTCTGAAGCGCCCTCTAGCGGAAACCGAGAATCTAGTAACCTGGACTCTGCAATCAACAAAGTCTTTTGTGCTACCGGGAAGACGGGCGGGTTATCGTTGATGTCTTTGACCTCCACTTCCACATGGTCGACCCGCAGCGGCTTGTCCACGATCACCTCCAGGTGAATGCTACACGCGGGGCTCCGGCCGCACAGCTCCTCCCGATCGATCCGCGAATTGACGAAGAGGATGCCGTTCTGCAGATTCACCTCCAGATAGTCCCTGCGGCCCTGGGACACCGCCCGGAACATCCGCGGCACCAGCTCCCCGACCTCCAGCCCCAGGTCCTGCGCGATGCGGCCCACGAACGTGCCGTGTTTCGCCTCCTCCGGCACCGAGTAATGGAGCTGGCTGCTCCCCCCGGCCCAAACTGTGACCAGCAGCAGAACCGCGGTCAGCAGCCGCCGCCGGCTCCCCCGGCCGCCGCCCCGCCGGATCAGCATTGCACAAACCTGTATCCGAGGCTCCGGTCACTGATCCATCGCTCCAAAGGTTTCAGAATCCCGTCAAAATCCCTCCTGCAATCCAATCGCCCTGCTTCTGTTCTCCTTCTCTTTCAAAATGGAGCTTTTTTAAGCCCAGGATGATCCTTGTATTTCCTTTGTCAGGAAACACCTTGTGGTGGACAGCGACACCTTGTGACTAAACCGGTAAGTACCATCGCAATTCATTTTCTGGGTTTTCTTGATCTTTATATAACGCGGATCGGTCCTTTTTGCAATTTCGGGGCTCCTCCCAGGCTGTAGGCCTAACAGACGCGCTGATACAATAGATTACCAATAACCCTAT
This sequence comes from Ornithorhynchus anatinus, assembly GCF_004115215.2. Taxonomy (NCBI): domain Eukaryota; kingdom Metazoa; phylum Chordata; class Mammalia; order Monotremata; family Ornithorhynchidae; genus Ornithorhynchus; species Ornithorhynchus anatinus. Next base: position 2,010,653 of record NC_041750.1, read on the forward strand.
GTTGTTGGAATTATTCCGATCAATTTCTTTGTTTTTAATACATAGCAACCTGCCGTTCTGTGTAGTCACGCTTTTCAAAAGGGCGCAAGTGAAAGGAAGAAAGAAAGAGAGAGAACGGGAAATAGAGGGAAAACCGGTCCGTACAAGTTCCCAAGTATTGAATTGAAGAATTAATTCCACTGAAACTTCAGCCTCTTGCATTGACCCAATTGCTTAGGACAGAGGTCTGCACAAAGTAAGCCCTCAGTAAATACTATTAATTGATTAGTTGAGTGCTTAGTACATACCAAGTACGGCATTAATATCTCGAATCGATGCAAGATAATTGGTCAGGCAGAAATCCTGTGGCACACATGGCTCACAGTCTAAGTAGGAGGGAAAGCAGGTACTGCATCCCCATTTCACAGATAAGGAAAGTGGGGCCAGAGAAGTTAGGTGACTTACATAAAGTCACACAACAGGCAAGTGGTGGAACCGGTATTAGAACCCAGGAATTCTGACTTCTACTTCTGAGATCCTTCCTCTAGGACACGCTACTTTCCACAGTCCCCACTAACTTATCTTTGCAAATACCTTTATAAAAAATGTACCAACTCCCTTTAAGTTCATCAAGTAGTGTCTATAGTCGCTATTTCTCCTGGATGCACCCAATTATCTGGTTATTCAAAGATACCTAAAAGAAGGAAACAAAATCACGTGGTTCCAAAACTTCATTAGCTCACATAAAGTGGCTATTTGGGTATTATTACATTCTGAAAGAAATACACTTGGCAGAGTGCTAAGATGGAGTTAAGCGTGTATGTCCAAACTAGTGGCAAGAGCACAGGTTTGGGAGTCAGAGGATGTGGCTTCTAATCCCAGCTCCGCCACTTGTCTGCTGTGTGACCTTGGGCAAGCCACTTAACTTCTCTCTGCCTCAGTTACCTCATCTGTGAAATGGGGATTAAAAGTGTGAGCCCCACATGGGACAACCTGATTACTCTGTATCTACCTCATGCTTACAACAGTACTTGGCACATAGTAAGCACTAAATATACCACAGGTAATACTATTATAATTATTATTGCATTTACCCAGTGCTTAAAACAGTGTTTGGCACACAGTAGACGCTTAACAAATATTATTATTATTATTATTGGTCATTTCAAGATACTAAAATTACCCTGATGAAACACTGGTCTTCGATGCAAGTTTATAGTATTTGCCTCCCGGTGTATATGATTTGCTGCCATCCCATCTCTAGCTATTTTTTACCATTGGGGTCCTCATTTCAGAATGACAGAAAACAACTTGGCATTCAAAATATCCCGGAAATGGTCTCAAGAATGCTTACAATTGTGAGGTGCTTTTCGGTAGCTCCTCCGTCTGAGAATTCCGACTTAAGGCACATCATGAAAATGCAATTAACTGAGAACTATTTGTACAAGGTGTTCCTTTACCTATTGGACAAGCCCCCTCTCCTTTATCAGAATTGCTGTGATCCTAAAAGCGTGATGAATCACTGGCCTTTAATGTGGGAGAGTTAATGAGGTGGGAGGAGCTATCAGAGCAGTTCTCGAAGGAGCTAGGTGAGAAAGGCTGGTGAAGGGCCGGTCAACATTGATGACACCTAAGATCAATCAATTCTATTTCCTAGCCTTCCCACGTTGTAAAGCAAATAAAAGTCAAATACCCACATTACAAGAAAATGAGACACGATGGTACACGCCAAGGAGTTAAAATACGGAGCCCCATGATTATATCTTGTTCTCAAATTGAGACACACTCATCTTCAACAACTGCATCGCTCTTCATCGGGGAGAATGGTATTTTTCCTAGGGGGTCAAAAAAAATCTTAATTTCCTCTTCTACAAGGCCCCAAGATGCACCCAATGATGTTAACACCTTTGCCCAAGATCGCACAAAAACAAGTGGCAGAATCAGCATTAGAACCAAAGTCCTCTGACGCCCATGCCCGTGCTCTTTCCACTAGCCTACACATTATCATCCTCCTACTCATCTTCATCATCAAGTAGATTTCCTCAACAACGACTGCTTAGAGCAAAATGTGCTACTAGAGTTTCTCTTTGCCTTAGAGGAGAACCTTAATCGTAAGCAGAAACCAACTGCACAGTCTCACCAAGAAACTTCTAACGCAAAGCCCCAGAAAGCTGTACTTTTTTCCCTGGCCTATATTAGCGGATAGTTGACCATGGTTGATAACAGAAGGTGTGAAAATGAACTTCTCGTTGAGAAGTTTGGAGAAAGTTCATGGAATAAGGAAAGCGATATATCATTAACTGGTCCCCTTCAAAGTTCAGACAAGAATGCAGGGAGGTGTGAAAAATAGATTGGGGAGAACCAGTGGAGAAAAGAAATCAGCCGTTCTACTTGGGCATTTCCACTTTCAAGAGGTAGCCACTGGACCGGACGAGCAAGCCAAATTTATTCTAATAAAGTGTTCCAACTCAAAGGTAGAAATTAAACAGTTTAAACCCTTACCTTCCCTGATTGATCAGCGGAGTTTCCTGGCTGCTCCCCGCTGTCCCGGGGTCCCGGGCAGGGCGGGAGGTTGGGACTGAAAGCCATGAGGTCGCTCTTGGCGGCCCCGTCCCCCGCACACGCGTTCGGACGCTGACGCCGGCGCTGCTGAGAATACGACCAACTCCCCACCGCGCTGGAGCAGACCAGGGCCGGAGGGACGGGCCCGCACAGACCCCGCGGGGGCGCTGAGCACCGCAGCGCCGTGTACAGCAGCACGGTCAGCACGAACAGGCTGGACACGGCGCAGATGGCGATGATCAGGTACACGTTCACGTCCACCAGCGCTGCCCGCTGGCCGCCCCCCGACGCTCCCGACGCCCGCACCCCCGACGCCCGCGACGCCGCCTTGCCGTCCTGCCCGCTGTCCACCAGCGACACGCTCACCGTGGCCGTGGCCCGCAGCGCCGGCTCCCCGTGGTCCCGCACCACGACCAGCAGCGTGTGCCGCGGCCCGTCCGCCTCGTCCAGGGCCCGCGTCGTGCTGATCTCGCCCGTGTACAGCCCGATGCGGAAGGGGCTGCGCCCGGCCCCGCCGCCCGCCTCCCGCAGCTCGTACGACAGCCACGCGTTGTAGCCCGAGTCCAAGTCCACCGCACGGATCTTCGCCACCGGGTGCCCCGCACCGACCCCCTGCGGAACCAGCTCCGGTCCCGGCTGAGGCGCCCCGGGGGACCCGGACCAGGGACTCGACCCCGCCGAGGACCACGAGGGGGCGGCGGCGGCGCCAGAATGGGGCGGCAGCACCACCGGGGCGTTGTCGTTCTCGTCCAGCACGAACACCTGCAGCGTCACGTTGCTGTCCAGCGCCGGGACTCCCGCGTCGCGGGCGTTCACCTGGACCTGCAGCAGCTCCAGCTCCTCGTGGTCCAGCGGCTGCAGCGCGTACACGCGCCCGCTCTCCGCGTGCACCGACACGTAGCTCGACAGCGGCCGCTCCCGCACCGGCCTGTCCACCAGCGAGTAGGACACCAACGCGTTCTCCTGCGCGTCCGGGTCCCGCGCCGACACCGTGAAGATGTGGCTTCCCGGCGGGTTGTTCTCCTTCACCAGCACCGTGTACGCGGGCTGGGCGAAGGCCGGCGCGTTGTCGTTCACGTCGGCGATGGCCACCGACACGCTGGCCGTGGCCTCCAACGCCGGATCCCCACCGTCCCGCGCCGTCACCAGCAGCTCGTAGGCCGCCACTTTCTCTCGGTCCACGGGGCCCTGCAGGACCAGGGAATAGTAATTCTTGAAGGTGGACACCAGCCCGAACGGTCCGGGGGGCTTCAGGGTGCACGTCACCTGCCCGTTGGTCCCCGAGTCCCGATCGGACACGCTGATCAGAGCGATCACTGTGCCGGGCAGGGCGTCCTCCCTGACGGGCAGCGACAGAGACGTCACTGCTATCTCGGGGGCGTTGTCGTTGGTGTCCAAGATTTCCACTAAAACTTTGCAGTGGCCAGATAAAGGCGGATTTCCTTTGTCAACAGCCTCCACAGGGATTTCGTATGAATTTGTGTTTTCGGTATCCAATTCACCGGCCACTCTGATCTCTCCTGTTTTCATGTCAATGGTGAAGGCATCTTTCACTTCAGCTGGAACAAGGTTACTAAACGAATACATTATAAGCTTGTTGATTCCTTCATCCTGGTCAGAGGCATTCAATCTGATGACTAGTGTCCCGTTGGCTGTATTCTCTAATAATTTCACCTCGTACTCGGATCGGTCAAACTGCGGGGCGTTATCATTTGCATCCAGAACCGTGACCACCAGTTCCACTGAGCCCGTCAGCTCGGGTTTGCCCCCGTCTGTGGCCGTCAGGACCAAGTGATGCTCGGGAACTTCTTCCCTGTCCAGGGATTTCCTTAAAAGAAGATCCACGGATTTAGTTCGGTCATTTTTGGTTCGTACTTCCAAAGCGAAATGATCATTAACACTGAGTCTATAGGTCAGGATAGAATTCACTCCGATATCTGCATCGGAAGCGACCTCTAGCGGGAATCTCGAATCTGGAAGCCTTGATTCATAAATCAAGAGTCTCTGTTGTGTTACTGGGAAGACTGGCGGGTTATCGTTGATGTCCTTGACCTCCACTTCCACATGGTCGACCCGCAGCGGCTTGTCCACGATCACCTCCAGGTGGATGCTACACGCGGGGCTCCGGCCGCACAGCTCCTCCCGATCGATCCGCGAATTGACGAAGAGGATGCCGTTCTGCAGATTCACCTCCAGATAGTCCCTGCGGCCCTGGGACACCGCCCGGAACATCCGCGGCACCAGCTCCCCGACCTCCAGCCCCAGGTCCTGCGCGATGCGGCCCACGAACGTGCCGTGTTTCGCCTCCTCCGGCACCGAGTAATGGAGCTGGCCGCTCCCCCTGGCCCAGGCTGTGACCAGCAGCAGAACCGCGGTCAGCAGCCGCCGCCGGCTCCCCCGGCCGCCGCCCCGCCGGATCAGCATCGCACAAACCTGTATCCGAGGCTCCGGTCACTTATCCATCGCTCCAAAGGTTTCAGAATCCCGTCAAAATCCCTCCTGCAATCCAATCGCCCTGCTTCTGTTCTCCTTCTCTTTCAAAATGGAGCTTTTTTAAGCCCAGGATGATCCGTGTATTTCCTTTGTCAGGAAACACCTTGTGGTGGACAGCGACACCCTGTGACTAAACCGGTAAGTACTGGAACAATATATTCCTGCTTTCTTTTTGATCTCTGTTCTTTTTACTACCTGCATTCAATAATTGCTTCCAATTTTCAGAGCACTGAACTAATCCTCGAAATTAAGACATGAAAATTAATTACATCACGACTTCTGGTCCCTTCGAAGCCCATATTCCAAGTGGGGGAGGATAGACACTGGATGGACACAAGTCACGTCTTTCCTGAGCCTGAACTATGAAGTCTTCCTGACATATTAATATGTGGTTTTTAAAATACATCTATAGGGACGAGAACCGAGAGATTTTTGTAAGAGGAGAGGCTAATCATTGGTGATGGGAGTAGGGAGTTACAAGACGAACGTATCAAATAGTTAGAGAGCCGTGGTCACCCACTTTAAAAAGCCACATTCGTAAGCCAGAACTTTCTAGAGAATGTATAAGTATTCCTAATCCCATTCAGTGTTAGTACAGCAGTAATGATTTAGAACATTTATAATATCATCCAGGCAATAGTTAAAGCAAGTTAAAATTTAGCAATTAAATTACCCACAGTAACGTACGTAAGCTCCACATTCCCTGGATGGAGTAGTGTCCAGCCATCTCTCTGCTCCAAGTCAAACTGCCCTTGTGGAAGAATTAACACATCTTCCCAGTTGGCTCCACTCTGTGAAGATAGACTCTGTCCTCATATATATAGTGGTATTTGTTTAGCTCTTACCGCGTGTTAAGTACTGTTCTAAGAGTTGGGGTAGATATAAGTTAATCAACCCACATGGGACTCACAGTCCAAGTAGGAGGGAGATCAGGTATTCAATCCCCATTTTACAGTTGAGGAAAGTGAGGCACAGGAACTTTAGTGATGTAATCAGGGTCACAGAGCGGGCACGTGACAGAACCGGATTAGAAGCTGGGTCCTCTGACTGCCAGGCCTGTGATCTCTCCACTATGCCATGCTGCTCTCCATCACTTCTATACATCGGATTTACCTCCTCCACCGTAGGACAGAAGATGGGAGGCTTCCCCGGGAATCCAGAGTCACCTCAGCTGTCATAGTAACATTTCAACTCCTAGCCACACCCGTCCCATCTTGTGGTCCTTTAGGCAGATGTTTAAACAATATTTCTCATAAACATTCTAAGAAGACATTGCCCTTAAAATATCAACTTAATACACTCTGTGAATTCACTGCATTTCTCAGCATCCTGAGATCAATCAACCAATGGAATTTACTGAGTGTCTACTCAACGGAAAGCTCTATATGAAGTGCTTGAGAGAGTACATCAGTAGCAAGACACACCTTTCCTGCTCTCAATGAATAACAATCAAATGGGGGAGGAAGATAAACACAACTTTGTAGCAAAAGAGGGAGCAGGAAGAGGGCAACGTATATAATAACTAGTACAAGAATATCATGATGAAACACAGTAAGTGGATTAATCATTGAATAAATAAAAATTATATGCATGTACAAAAATGCTGAGCATAGGGACAAGGTTCATAAATCCTAAAGATGGAGGTAATGTGAATGAATCTCACTCGAGGAATCCTTTCCATTATCCACATACACCCTCTATTATTTAAAATATAGTCCTTGACTATCTAGGCTTACAGGATAGGAAAGAAGTGAGAGGTCACTATATTTAATAACACTAAATTGTCTACTGAAGCTTTGTCCTTTCGAATCTGGTTGTTTGTGGAAATCTTCCTTGATCCCAATTGTTAATTTGATTTTTTGGACTTATAATGAAGCAATTGTATTTTTTATGTAGAATTCAATGTTTCATCCGATTTACCTCCAGAGGCAGTTCCTCTGCAGAGTGAATGGAGTTGTTAAAACTCTGCTGTTTTCTCTTCAATGGTTTTTGGCAAGGTTTGAATGCAAATGATGGAGTCTTTGGGTCGGAAATGACGACCAAACGTGGGTTCCACCACTTCTGATGCCTTATGTGATGTGAGGCACACGCAGCCAACTGCAGACCGTGCAGAGAAAAGTTAGTGCCAGTTGTTTCAAAGTGTTTAAAGATGTCTTTCAACAAACACCTTTTTGCTTTGCTTCAGCAATTCCTTTGTCCTCAATCCTCAAACACGTCACGTCTTTCCTGAGCCTGAACTATTAATTCTTCCTGACATATTAATATGTGGTTTTTAGAATACATCTAGAGGGACAAGAACCTAGAGATTTTTGTAATAGGAGAAGCTGGTGATGGGAGTAGGGAGCTACAAGAAGAACATATCAAATAGAGAGCCATGGTCACCCACTTTAAAATGCCACATTCGTATGCCAAAACTCTCTAGAGAATGAATAAGCATTCCTAATCCCATTCAGTGTTAGTACAGCAGTAATGATGAAATTTCCCAAAAAGAACTACAATCAATTAATCAACCAATCAATGGTATTCATTGAGTACCGACTCTGTGTAGAGCACTGTACTAAGGACTTGGGAGAGTACAATACAATAGAGCTGGTAGACACGTTCCCTGCCCCACTGAGCTCACAGCGTAGAGTCCAGACTCAGTTCTGAAACTTGAGGAATGAGAATTTGTATGAGGGAATTGATTATTGTATTGATAGTATTATTGATTATAGTAGTATTATAAATTATTGATTATTGGGGAGCTGCGAGCTCCAGTGTTAAGAGCATGGGCCTGGGAGTCATGGGACCTGAGTTCTAATACCGCCTCCACTATCTGCCTGCTGCATGACCTTGGATGAGACATTTCACTTCCCTGGGTTTTGGTTTCCTCATCTGTAAAATGGGGATGAAATACCTGTTGTCTCTCTCCCCCTACTAGACTTTGAGGCCCATGTGGTACAGGATCTCTGTCCAACCTACTTTTCTTATATCTACCCCAGTGCTTAGAAGAGTGGTTAATACAGAGTAAGTACTTAACAAGTACCATGATTATTATTACTAGTACTAGTGGTTGGAATAGCATCCTTCCACTGTCTCATCTCAAGTTTTCTTCCCACTGGTGCCAGAATGCAATGACCCAGTAGATGTTAAAATATAATTGAAAAATATCCACCTATTCTTCAGTATTGCCTGTATCCTTTAAAAATTACATGAATTAGGAAATGGAGTTTATGGCATTGCTTGTCTAATCAAGCAATATCTGTCTGAAAGGCATGATTTTCCAGAAGGCATTAAATCCAGTTCACATGGGGGTTGTGTCCTTGCAGAATCCTGTGTTAAGGAAAACTCACATTGTAGTACTCAACCAATGTATAACACCTCATTATTCTGTGTCGTGCTGTAGCTAGACCAATGCATGTTGACAGAAGAACATTCTCTAATTCTGCTGTCACAGATGTGTTCTGGCCTAACAGTATATTCCTAAAACTTACTTAATAGGTTTTCTTCCTTCTGAGACAATTTTCACTGATAGAACAGATGTCGTAATGATAAATATACATTTCATCATATATTTAAAAAGCAAATTGAATGTTCATTTTAAAACAAAAATAGCATCCTGTGATGATATCATTATCTCAAAGAAGAGCATCAAAATGCAAGAGATTTAAATGATTTGAGAATGAGGGTTATAATAATAGGAGTGTCACTTTTGAAGAAAAAGTGAAAAGGATTATGTTATATAAGTTGTTTTAATGGTATTTGTTAAGCGCTTATTATGCATCAATATCTGTTCTAAGAGCTAAGGTGGATACAAGTTTGTCAGGTTGGACACAGTTCCTGTCCCACAAGGGGTTCACAGTCTAAAAAAATGTGAAAATCGCTACAGAAGTCCAAAGCCATATGAAAAAAGGCAGAATTGACAGCGTGGTGTTGAGAAGCAGACAAACAGTTGCAAGAGAGTCCACAATAAAAGGACCACAGATCTGGGAGTCAAGAGATTAGGTTCAATTCTCATCTCTGCCACTGACCTACTGGGTAAGCTTAGGAAAGTCCCTTAACCTCTTAATGACTTATTTTCCTCATCTATAAAATAGGAATAATAATACCTGTCTCTCCCCACTTCAAAAGTACATCGTGAGGATAACATGAGATAATTAATGGAAAAACACTTCGTAAAGATCAAAGTACCCCTCAAAAGACAAGACATTCAGGATTAATCAATTAATGGAATTTATGTGTGCTTGGAAGGATAGTCTGTGTCTCTAGGAATTAAACTTCCATTGGAATAAAAGATTCCACTAGATCAATATTTGCAAAGCATTAGAGGGAAACACTTTAAGTGAAATTTGAACTGCACAAGGCATAGGTTACCCTTTCTCCATGTACTCCATATTCTCCCCCTTCTGCTTTAGTTTACATGACTTGGTCAGACCTCTTCAGGTCCCTTCTCTGTTCACATCAAAGATTCCTTCTCTTTAACTGAAGTCCTTCCATATTTCATTCCCAAGTATATTTTTTACTTGATCCTTAGAGAGAATCCTTCAGACTTGGAGAAACTTTTTATTTGAAAAAATTCCAAATAATCTAACTCCAGTGACTTCTAGATGTTCCTCGACCATCGTTCTGGATATTCTATCACAGCCCCGTTGAAGAGAGAGACGTGGAGACTGACTCACTGTGATAAAGGAGTATTATTCTAGCGCAGAGCGCTGACATTTATCTCCTCTTGATTTACAGAGACAAACTTCCAGAATGCTTGACCATACAATGTGAGCCATTCTTTAACTCTAAAGACTTGTGTCTAGGAAAAAAATATGTCCATAGATGTAGAGCAACAGCGATGATGTTTGCAAGCATCAGGCGGGGCCAATCTAGGAATGTAGTGGCAAAGAAATTCATCATGATCCTGAACATACGTAGAGGGGGAAGAGAGGTTTGCTTAGACAAGACTTTCTCTCACTAAATCACCCTCTACCTCACGTCCCACCTCCGGCCCCTCACTGTCCCAGTTACTGGTTTGCAAGCTCAGCACTACCCTCAGCTCAACCTGGAAGGGGGCAGTTGAGGAGATAAACTACTGTAATGGCATAGGGTTTATTCATTAGCGCTTCTTACCATTACTAGCCTGGGGCCATGAAAACCCTACGGGGAATGTGAGAGAAAATGGGGTTGGGAACTGAACTATTTAGGGGGAGTTGGGAGGGTCTGGGGGAAAAAAGCCCCCTTCAAATTGGCCACCCGACCTGAGAACCCCCTTCACCTGCCCCTAAAACAGCTCTATAAGGAGAGGTCTTTCCATGCCAGCACATTGATCGATGCACGAGCATCAGGATGTATTATATCTGTGCATTCCCATTGTTTGAAAGGAAAATTACAGCCTCGATTTAAAAATGGATACAGCTGTAAGTGTGAGCAAAAGCAGAACTGACTTCTGAGCTTGAGTTATTGGTAGACTAGGTACCGCTATAGTCATCATCATCACCATCATCCTCATCTTGAAAGAATGGATTCATGGCCTGCCTACTAGGTGCAGAGCCCTGTACTGCAATTATTTCAGTTATTATAAGGTGTTATTTCAAGTGGCAAAACAATTTAAGTTTCCAAAACAATTTTTCCCTAATGGAGAAGACCCAAATGCACACTTTGAGAGGAACTTCAACCACAAAACCCAAGAATATTAGGATGACTGAAGATTTAACAACTAAAGATGTAGTGGGAGATTATCAGAATGAATACGACGAATATTTGGACGAGGGGAAAATGACCTGGAAATTTGAACTAGGAGAGTGTGTGGAAGTCTATCAGAACGGGAGAGTAGGTCTACAAAGGGCTGCCTCCCCTCCAAATACCCGTGCAAAACTCAAAGAAGAACAAAAGTGAGAATCTCATCATGAAGCCAACTAAAGGAGAGACCAAATCTCTATACAGTCCCCTCAGGGGGATCCGAGTTGCAGGTCCAGCCACCAGAGGGAAAGATTATGCCAAACAAAAAGAGAAAAAGTTTAAAGGATGCGGAAATGCAACTATTTAAAGACTTACCTTCCCTGATTGATCAGCGGAGTTATCCTGCTGTTCCCCAGCGTCCCGGGGTCCCGGGCAGGGCGGCAGGTTGGGGCTGAAAGCCATGAGGTCGCTCTTAGCGGCCCCGTCCCCCGCACACGCGTTCGGACGCTGACGCCGGCGCTGCTGAGAATACGACCAACTCCCCACCGCGCTGGAGCAGACCAGGGCCGGAGGGACGGGCCCGCACAGACCCCGCGGGGGCGCCGAGCACCGCAGCGCCGTGTACAGCAGCACGGTCAGCACGAACAGGCTGGACACGGCACAGATGGCGATGATCAGGTACACGTTCACGTCCACCAGCGCTGCCCGCTGGCCGATCCCCGACGCTCCCGACGCCTGCACCCCCGACGCCCGCGACGCCACCTTGCCGTCCTGCCCGCTGTCCACCAGCGACACGCTCACCGTGGCCGTGGCCCGCAGCGCCGGCTCCCCGTGGTCCCGCACCACGACCAGCAGCGTGTGCCGCGGCCCGTCCGCCTCGTCCAGGGCCCGCGTCGTGCTGATCTCGCCCGTGTACAGCCCGATGCGGAAGGGGCTGCGCCCGGCCCCGCCGCCCGCCTCCCGCAGCTCGTACGACAGCCACGCGTTGTAGCCCGAGTCCAAGTCCACCGCGCGGATCTTCGCCACCGGGTGCCCCACACCGACCCCCTGCGGAACCAGCTCCGGTCCCGGCTGAGGCGCCCCGGGGGACCCGGACCAGGGACCCGACCCTGCCGAGGACCACGAGGGGGCGGTGGCGGCGCCAGAATGGGTCGGCAGCACCACCGGGGCGTTGTCGTTCTCGTCCAGCACGAACACCTGCAGCGTCACGTTGCTGTCCAGCGCCGGGACTCCCGCGTCGCGGGCGTTCACCTGGACCTGCAGCAGCTCCAGCTCCTCGTGGTCCAGCGGCTGCAGCGCGTACACGCGCCCGCTCTCCGCGTGCACCGACACGTAGCTCGACAGCGGCCGCTCCCGCACTGGCCTGTCCACCAGCGAGTAGGACACCAACGCGTTCTCCTGCGCGTCCGGGTCCCGCGCCGACACCGTGAAGATGTGGCTTCCCGGCGGGTTGTTCTCCTTCACTAGCACCGTGTACACGGGCTGGGCGAAGGCCGGCGCGTTGTCGTTCACATCGGCGATGGCCACCGACACACTGGCCGTGGCCTCCAGCGCCGGATCCCCACCGTCCCGCGCCGTCACCCGCAGCTCGTAGGCCGCCACTTTCTCTCGGTCCACGGGGCCCTGCAGGACCAGGGAATAGTAATTCTTGAAGGTGGACACCAGCCCGAACGGTCCGGGGGGCGCCAGGGTGCACGTCACCTGCCCGTTGGCTCCCGTGTCCCGATCGGACACGCTGATCAGAGCGATCACCGTGCCGGGATGGGCGTCCTCCCGGATGGGCAGCAACAGGGAGGTCACCGTTATCTCAGGGACGTTGTCATTGGCATCCAGCAGTTCCACCAAGACCGAGCAGTGACCTACCATCGGTGGAGTTCCCTGATCCGTCCCCTCCACCTGGATCTCATAGGTATGGCGGATTTCATAGTCCAGGCCTCCCTTCACCCTGATTTCTCCCGAATTTGGATCAATCCCGATCACCTCTCTTACAGCGGGTGGAGTATCCGAGCTGAAGGAGTAAAGCACCATGCCGTTACCGCCCTCATCCGGATCGGAAGCATTAAGTTTCACCATTAATGTCCCACTGGGGGCATTTTCTGCAATCTGAACTCGGTAAATCGCCTGGTCAAACCGAGGGGCATTGTCGTTCACATCCAGTACCGTGACCACCAGCTCCACCGATCCCGTCAGTTCGGGTTTGCCCCCGTCTGTGGCCGTCAGTACTAATTTGTGCTGGACGGTTGTTTCTCGGTCCAGAGATTTTCTTAATACAAGTGCCAAGGATTTTAACATTTTATCACTTTTGGGCTCATCAAGAGTAAAATATTCATTGTCGCTGAGTCTATATGTCAGGAAGGAGTTGGCTCCGATGTCCGCATCCGAAGCGCCCTCTAGCGGAAACCTCGAATTCAAGGCAATGGATTCTGAAATGAGCAAGGTTTTTTGAGTTACCGGGAAGACTGGCGGGTTATCGTTGATGTCCTTAACCTCCACTTCCACATGGTCGACCCGCAGCGGCTTGTCCACGATCACCTCCAGGTGGATGCTACACGCGGGGCTCCGGCCGCACAGCTCCTCCCGGTCGATCCGCGAATTGACGAAGAGGATGCCGTTCTGCAGATTCACCTCCAGATAGTCCCTGCGGCCCTGGGACACCGCCCGGAACATCCGCGGCACCAGCTCCCCGACCTCCAGCCCCAGGTCCTGCGCGATGCGGCCCACGAACGTGCCGTGTTTCGCCTCCTCCGGCACCGAGTAATGGAGCTGGCCGCTCCCCCTGGCCCAGGCTGTGACCAGCAGCAGAACCGCGGTCAGCAGCCGCCGCCGGCTCCCCCGTCCGACTCCCCTCCAGTGGCTCAGCATCGTAATCGGTGAGGGGCCCCAATTTCTATCTAAAAAGGGGTCGGATCGGAGGGCCCAACCCACACAGTCCGTAAAAGCAAAGCCTTAACCCTCAGTGACTTACCCCATCCATGCCCGGCGTGAATCTCCTCCTCCTCCTGCGTTTTTGCATCTGAACAAAGGGCGATGGACCGCTATATTATCGCCATTTTTTAGCAGACATCGCCACCATGTGGCTCGCAGCGTAAGTACCTAGAGATCCCTTCTCTCTTTCCCACTTTTCAACCCCAAACCTCTATTTTCACTTTGTCTCCCATTTAGTGGGACAGGTGAAAGTGCGTTCACTTCCTCGAATAGATGACTTCTGGTTGTGAAACTAAGCCTTCTTTACATAGCACTCCATCAATTAGAATTATAAGAGCTCAATTCTCTCGTCCTCCAAAAGGTTGTCAATTGGGTACACAGCCTTTTTGGCCATAATATTTGGGTAAAAGAGAACCGAATGGGGATTTTGTTTTTCTTTGCAACATGAGTTGCGCAAGACTGAGCCCTTCGACGTTTTTGATAAGGAAATTTTATCTTCTTGGTAGCAATACTGTTTACTAAGTCCCCTGGTTAGAGGAAAGTGCTGTATTGAGTTCTGGGAACAATAGTTGAGAATTGGACATGGTTCTTTGCCTCCAAAGAGCTTTTTATCCAGGAATAAGTGGACGATGTTGAGCTGGTGAAAGACACACAAAAAATATGAAATAATTGAAACATAAAAATAATAGATGTGGCAATGACGATGATAAATTCAGGAGCAGTGGAGCACTGTGCCTATAATTGCAGATCTTCAGGCTCCTTATGGCTTAGAGTCTCAACAGCCTAATCACAGACTCAGTCCAACATTCTAAAAATGGAGAAGGCCTGGAGCTTGCTGCTAGAGATTCTTCTCCCTTCCTGGGATGAAGCAGAAACCAACAGGATTCCTGGAATCTTGGGAAAGGCAGCCTCTTTCTCATGCATCGGGACCCACAGCAGTCTGGTTATGAGATCACGATGAGGTGTTCCTTTTCCACCTTTTCCATACTTGACATTGTCATGATACTGAGAAGATATAAAACTGGAGTAGTCACCATTTTTTAATCTGAAAACAACATCCTCTATGGAGAATTTAGGACTTTAGGCCTCTTTATGAGGTTAAAAAAAAGATTGTCTTGTTGATTTAGGGAAATTTCAAACAGTATTTCCTACTGTACATTATGTTTGTTACCTGTTTTATATAAAGTCATCATATATGATATTTGTATGTTTAGTTATGTCACTATTAGACTGTTTCCATTGTCAAATAGCATCCTGATATTCCATGACATAGTGGTTATGGGCAATATATAGCCCAGAGAATAAATTAAGCAAATCCCTTTAGTCTCCAATATTTATTTTGGTGTCATGGCTCCTAACTCCTTTTTCTTTTCCATATATCCTGTGGAAATATTCCACTCACTCATTCACAGAATAATGGTCCAGGTCATTTATCCCCATCCATCCTTCCTAAGGTCATATGAAAGAATGTTTCACTATTTAAAGATCACAACTTCACTCCTTGCTCCCTGGCTACCTAACCTCCCAATTCTTGCCCAAGTTAAACATTTCCCTTTCTTGTTCATCAAACACTACCTGCAGGTGATTTTGCCAATGAGTAGAACTCCTTCTTAACCCTTTTGGAATAAAGATGCAAAACAATGTTTTCTGGTTCTGTCTTTCCCAGTTTGGAAAAAAGGAAATCACTGAGTTATCAGAGAGTTAATAATGATGGCATTTATTAAGCACTTACTATATGAAAACACTAAGTTAAGCACTGGGTAGATATAAAATAATCAGATTAGACACAATCTATGTCCTGCATAGGGATTACCGCCTAAGAGGGAGATATATCAGGCATCTTATCTGCCTTTTACAGATAAGGAAACAACCGAGACACAGTGAAATTCCATGTCTTGCCTAGATATCACAACAGGCAAGTGGTGGAGCCAGGAATAGCACCTGGGATGCCTATGCCCTAGTCCCATGCTATTTCCACTTGACTATTCACCCAAAATTGAAATAGTAATTCAAATTTTGAATGACTCTGGAAACCGAGGATACTTTTCCCAACTTCCCTTTGTTTTCCCCTCAAATTATATTAATTGCTTGAACTCAAGACACCTCCTTGAGACCCGCCCTTATACGTACCTTCTCTTTCAAAAGAATGTCATAACTTCCCAAATCCTCTCTGGTCAGATTGTGTTATCCAGACACTGTGTGTGTGTTTGTGTTTTTTTTACTATTGAACAAAAAGATGTTGGGGTTATTATCCAGATGTACAGGTGTGCCGATAAAGACGTATGTGGACCAAACATCCCTTTCACAAGAATTGATTGGTTGTCTGATTGGTTGTTTCAACTTAGGTTGAAAGCTGTGGACACTGTTTTCAGGCTCCATCCTTTGGAATATCAAGTGACATGCATGGAATTGGACTGTTTCATAAATGACTTCCATCCATCAATGTGGAGCAGAGGATGGTTATAAGGCGAGGTTCAGGGCCACCACGATGCAATCATCAACTTACCTATGCTGATTCAGATGCCATCGGGGTCATCATTATGACGTCGAAGATAGACTCATAGATGCAGTTAGCCACAGCAATATCGTCTTTGATTAAAAAGAACACCTCTACTACTCTACCAACTGCCTAGTACCATGCCTTCCACTCCAAAACCACCACTGATCAGCACTGAAGTGAAGATGGCATCATCTGCTTTGTCCTGTCCTTTACTGGTTCTCCACTGCCAACTGGTGCCAAGAGCTAACATATCCACCCAGGAGTTGGTCAGTGATTCATGGGAAGAAACACCAGGAAAAATATCTCACACTGAAGTGAATGAAACATAGTCGACCTTGTTCACTCCTTCTTTAGTTTGTATACCCTTCTCCAAGGCCTAGTCTCATTTCAAGTGGTGCTTGCATAAGTCCTTTGCCATTTGTTTCTGCTTCTTGTCCTGCCGCTAACTGCTGTTCACGATATAGAAATTGCCTCCATACCAATCAGTAGTATATGAGTAACTACTGTGCGCAGAATGTTGTACTACCACGTGGCAGAGCCTCACTCTCTGCATCCTATATGTAAACTCCATGTACATACTCCATTTTATACTCCATGTACGTACTCCAGTGAATACTCCATAGGTTTAATCCAGGTACCTTCCAACTATTTTCATGCTGTAAATCCAGGCCGTCATCCAACTCTGGGAGAGACTCCTTCAAGAGAAATCACTCTACATCAGCATCGGTCCGCTCTCTCTCTTCTTTTCAGAGAATTAAATTGATCATATTCAAGTGAGGCATGTGGGGAACCAATCTTGCCCTCAATTTCTTTGATATTCTCTCAGGTTCAGACTCCACGACAATCGAGGATGTCGGGGCCTAGTGAAATGCCAACTCTGATGACGGTCTTTTGGGAACAAAGAAGCAGTGTGGCTTAGTGAGAAGAGCCTGGGCTTGGGAGTCAGGGGTCATGGGTTCTAATCCCGGCTCCGCCAATGGTCTGCTGTGTGACCATTTGGGGCAAGGCACTTCACGTCTCTGGGCCTCAGTTGCCTCATCTGGAAAATGGGGATGAAGACTGTGAGCCCCACAGGGGACAACCTGATTACCTTGTGTCTTAGAGAAGCAGCGTGGCTTGGTAGAAAGAGCATGGGCTTGGGAGTCAGAGGTCATGGTCAGTCACTTGTCAGCTGTGTGACTTTGGGCAAGTCACTTAACTTCTCTGTGCCTCAGTTACCTCATCTGTAAAATGGGTATGAAGACTGAGCCCCACGTGGGACAACCTGATCACCCTGTATCCTCCCCAGCGCTTAGAACTGTGCTTGGCACATAGTAAGCGCTTAAATACCAAGATTATTATTATTATTATTATTAACAAAGAGTCCTTTCCCTTACCTTCTGTCCCACCTGGCTTTTTCCCTGGAGACATTTCCTCCAGTGCCTTGATCTTCGCTTGGGCTGGATCCACCAGGGCCTAAAGGAGCCTTCTTTCTGAGCCATTTTCGGTCGTTCTTTCAGTCAGATGAAGGAAGTAGCATGTCGCTTCCCGACAGAACCTCTTAGACTGGTGTAGCCATTGCTGGGGCTATTGTTGTTCCTTGGACTCGAGGAGTCTGAAATTCTTAGCCACAGCACCCTACAGATTTTTGTTTTTCTTTTATGTATTTGTACTTGCCTTTTATGCAGTTTTATTGTTTTATTGTTGCATCTTCCTTGTGAGTCTGTCTCCAGTCCCTTCTCCCCATGTAGATTCTTAGATTGTGAGTGACTGGAGAGCAAAGGATCCTGTCTCATTCCCGCCTCTGAATACTTTCCCAGGGTTTAGGACCATGCTCTGCATAAAGTGAACACTTAATAAATATTATTATTATTACTACTATTACAACTGCTGTCTCTTGGAAGGAAACTGGCACAAATATACTCGGCAGATTTAAGAATCGCTTTAAAGAATTGTGGCCCCCCCCCAGGGAGGAAGGGAGCGAGTCTGTTAACGCAGTAAGAAGGAAGGACTTCAAACGGGGAGGGTGTTTTCTCTCAGAGTAAGCGAATAGCTTCTAGGAAAATCCAGCAGACAACTGCACATCCTTACCTTGCAGAAGTGGTAAAGTCCATCAATCGAAGATACTTATCCAGCCCCTTTTGAACGCAGAGCACTATGCTAAAGGCTCGGGGATTACAATAATAAGGTTGGTATTTGTTAAGCGCTTACTATGTGCAGAGCACTGTTCTAAGCGCTGGGGTATACAGGGTAATCAGGTTGTCCCACATGAGGCTCACAAACTTAATCCCCATTTTACTGATGAGGTAACTGAGGCACAGAGAAGTTAAGTGACTCGCCCACAGTCACACAGCTGACAAGTGGCAGAGCCGAGTTTCGAACCCATGACCTCTGACTCCCAAGCCCGTGCTCTTTCCGCTGAGACACGCTACAACCGAAGATGCATGTTCCCTGCCTTCCCGGAGTTTACAATCGGGAGGGGAGGAGATGGGCGGGAAAAAGAAAAAAACCAAAACAGTGGAAACGGGCGAACAGGGAATACTCTTTGGTCCGATTTCCACAAAAGCGGTGGGATTAATAGTCAGGGAAGCATTTCTGATCCCCATGGTGGAAGAAACAGGCTGAAATCAGCAGATTCCCGAAGTGGGAATATTTAGTTTCTTCGGCATCTCCATTACTTACCATTTCCAGAGTCTAACTCCTTTGTTGGCCGCGACTGCGCTGGTAGATTTCTCCCGTTTGCAAGATCAGCCCATCTTCGGGTCCGTTAGGAAGAGATTGGTGGCTTTGTCCTTTCTGTCCCTGACGTCAGCGGGGAGAAAGGAGGCGAGGAGCGAGGGATTTCGGCCTGGAGTTTTGGCGCCTTTCGACTGGACAGCGACAGTGTGCGGTTCAGTTGATTAACTGCAGTTGGCTGAAAAATACGTCTGACTCACAAGGATGGAAACTTTTCATTGGAAGAAGCGAGGATCCAATAGGAATGGCCTAGGGGAAACCTCAAAGAAAAAAGCAGATTAGAAAGACCCGACTCAACATTGGAAGGGTCCGATCATTTCTAGGCTTTTCTACATAAAACCAAACAGAAGAAAGTACGTTTCATCCCCAGGTTGTTCCTTTGATTAAAGAAAATTATCCTAAAGTTACGGGTCATTCATTCAGTAGTATTTATTGAGCGCTTACTATGTGTGGAGCACTGTACTAAGCGCTTGGAATGTACAAGTCGGCAATAGATACAGTCCCTGCCGTTTGCCGGGCTTACAATTTAATCGGGGGAGACAGGCAGACAAGAACAATGGCAATAAATAGAGTCAAGGGGAAGAACATCTCATAAAAACATGATATCTCTGAGATTATTATATAATATCCATTCCGATGGATTGATTTAGTTCATTTAAAGTAGAGGTTGGTTTCTGTGGCATTAGGGTCTGGTCTGTTATTTAAATATTAAATTTTGCTGGTGATTCCAAAAATCGAAATGCTCAAGCTTTAGTACGGACTCTCAGAAATGTCTTATGACCCTGAAATTCCCTGCTGAAATGCCCAAACAGATTTTCCATTCTGACGTCAAACAGCACCTGAACATAATTGACTAGAGAGTGTAAGTGGCACTCTTTCTATCATTACACTCAATTCCTCCCCAGAGGTTTTTCAGTCATGAGGTCTCAAAGACAGAAGCTCAACTTTTCTTTTTCTCCTCTGGGAGTCCTCTCATTCTCTTTCTCGACAGGACCCTCTATCTTCACAATAAATTACAGGATGGTATCAACGATTTTTCTCAAGCGCTCTGAGGGGGAAGGATTCCCAGAGAAGCCAGAGACTGGAGACCTCAAAATTACCTTAAATGTCACCATTTAGGGACAAGGAAGTCTCTCAGGTATAGCCAGTCTAGGCATCTCTCAGTGATCCCTGGAGAGAGATTGTGTTCAAAAGAACCCCCGGGTTCTGACCAACCTTACAATTTTACACTTATTTTAAAAAGAAAAGTTCATTATTTTTAGCACAAGAAGTTTAGACTCCTTTTCCACCCTGTCAAATGCCTTTTTCATAGTTGAAACACACACAAAAAAGGGGGATTAACACTATTTATTTTGAAATTTTGATTTCTTGAACATCTCACTGCATATTCAGGCCTAACCTGGAGAAAACATAGTTCAATTTATCTCACTGAACCACAAAATATGGAATTCCATGGTCATTTTCTTACCAGTCCTCAGCATTCTTTCTTATAAGGGGAATAAATTTGTACGAATGGTTCCAATGTTTTTAAGGAAATAAGAAAATAATGATTGTAAAATAAAATTATTTCCCTCTCTTCCTAATCCTAATACACTTTGAATGAATTTGGGGATAAAGATGAAAGAGGGTCATATTCTTTGTCCCCCAAATTAACAGCACAATAAAGTTGTGCTCTCAGAATATGAATCCCAACTAATTTTTCCTTCTCTCCATGTCCTCACCTCACAACTCTGTGCCCAATACCTCTGCACCACTTACACTCTTCTACACTCACAAACACTCTTCACTTGAGTCTATACTGACTAAACACTTATTCATTCACACATCTATGTTTGCATTTTCTTTTTTATTCAAATCTTAATATAAACGTTTTCATATTTAAGTATAATAATAATGGTATTGCTTCCTCTGTGCTAAGCACTATGGCAATTTATTTTGTGTCTTTCCAACCCCTTTAAGGGTAGGGATCATATTATAATCAATGGTATTTATTGAGCACCTACCCTGTACAGAGCACTGTACTAAGCGCTTGGGATAATACAACAGAATTGGTAGCGAGGTTCTTTGCCCACAGAGAACTTGCAGTCTAGAGGAAATGTCTTAGTGATCGGTTAGCAATCAGATCCCACTTTGACTTGTCCCCTTGTAGATGTGAGCTAACTATCTCTGATCTTTTACCATTTTATTTTTATTTATTCATTGTTTCTTGTCCAAAGTCACACTCCCCTTCCCTTCTCGATTACATTCACCTGTGAGTTCCTCCCTGCCCATTCCCTTGTGACTTGGATGCCAGTCAAGTGTCAGAGAAATCCCACCCCAGAAGTGTCCTGGACTGCAGCTCTTAAGGTTTCCTGAGCAGGTAAACTACTGCTTTGCCAGATATTATCTAAATCTCTCCCTCTCAACCTGTTTAATGGATCTAGGCACCCTGGTAGCCGCTTGGCCTGCCGCCACCCCTGGAAGTGATCTAGCAGTCCACTCCAGGTCCTGTGATGCTGTAGCCATTTTGGCAATTTGTCCCTCCCTTAACCCCATCACTCCCGACAAGTTATTTATCCATCTCATCCTTCCCAGGATGCCGCGGAGAGATGACTAGGAAATTCTCAAAGAAAGAGGGGACACCAAATCAGGCAGTATCCTGCAGAGGCTCTACTTGGCAGTGTAGTAGCCCACACAGTTGCCACATTCGACTACTTGAGCACTTTCATCAATCTATATCAACAAAAGGGCATGAAAGATCACAGACAGTGAAGTTCTGGAATGAACCGTTCTCTTAGCTATGCTATGCTCACCTCACAAGAGCTACACTGAGTGGGACACGTGACGGGAATGAAAGGCAGCAGGATATGCAACAGCTGCTCTGTGATGAACTGGAATTGGAAAAAAGAAAGCAAAAGAGCAGAGGAAAAGTTTGAAGGACACAGTAAAACAGAGGCTCTGAAAATGCTGCACCCAGCTGAAAACTGGGAGTCAATCGACACAAATAAATTAACATGAATGACTGCAGGTATTCCCACTGGGAGGGTAAAAGGCTTCCCTATCCCTCCAGGAAGGTAGGATGAATTAGGCAGAGAGAAAAAATGGTGGGTTTCAGTCTGGAAATCTCTAAAGCCCCTTCTCCAAAGTGTCAATATGTCTAAAATTTTACTTCTTATCTGCTCTCCTAAACACTCTTTACCTCCTACCTTTCCCATCTTCATCAGTAACCCTATTATTCTCCTTGTCCCAGAAGCTAGCAAACTTTATTGTCAACCTGATTCTTCATGGTCTGTCAGCTCTCACATTCAATCAAGTGGTAAATCTTTCCATTTCTTCTCCATTTTTCCGGTCTGCCCCTTTTTCAAAACCTAAATTCAAACTCAAGCTATATCATGGTTAAAATATTGAATCAGCCTCCAAAAGAGTCTCCCTGCCTCGTCTCTCTCCCTTCCAGTCCATTCTCCAAGCTGGTATTTGTATTGTCTTTTTGAAATGTCATTCAGGACACAGCTCTCCATTCCTTTTAAACTCCCAGTGGCTTCCAGTTCCCTCCTTACAAATCAGAAACATCGTGCTATTGGCATCAAGGCTGTCTACTACAACTTTGTACCTCAATCATAGCTCCATCAGGGGGCCATTTCCCACTTCTGTTTTCCCCAATTTACATTCCTCCATCTACCAACCCAGAACTTTGGGCAACCAAGCACATGTGTATTCGCACCTACAACACTTTTGTACACGACCTTCTGCTTAAGCATTCTCGCGTCTGCATCTGCATCTCCTCTAGACTGTAAGCCTGTTGAGGGCAGGGAACGTGTCTACCAACTCTGTTATAGTGTACTCTCCCAAACGCTTAGTACAGTGTTCTGCACACAGTTAGCACTCAATAAATTCGATCAATCGGTTGGTTGACTGCATATTTACTTTCCATCTTTCTGCTTATTAATTATTTTATTAGTGGAAAGAGTACGGGCTTGGGAGTCAGAGGATGTGGGTTCTAATCCCCGCTCCACCACTTGTCAGCTGTGTGACTTTGGGCAAGTCACTTAAGTTCTCTGTGCCTCAGTGACCTCATCTGTAAAATGGGGATTAAGACTGTGAGCCCACATGGGAAAACCTGATTACCTTGTATCTACTCCAGCGCTTAGAACAGTGCTTGACACATAGTAAGCGCTTAACAAATACCATCATTATTATTATTATTTTAGTGTCCGCACCCCCCGTTAGACCGCAAGTTCCTTGAGATCAATGAGTCCGTGTCTTTCTCTAGTGTAAACTCGTAAGCTTTTGGTATAGAGTTTTGCACAACATGGGGGCTCAAAAAAATATTACTGGTTGATTCGTAGAGGTTCCGGGTGCAAAAAGAACCAGAAAACACCTCCGAAAGGATTTAGATCCAGGGAAGAACCACAGATTGAAGTAACCGTTGAGCTGGTACTGGTAGTGTCCCAGCGATTATAGCCTTAGGGATTTCTGCCCAGGACACGTCACCGGGCGGGATGGGGATATTTCAAACAGAAGAAGGAGCTTCCAGGATTTTGACAGGCTCCTGGTCTCCCCCGCGTCTGAATTCGCTTTCCCTTGCCGTCCAGGAGAAACGGGGGCCGAGAAGACAAGTGCGACCCTGTCCATGGAGCCGGGGGTGAGGAAAAAGGGGGTCACCCAGTTCTGTCGTCAGTCATGACCCTGCCTCACCTGAGGGCTTCATCTTCCCTCTCCTCTGAGGAGGAGATGGGGGCGGAATAGGCGGGGGATCAGAGGGGAAAGGCCCCAATGCCTCCCGCAGCTTTCCCCAGAGGAGTTTGGGGACAGGGAAAAGGGAGCAAGGTGCGAAGGAGGGGCGGGAGCAAGAGGTGGAATGGAAAGATCAAATACACACAAATTCATTCAAAAGTATTTATTCAGTAGCATTTATTGAGCGCTTACTATGTGCAGAGCACTGTAACTAAGCGCTTGGAATGAACAAGTCGGCAACAGATAGAGACAGTCCCTGCTGTTTGACGGGACACATACATATACACATACACAGGAAAAAACCTCTCCACGGAACAGCTCCAACCCCCGCCTGCATCAGTCGGGGTGCCCAAGAAGGTCAGAGAGATGAAGCAAAGCGGGGGAGCAATGCGGATCTCCCCTCCTCTCCGCGGTCACGCGTTTTGGGAAGGGGAGAATCTGGGAGAATAATAATAAATATGGTATTTGTTCAGCACTTACTATGTGCCAGGCACTGTACTAAGCGCTGGGGGTAATAATAGTAATAATAATGATGATGGTATTTGTTAAGTGCTTACTATGTGCAAAGCACTATTCTAAGCCCTGGGGGGAATACGAGGTGATTAGGTTGTCCCGCGTGGGGCTCACAGTCTTAAACCCCATTTTACAGATGAAGGGAGTGAGGCACAGAGAAGTGAAGTGACTTGCCCAAAGTCAACAGATGACATGTGGCGGAGCTGGAATTAGAACCCATGACCTCTGACTCCCAAACTCGTGCTCTTTCCACTGAGCCACGTTGCTTCTCCGATCAGGTTGGACACAGTCTATGTCCCACATAGGATCACAGTTTTAAATTTGAGCCCCCCTGATGGACAGAGACTCTGTCTAATGTCCACTTATGTATTTTCTACCAGCGTTTAGTATAAGGCTTTGCACATAGTAAGCGCTTAATAAATATTCCTATTATTATCTAGGATCGAAAGATCGAAAAGCCCCTCGAGGGGTTCGAACCTCCAAAAAGATGGGGTGTAAGGGTGAGAAGTAACCGCTGAGCTAAAGTAGACCACTTTAGCAGTTCCCTCCAATAGCCTGAAGGACTATAACCTGGGCTACTTCATGGGGCGGGGATGGATACGCCCCAAGGGGAGTGATCTAATAATAGCCATAATAATAATAATAATAATGTTTTTGTTAAGCACTTACTATGTGCCAAACACTATTTTAAGCTCGGGGGCGGGGGGGCGTCGGGAGAGATACAAGGTAATCAGGTTGTCTCACGTGGGGCTCACAGTCTTAATTTCCATTTTCCAGATGAGGTAACTGAGGCCCAGAGAAGTTAAGTGACTTGTCAAAGGTCACACAGCATTCATTCATTCATTCAATTGTATTTATTGAGCGCTTACTGTGTGCAGAGCACTGGACTAAGCGCTTGGAATGTGCAATTCGGCAACAGATAAAGACAATTCCTGCCCAACAACGGGCTCAGGGTCTAAAAGGGGGACAGGCAGCAAAACAAAACAAAACAGCTGACAAGTGGCAGAGCAGGGATTAGGACCCACGTCCTTCCAAATCCCAGGTCCGTGCTCTATCCACTAGGCTTAATCCCGGCTCCGCCATTTGTCTGCTGTGTGACCTTGGGCAAGTCACTTCACTTCTCTGTGCTTCAGTTCCCTCGTCTGTAGGAAGGGGATTAAGACTGTGAGCCCCACGTGGGACAACCTGATTACTTTGTATCCCCCCCAGCGCTTAGAACAGTGCTTCACAAATACCATCACTATTATTATTATTATTGTTCTCTGGGTCTCAGTTCCCTCATCTGCAAAATGGGGATTAAGACTGTGAGCCCCCATGTAGGAGAGGGACTGCGCCCAACCTGACTAACGTGTATCTACCCCAGCGCTTGGAACAGCGCTTTGCACATACTAAGGGCTTAACGAAAACCATATAATGATGATGATTATTATTACTATTATTAATAATAATAATAGCAAGTGTCCAGAAGCCCCCGGGGCAAAAAAGGACCGGAAAGCGCCCGCGGGGGCTCGAACCTCCGAAGAGATTTAACCGAAAGAAGCCTTTCGTTGACAGAAGTAACCGCTGAGCTACGGCCGGCCCGGAGTGAAACCTCGACATAAATCCTAAGAGGCTGCAGCCAGGGACACGTCATGGGGCGGGACTGAAATGTCAGGAGCCCTGGGAGGGAAAGAAGCCGGAAGGGGCAGAGCAGAATAGTCGAAAGGGCAATCGGCTCTCAAAAATGTCAAATGTCCCCAGTACTGTTGAGCTCCTCCTGCGGACAGGGGCCTAAATTCGGTGCTTAGATAGTACAGGAAACCTCAAAAGCTGCTGGGTAGGAAGGGTGTCTCTTTATAGTCCTACTGTACTCTCCTCAGCGCTTAGGACAGTGTTCTGCACCCAGTAAGTGCTCAATAAATGCGGGTGAGGCTTCCTGCTTCACGAGGAGGGAGGCACGACTCCGAAGGACTGAGCCCCACATCCTAAAGGTCACCCTAGGGAGGGGGTCACCCTTAGACCTCCGCCCCCGATTGGATTTAGTGTATTTATGCACTTACTCTGTGAAGCACCGCTTGCTCTAAGCGTTAGGGTAGATACAAGTTATTAAGGTCAGTCCCTGTCCCACATGAGCCTCACAATCGAAGTTCATATTAAGCACTTACTGAGTTCAGAGCACTATAAAAAGTGCTTGGGAAAGTAAGACATGAGTCCTACTAATAGTAGTCACAGTGCCACTCAGTCTAAGATGCCTTAAGCAACAGGGACAAAGGATTTGATCCGAACGATGGACCCTCTAGTTTGAACGGGCCATGGCCCAGTTGAGGGGGCAAGATCACTCCCTCTAGACTCTAAGCTCGTCGTGGGCAAGGAATGAGTCTGTTCACTCTTACATTGTACTCTCCCTAGTGCTTAGTACAGGGCTCTGAGTATATTAAGTGCTCAGTAAGTATAATTGCCTGACCACCTGACCCGATGTGACCAGTCAGGACATCCCACAAGCCCCGTCTTGGCACTTGCGGGTTTATCTTTTTATTCCCTAATTCCCACCCTCTTTTGGATGCCCCCCTAGGGGTAGGTGAGAGCCAAGAGGAACTTCTCGCCCCTGCCCACTGCATCACTGGCACATAATAATTAATTACGGTATTTGTTAAGGATTTACTATGTGCCAGGCACTGTTCCAAGCACTGGGGTAGATACAAGGTAATCAGGTTCTCCCACGTGGGGCTCATGGTCTTAATCCCCATTTTACAGAAGAGTTAACCGAGGCCCAGAGTGCCCAAAGTCACAGAGCAGATAAGAGGCAGAGCCGGGATTAGAACCCATGCCCTGTGACTGCTAAGCCACGATTAATGAGCTCATGTTGCAGAGTAAGTCTGCCCACCAGCCCTACTGAACACCCCTCTATCCCATCCCCTGGCAGTCGGGTTGAGTCTGACTGCTCTCTACACAGCAGGGAGGCATTGGGCCCGGAACCAAACCGAAGCCCTTTGGAAAGGGCAGAAGCGTGGCCTAGTGGATAGAGCCTAGGCCTGGGAGCCAGGACCTGGGTTCTAATCCCTGCTCTGCCACTTGTCTGCTGCGTGACCTTGGGCAAGTAACTTCACTTCCGTCCCTCCGTTCATTCAATAGTATTTACTGAGCGCTTACTATGTGCAGAGCACTGTACTAACCCCAACTGTATTATGGGGATTAAGGCCGTGATCCCCAAGTTGGGACAGGAACTGTGTCCAACTTGATTACCTTGTATCTATTCCAGCATTTAGAGGTGCCCAGCACATAGTAAGCGCTTAACAAATACCACTTAAACCGCCCTGCCCCCCCCCAGAAAAACACCACTTTGGGCAGGTGTCAAACCTTGAGAAACAATTTATGGAGGACTAAGGGGGAGTGGTGGGGTGTGGCCCAGTGAAAAAACCTGGGGCTGGGAATCAGAAGACCCTGTTTTAGTCCCAGTTCTGGGCACACCACCACCTTTGTGCCCCCATTTCCTGCTCTTTTAAATGGGGACAAGATTCTTGCTTTCCCTATCTCTTAGGCTACAAAACTAAAAGGGACAAGGAGTGTGTCCGATTTGATCATGTTAGCTCTGCCCCACTGCTTAGCACAGGATGAGGCCCAAAAAACACCATGCTTAGTTACAGGGAGTTAGAGTTACAGTGAGTGAGGGAAGGTAAATTCACTGAGTGCAGGGCACTGTTCTAAGTGCTTGAGAAGTGTGACAGAAGTGTAAGGTACATTCCCTGTCCATAAGGAGCTTACAGTCAATGGGGCTCACATCCTCTTTTGGAAATACTTTCTGTAGGATACTTTCCTACTGAGCAGTAGGAAAAACTTTTCTAACTGAACAGGCAGGCAGACAGCTTCAATGAAAAAGAGCCCAAGGAAATACAGGGAGAGATGTTCCTTAGGAATAACAGGCAGATGTGTAGCCGTGTTTTCTAATTTTGTTTTAATTAAAAACTGCAGAGTGCTGGGTGTGCCATTTAACCCCACCCTGGGTCTTTCTGCTTCAGCCAAGTGCGCTCGAGTTAGAGCCTGAAAGCGAGGAAGACGAAAAACAGCGATGGTCTCATCAGAGAGGTTACCAGAGCCGCCCCCCCCCTCCGGAGTCTCTCAGAGAGAGGGGGGACAACCCCGGGGGCGGGCGCTAGCTCAAAGGACTCGCTCTCGTTATCAGCCGGACCCAACCCCATCAGGCCAAGTCCCCCCGCCCAGCTGCGGGCACCCAACCGCCTGCACGTGACTGCTTCACGGACACACACACAACAGGTACACA
This sequence comes from Ornithorhynchus anatinus, assembly GCF_004115215.2. Taxonomy (NCBI): domain Eukaryota; kingdom Metazoa; phylum Chordata; class Mammalia; order Monotremata; family Ornithorhynchidae; genus Ornithorhynchus; species Ornithorhynchus anatinus. Next base: position 2,038,957 of record NC_041750.1, read on the forward strand.
CCACTCCCACGCACACATACACCCACAAAAACACACACATGACCACAGGACACCTGGGGTGGGAAGGCGGCCAGCAGCCAGGACGTGCGCTGAGGAAAAGGGAGAGGCGAGGTGAAAGGGGAAGTCAAGGACAGAACCTTTCCTTCGCAGGTCCGGAATGGAGGAACCAAAGTCTGGGAATCAGGCGTTTTGCAGGGGGGGGCAAGGAAAGGGGAGGCGGGGGGGACACATTGATAAGGGGGCTCTGAGAGAGAGCAGCGGAGGGGGGGTGAGGAGGCAGGAAGAGCCTCTATGGGGAACACCGGCAGACGAACCTCACGTGGCTCCCCGATCCGGGGGCCCAGTGGCCTGGCCTCTTCTCAGCTGCCTGGCTTTATTCTAGCGGTGGTGGGGAAAAATACAGATTCTCCAAGACCGGGCAGGGGCCTTGGATCTTCCCCAAGGACCCTGGGGAGAGAACGGCCCCCATACGCCCAGAGTCAGGTCCGAGAGGGGGATACGTCCCGATTGGGGCGGGGGGGGAAGTGAGGGGGAATCAGTAGCTCTTTTTAGTGGAGCCGAAGCCCGAGAAGCCCATCACTGCCGCCATCTCGTCGTCTTCCTCAAACGTCAAGTCCTCCTCTGCCCTCCTCTTCTTCTCCCGCTGCTTCTCCTTCTTGTAGGCCTTGGCCTTCTCCTCCTGGGCCAGAACAAAGCAGAGGGAGCGCTCATTGACCGACCCAGACCATCCCTCCCCAGGACCACTATCACCATCCCAACTGGAAGTTCCTTGAGGGGCGGGATCAGATCTCCTAACCCAGTTGTAACCTCCCAAGGCTTTAGTTTCATTTGTTTTTTTAATGGTATTTCTTACGCGCTTACTGTGTGCCAGGCTTTTACTAAGCACTGCGGTAGATCCAACCTAATCAGGTTGGACGTAGTCCATGTCCCACAGGGGACTCACAATCTTAATCCCCATATTACAGATGAGGTAACTGTAACCCGGAGAAGTGAAGTGACTTGCTCAAGGTCACCCATCAGAGATGTGGCAGAGCCAGGATCAGAACCCTCGTCCTTCTGACTTCCAGGCCAATTCTCTACTAGGCCACGATTCTTCTCTAGTTGAGTAGTCTGCACCCAGAGGGGCTATATAAACAACTGATGGACAGGGGCAGGATTATGGCAGAGCAAAAGGGTCAGACATCATCCCAACCTTGTTCACTCAGGTGCCAGGGCCAAATGAATGGAAGTCTGGGGATCAGTTTGCGTCACCTTCACTGTAGGGGGTGGGGGTCACATGCAGAGGGGCCACCCAGATGGTCAGCTCCCCCACTGCTACCCCGGGTCCCCACAAATCCCTGAGAATCATGGGGATCCGGTGTCCTTCCACCACTCCACGGTGCGCTGGGGGAGAAGGGCTGAGTGCCCTCCCATGATTTTAACAGAACCCCATCGGTCCCTCCCCTCCCTGGTGTGCTTTCCATCAAGTGGAGGCCTCACCTCCTCCCTGAGCTCCTTCATCCTCTCTTCAAAGTCATAGTCCTTCTGCTTCTCCTCCATCTTCTTCTTGTTCACCTCAAAACGCTTCTTTACCTGGTCCAGGGTGGAGCGCTCCACACGCATCGACATGCCCAGGTTCCGCTGATCTGCATGGGGCAGCATGGGGCGGGGTCGTTACAGTCTCTCCTGTTGGCAGCCACAACTCTACAAGACCGACTCTGTCCGGGGGTCTGCCCTCGTCACCTACACAGGGGCCAGATTCCCGCTCACAGCTCTCCTGCCCTGTGATGGACATGACTGGTCTGACTAGGCCACAGGCGTGCCCCAACTGCACTAGTGGGAGATTGGGAGCGGAGGGGCTGAGGGTGAGGCTCATCAAGGGGGCTGTGGGTGGGCTGCAAGGGAGGACGGAAGAGGAGAAAACCATTTGCTCTACAGAGCCCATGCGCCAAAATGAACCAGTGCTGGGCACAATTGGGTTGGGATGCCTATCCAGGTGTTCCTGCTGGACACAATTCCCGCAACATGGGCTCAAATCCCCCACCCCTGGAAGGCCGTCCAGGTTGAAAGGGAGACTAGACACGGATCCTCTTTTGGTATGAAGGACGAGGGGCGGGCTTGGACTTCATGAATCTTAGACAGGAGAGGGAGGGCGCTCGGGGCTCCTCGGCCTCCACCCCGGGGACAAACACCCTTTTCCGCTTACGTTTCTTGCCGTTGATGTGGTCCAGGAAGTTGATGGAGTCCTTTACCACACAGTCACAGACGTTGCAGTAATACCTGGACGACAGAGAGAAGGAAGGAGTCTGTTTCTTGATAGGGACGCTGTACTGGGCCAACCTCACAGCCCCCAGCCTCAGAGGACGGTGGCCCGCTGATCATGACTGGGCACTGGAGGAAGACAGCTACCAGGCTGGAGGGAAGGGACCAACAAGGCAGCCGGCCGGTAGCCCCATGGCACAGTAGGTGCCCTCGGAGGGTGGCCCGGCCCGGGGTCCCTCCCAGAGGGTCACTCCTGCCGCTCTCCTTGGGACCCGCTATGCCGTCCACTGGCCTGGCCAAGGTTTTCTCCTCCAGCTGCCCGAGGCTGCCTGCTATCCTCTCAGGAGCCTGGGCAAGGGTCTGGTGTCCCCATGCTCAGAGACTGCCCCCCTCACTCCCATCCCTGAGCTGTGGGGACACGTCCAGCTGGATGCTGCTGCCATTTCATCGTTCTTTAAGTCTCCTGGCCTTCTCCAAACCCAGAGGCCCCAGTACAGTGCAGAACCCTACTATTTCCCACCCGACCCCTTCCAGAGAGTTAGGAGCTGGGAGCTCACTGTTGACAGGGAATGTGTCTGTTATATTATTATATCGTCCTCTCCCAACCGCTTAGTATAGTGCTCTGCCCACAGAAGGCGCTCAATAAATGAGACCGATTAAAATACAACTGATTGACTGGGAAGTTTTGACAGCCAGACAGCGGCAAAGATGGAGTGGCCGCAGCTGCCCCAACGTGGCTGGCCCCTTTGCCCAGCCCCCGGCGCTCACCCTCCCATCTCGGACTGCGGCGTGGTCTTGGTGATGACGATGGTCTTCCCCAGCTTGGACTCCAGGTCCACTTTGTAGTCCCGGTGCCGCAGGAGCTCCCGCTTGACGGGCTGGACGGGTTTTCCTGAAACACAAAGGACGCGATCTCTCAGGGAGGCATTCTGGGGCTTGCAGCCCTGACCAAAACCAGCAGATACCCAGTGAGCTTTGGGGAAGCAAGGGTGGGAAGCAAGGGGGAAAGCGGGAAACAGAAGTGCTAGGCCCACAGGGGTCAAATCTCAGGACAGTGAGACAAACACGGGCCTGGGAATCCTAGGATGTGGGTTCTAATCCTGCCTCTGACACTTGCCTGCTGGATGTCCTTGGGTAACTAAATTCTCTGGGCCGCAGTGTCATCTGTAAAATGGGGATTCACTACCCGTTCTCCATCCCACTTAGAACGTGAGCTCCATGTGAGTCAGGGGCTGTGCCCAACCTTGTATCTACCCCAGTGCTTAGTAGAGTGCTTGGCACCGAATAAGCACTTAACAAATACCACAATTATCATTATTATTATTAGAAAGGAAATTTCAGAAGAAGTCCAAGAATTGCCAAGGGGCTAGAATTCCTTAAACTAGGGAGAGCTAAAACACATTCGTTGTGAAAGTTCACCAACAATTCACAAGCAACATAAACAAGAAGAAACAAAGTCAATTAAGACAATACTAAGGGAACCAGAAAATACAATCTTAACTCTTTAAACAGGGATGATTGTTTTGAAAATAACCCAGCTCACTCAGTGAGAGTAGACCCTTAAAAAAGCAGGGGCTCTTGGGCATAATCAAAATTAAGTGAAAAAAGTGGAAGTAGGGAATAGAGCCTGATCTCAGGAAGGAGCATAGCCTAGTAGATTATTGGGCAGACCAATGGGGTTGAATCTAATAACAGGATACCACCCCCAGCCCCTTAAATTCTGCATTTTACCTCAGTTTTATGAGTTTGAGAAGGCAAAAATTACTCTGACCCAGATAAACCCACCACCCAAAAATACCCGAGAGAAGTGTCAGCAGGGTAACAAGGGGAATATCTGGATTTTACTTACCATCTTTTTTCTCTCTCTCTTCCGTAAGCCGTTTCTCCGCAAGTTTCTCATATTCATCTTTGTCCCACTTCCGACGGAAGTCCAGGTTTTTATTCTGTCAAAGAAAGCACATCAGAATTCAATGCAAAATTCCCCTGAGTTCTCCCTTGCCTGGCAGGAAGAGTTAACGTGTTTGGTTGTATTGGTTCCTGATGCTAAGGAGGACTTTGGACTTCAATGGCAATTAAAAAAAAAAGTGAAAAGGGCACGGGGAAGGAGAATGGGTCCAGCGATCAGAAAAAGAGTTTCCTGTTAGAATCTTCTAACTTTGGACTTCAATGGCAGTTTTTAAAAAAGTGAAAAGGGCACAGGGTAAGAGAAAGAGTCTGGCGGTCAGAGAGTGAGGTTCTCATTAGAATCTTCTAAATGAAACAAAGAAGCACCATGGCCATTACTGGAGAAAGTTTGGACCTGGGAGTCCTGGGTTCTAATCCCGGCTCTGACAATTGCTCACTGCGTGACTTCAGGCAGGTCACTTAATTTCTCTGTGCCTCTGTTTCTTCGACTGCAAAATGAGGATTCATTACCTGTTCACCCTCCTACTCAGACTGTAAACACCACACAGGATAGAGACCACGCCCGGCGTTTAAAAGTGGTTGACGCGTAGTATGTGCTGAACAAATGTCATAAAAAAGTCCATCTCCTGCCAGTATGTGTCCCGCCCACTTTCCCCAACAGGGGAAACTAAGGCAGGGCAGGGTGGCTTGGTGGCAAAACCACGGGCTTGGGAGTCAGAGATCCTGAGTTCCAATTCCGGCTCCTCCACTTGTCAGTTGTGTGACTTTGGGCCCATCCCTTCACTTCCCTGTGCCTCAGTGTCATCTGTAAAATGGGGATTAAGACTGTGAGCCCCACAAGGGACAACTTGATCACCTTGTATCTATCCCGAGCGCTTAGAACAGTGCTGGGCCCATAGTAAGCGCTTAGAGAAGCAGCGACGCTCAGTGATAAGAGCCCGGGCTTGGGAGTCAGAGGTCATGGGTTCGAATCCCGCTCTGCCACTTGGCTGGATGGCTGTGGGCAAGTCACTTCTCTGTGCCTCAGCGACCTCATCTGTAAAATGGGGATTAAGATTGTGAGCCTTACGTGGGACAATATGGTATCTCCACCAGCGTTTGAAACAGTGGTCTGCACGCAGTAAGCGCTTAACAAATACCAACATAGGGGAAGCAGCGTGGCCCAGTGGAAGGAGCCTGGGCTTGGGAGTCAGAGGTCATGGGTTCGACTCCGGGCTCTGCCACTTGTCAGCTGTGTGACTGTGGGCAAGTCACTTCACTTCTCTGGGCCTCAGTTCCCTCATCTGTAAAATGGGGCTGAAGACCGGGAGCCTCATGTGGGACAACCTGATGACCCTGTATCTCCCCCAGCGCTTAGAACAGTGCTCGGCACATAGTAAGCGCTTAACAAATTACCAACATTATTACCAAACACCACCATCGGCCGCACCCAACAGGTCAGCAACCGATCAGTGGATCAGCGGAGCACCGTACTAAGCGCTGGGGGGAGCAGCTCGTAGGCAGGGAACGTGTCTACGGGGTGGGGCGCTCAGCACAGTGCTCTGCGCGCGGTCAGCGCTCAATAAATAGGACTCCAAGAGAGCTGGATGGTGCGATCCCCTAATTACAACGAGCTGGAGGGGGGAGGGAGGCATCAGCAGCAGGCAGAGATCATTTGCAGCCGTGCACATAAGCGCCGGGGCCTGGCGAGGGAAGAAGGCCGCAGCCGTCGGAGCCCCAAACGGCCTCCCAACGGACGCCACTCACCCCGCTGCCGGACGCCATCTTCGCGGCGATGTGAGCGGGGCGTCGCAAAATGTCGTGAACCCTGGGGGGCGAGTCGTAAAGCGCCACGGCCCCCTCCAGGGCGACGCCATGATCTCCAAGGCGGCGGTGACGTCAGCTCCAGGGCGGGTCGTAAAGCGCCCCGGCGAGGGACGTCAAGCGGGGTGTTCTTTACGACACACGCTCCCGCCGCTTACGGTAGGGCGCACGCGCAGTGTGGCCCTGAAGCCAAGCGGTAGCTGCAGTTGCCAGTCGTTGGAGGTGGCGACCATGCTTAGTGATAATAATCATGTTGGTATTTGTTAAGCGCTTACTAGGTGCAGAGCACTGTTCTAAGCGCTGGGGGAGATACAGGGTCATCAGGTTGGCCCACCTAATAATAATAATGTTGGTATTTGTTAAGCGCTTACTAGGTGCAGAGCACTGTTCTAAGCGCTGGGGGAGATACAGGGTCATCAGGTTGGCCCACCTAATAATAATAATGTTGGTATTTGTTAAGCGCTTACTGGAAGCAGCGTGGCTCAGTGGAAAGAGCCTGCACTTCGGAGTCAGAGGTCATGGGTTCGACTCCCGGCTCTGCCACTTGTCAGCTGTGTGACTGTGGGCAAGTCGCTTCACTTCTCTGTGCCTCAGTGACCTCATCTGTAAAATGGGGATTAACTGCGAGCCTCATGTGGGACAACCTGATTCCCCTGTATCTCCCCCAGCGCTTAGAACAGTGCTCAGCACATACTAAGCGCTTAACAGATACCAACATTATTATTATGTGCCGAGCACTGTTCTAAGCACTGGGGTAGATACAGGGTCATCAGGTTGTCCCCCGTGAGGCTCCCAGTCTTCATCCCCATTTTACAGATGAGGTCACTGAGGCACAGAGAAATTAAGTGACTTGCCCACAGTCACACAGCTGAGAATAATAATAATGTTGGTATTTAAGCGCTTACTATGTGCCCAGCACTGTTCTACGCACTGGGGGAGATACAAGGGAATCAGGTTGTCCCACGTGAGGCTCACAGTTAATCCCCATTTTACAGATGAGGTCACTGAGGCACAGAGAAGTTAAGTGACTTGCCCACAGTCACACAGCTGACAAGTGGCATCTTTCCCTCCGGGGCTACCAACGTGACTACCACTGAGCCTAGGGCAGGCAAGGAGGTGGTTATCCTCCTCCTCCTCCTCATCAATAGACTGTGAGCCCATCATTGGGCAGGGTTTCTTTCTATCTGTTGCCGAATTGCACATTCCAAGTGCTCAGCACAGTGCTCTGCACCTAGTAAGCGCTCAATAAATACTACTGAATACTAAATAATACTAATAAATACTAATGAAGGAATGAAGCACTCGATCTCATCCATCCCTCTGGCCTCGAATGCCCTCCCTCCTTCCACACAGAAAATTGCACTCTTCCACTTCAAAGCCTTATTGAAGGCCCAACTCCATGGTCGTGGGTTCTAATCCTGAATCGGCCACTTGTCAGCTGTGTGACGTGCAAGTCACTTCACTCCTCTGTGCCTCAGTTACCTCATCTGGAAAATGGGGATGAAGACTGTGAGCCCCACGTGGGACAACCTGATTACCTGGTATCTCTCCCAGTTCTCAGAATAGTGCTTGGCACATAGTAAGCACTTAACAAATACCATCATCATCATCATCTCCCCCAAGAAGCCTTCCCTAAGCCCTCCTCTCCCTCCCTTCTGCGTCACCCTGCCTTGCTCCCTTCATTCATCCTCCCTTGCATCCCCACATCGTGTATGTGGATGTCTGTAAATATCTGGAATTTATTTATTTATGGATACTATCTCTCCCTCTAGATTGTGAGCTCTTTGTGAACAGGGAATGTGTCTGTTTGTTGTTATATTGTACTCTCCCAAGCACTTAGTACAGTGCTTTGCACACAGGAAGCGCTCAAGAAACACGATTGAATGAATGAGCACTTACTGTACAGAACTGAGGCATAGAGAAGTGACTTACCGAAGGTCATGCAGCACAAAGGTCGTGCCCCTTCCTTGCTCCTGCCACACCTCCCAAGAACGAGCAATTGGGTAAGGGCCTGGCAGTGGGGCCCGGAGCCTGGGCTTAGACAGAAATCCTGACCAACGGGCATCTTTGCCCCGAGTTTATGGTGACCTTCAGGTAGGGGTGTTGATCACACCCTGTTCCGGTAGTCCTGAGAGGCGGGAGACTTGGCATCTGGCTCAGTCTTTGCTTGCAACCCTTTGTGGGATCTCAGGCAAGCCACATCACCTGTTGGGGCCTCAGTTTCCTCTTCTGTACAATGAGGACTGAGGTCCCTGCTCCTCCCTACCTCCCAAGGCTGTCATGCAAGCAAAATGAGATTCATGACAGGAGTGAAAGACTTTGCAGATCTGTAGTATTATTAACAGATTAGTTCCAATTTGCCCCGTCTTCTTACCCCAGCACGTGCCACCCAGAGCCCCGCCAAGCATGGCCGCATGCCCGCGGGTCTTGTCTCGGGGCCTCAGGAGCCTCCGGTTCCATCTCCGGTGTTTCTCTGGGTCTTGGCTCCCTGCCCAGGGTGGTCCCGGTCTCCATTCCTCCTGCGGGAGTGGATGGGGCTGGGTTCAGGTCATGGGAGGGCAGGCAAGAGCCGGCCTACGGGACCCCGGGGTCGACGTCCGGCCCGTGGAGATTGACCAGTGGCGTGGCTTGACGATCAGGCCTCTGCTATTCGTCTCTGGATTTCTGCCACCACGGCGTCCCTCCGAATGTCCACCTGAAACACAAAGGGCGTGCTAGCCCAGCCGGGGGACAGCCACTCTCTGCCTCCCCGCAATCCCGGCCCCTGTTCCCATCACACTCCGCTTCCTCCAAAGATGGGATGCCTGGCGGAAGCCCCTAAATGTTAAAATGGTCTTTACTAAGCACTCACTGGGTGCCACGCACTGAACTAAACACTTCAGAAATCCAAGACAATGTGGCATGTTCCATAATAATGGTAATAATTATGGTATTTGTTCAGCATTTACTAAGTGCAAAGCATTGTACTGAGCACTGGGGTAGAGACCAGACAACCAGGTTAGACACAGTCCCTGTCCCACATGGACCTCACACTCTTAATAGGAGGGAGAATGGGTACTGAACACCCCCCTTTGAAGCACTCAATAAATCCAACAGAATGAACGATCGAGTGACTTTTACAGACGCGGAACCTGAAGCACATAGAAGTGAGGTAACTTGCCCAAGGTCATCCAGCAGGCAAGTGGTAGGGCCGGGATTAGAACCCCGATCCTTCTGACTCCCAGGCCTGGGCGCTATCCCCTAGGCCCCACCGCTTCGCTAACGTTCACAGTGGTCATCCTGCCCGAGACTGCCCCCACCCGAGTCCGGCCTCACCTCCTCCCGACTGGCCACCTTGCGCAGTTTGACCACGCCGTCCTTCAGCTCCCGCTCCCCGACAATGACCACCAGCGGGATGCCCGTGGCCTCGCAGTGCTGCAGCTGGGGGAGCAGCTTGGGATTGTCCTTGTACACCAGCTCTGCCTGGAAGGGAATCCGATCCACTGGGCAGTGGTCTCGACTGAGCGCCCACTGAGAGCCCCGCCCTGTACTGAGCGCTCTTGGGACAGCACTACGGAAGCCAGAAGCAGGTGTTCCGCCCTCCAAGGGCTTGCAATAATAATTATGATATTTGTTTAGCACTTACTATGTGCCAGTCACTATTCTAAGCACTGGGGTAGATACAAGATAATTGGGTTGGACATAGTCCCCCGTTCCACATAGGGTGCACAGTCCTTCTCCCCATTTTACATGAAAGAACTTAGGTCCAGAGAAGTTAAGTGACTTGCCCAAAGCCACACAACAGACAAGTGGCAGAGCCGGAATTAGAACCCAAGACCAACCAGAGTAGTGCGGGGACGGGACAAGATTAACTGGGGTGCTTATGAATGGCTTACAGTGCCCCAGAGCCCTGGGGTTCTGATCGGTTGCAGTGTAAGGAGGGAGGATGGAAGATGACTCAAGAAGAAGAAACAGTAGCCCAGAGACGGTAAGTGAGTTGCCAAAGGCCACAACGCAGGCCGGGAACAGAGCGGGGATGGAATCCCAGGCCTCCTGCCTCCCAGACCCCCGTGCTCTCTCCACTAGACCTCCCCGCCAACTCGGGAGCTCTGGTGACCTTCCAGACCTCCTCCCAAGAACAGCAACCGAGACCACCGCAGTGGGGTGGTCTCCCAGCCCTCCGACCTTCACGGCCCCAGAGCTTGGTGCCCCCAGCCTTCCGAGGGAGCTCCGGAGAAGTCCCAGAGGGGATCAGGGTCTGAGGGGACCACAGGGCTCCAATTGGGCGGGGCGCGGGCCCCTGCTGAACTCTCACCTTGATCCCCGCATCCCACAGCTCCGCGATGAGCTTCAGCCTCTCTCTGAGGAAGCTCTTCTGGGCCGCCGCCACGAGCACCTGGGTCTCTGTGGTCCGCACCTTCTCCTTGGACTCCTGCAGGGAGGAAGGGAGGTGAGCTACGTTTCAACGAGGAAGATGGAAACCTCCCCATATAATAATAGTAACATTTTGGTTCCGAACCTCCATCCTCTGCTCCACGACGGCCAAGATGCGTTCGACCCCGATGCTGAGCCCCACGCAGGGCACCCGGTGGCCCTTGGGGTCGAACATGCCCACGAGCCCGTCGTAGCGCCCGCCGGCGGCCACGCTGCCCACGCCGAGCGGCTCTTCCCCCCGCGCGGCCGGGGGCTGCGCCAGCACGGCCTCGTAGATGACCCCCGTGTAGTAGTCCAGGCCCCGCGCCAGGCTCAGGTCGAAGGAGACCTGCGGGAACCGGCAGACCGTCAGGCCCGGAAGACCGGAGGTTCCTCTGGCACGTGGGCACGACGTGGCACCGGGCGGCAGTGGCTGGTGAACCCGGCCCCAGGCGGGTCACCGTGTCCACAGACAACTGGCCCCTCCCCAGCCCAGCCCAGCCCCGGCTCACCCTGTCAGCTACGCCCAGCAGGGTCAGGTAGTCGAACAGCAGGTTGAGGTCCTCCAGCCCGGCCCGGGCCTGCTTGCTCTGCGCCAGCTGGGGATCCTGCAGGAGCCGCTCCACCAAGGACACCCCGCCTGCGCCCGGGGAACCGGGGGACGCGTCAGCCCGACGGGGGAGGAGGAGGCCCAGACTCTAGGCCGCACCCAGACCCTCTCCACATCTGTACACCCTCTCTCACTTTCCCCCAACCTACCACCTGATAAGAATGTCGACAACTGGGGCGGACACTACCAGTTTTAATATTAAAGACTGAAAGCTCACTGTGGGCAGGGAATCTGTCTGTTATATTGCGCTCTCCCAAGCACTTAGTACAGTGTTCTGCACACAGGAAGTGCTCAATAAATACAATTGGCTGAGTAACAACGATCCCCCCCGACCATTTTGCTGTTATCGGGGCCTGCCACAATCATTATCGTTACGAATTTTTATTAGAGCCCACAGCCCCCTCCATAGTCCCTCTTTATTGCGGCAGGGGCCGGGCCCACAAGGGTCGAGGTTGGGCCCCCGGCTCGGAATCTGCCCCCACCAATGCCCCCGGGGCAGAAGCCCCCCGACTCACCACACAGCCGAGCGTAGTCCCCAACCCGGTCGGCCACCTCTGGAGCCAGGCCCTTCTGGCTCACCATCTCGCACCTCACGTTCTCCCAGGAAATCTGCCGGGGAGTCCTAGCTGTCACCCGGACCCCAGGCCTCCACTGGATCTGTCTGGGGCCGGCCGCTGGGAGGGTGGGTCCTCCCCTGCCCCCTCCGCCCTGCCCCACCTATACCTTGTCCAGTTTGTCCAGCGAGAGCCCGATGGTGCGGAGCTGGCTGTCGGGGACGCCGCAGGCGGCCAACATCCCATCCACGACCCGCCGGTCATTCACCTGGGGGCAGGGAGGCGAAAAGGGTCACCGCAGGGGCGAGGCAGTTCCGGACCCCAGTTGGCATCTCCGGGCAAGATAGCACGGCCTGGTGGAAAGGGCAAGGACTGAGAGTCCAGAGATCCTGGTCTGAGTGCCTGCTCTGCCACTGGCTTGCTGTGTGACCTCGGCCAAGTCACTGAACCTCTCTGGGCCTCAGTTCCCACATCTGTAAAATAAGGAGAAGACACCTTTTCTCCCTCCCTCTGGACTGTGGGGACGTAAAGAGACGGCGACGGATCAGATCGCCTTGGTTCTACTCCAGCGTTTAGCACTTCATAAGAGCTATTATCACCACCTCCATCGCCATATTACACCTCTGGTTTAAAGTAAGAACAGAAGGGCAGGCTCCACCACTTGTCTGCTGTGGGACTATGGGCAAGTCACTCTGGGCCTCAGTTTGGCTGTCTTGGGTTACAGCTCGGTGTTTGGGGGAGTCTGTAGGGGGTCCCACTGGGCGGTCACCTTGATGAGGAAGTCCCCCAGCTGCAGCCCGCTCAGGATCTCGCACACGATCTTCAGACACTCGGCGTCGGGGATCATGGGGTCAAACTGGCCGGCGATGTCGAAGTCCTGTGGCCCGGAGAGGGGAAGGGCCCATCAGAGCCCGGAACCAGCCCGGGCTGAACCCGATCCCCTCCACCGGCCCCACCCCGCCCGGCCCTGGCCCCCCGGATCCCCAGGGACACTCACACACTGGAAGAACTCGCGGTAGCGACCTTGGACAACGGACGGAGCCTCCCGGCGGAACACCTTGCCGATCTGGTACCGTTTCATCTTCTTCACTTTATTCCTCGCCAGGTAACGAGCCAGGGGAACCTGACGGGGAAGGGTTAAGGACGAAGAACCACCGCCCCGGGCCCTCTCCTAGAGGGCAAGCTCAGCATCAGTTCCAAATTTTTTTTAATATTTGTTAAGCACCTACTATTGCCTGGCACCATACTAAGTGCTGGGATAGAATACAGGGTTGGACACAGTCCCTGTCCCACATGGGGCTCACAGTCTTAATCCCCATATTCTGAATGAGGTGACTGAGACCCAGAGAAGTGAAGTGACTTGCACAAGGTCACACAGCAGACAAGGGATGGTCAGGATTAACTAACACTGGTCCAGAAAGACTGTATCGATCAGGCCATGTGATCCTCCATGATTTCCCTTGCCTAGTGCCCACCCCTCTCTCCCCAACGCCACCTGAGGAGGAAGGGGTTGGGGCCCAAGCTCCGAGGCAGAAGGATACGGTCAGGTCATAGCGCAAAGACAGCTGCTCTCCACCCTGATCCTTCAGGTCATAGATGAGCTTCGACTCCTCCCCGTACTTCTTCGTGAGGGTCTCCTGGATGGGGACATAATCAGAATCCATCATAAAAATCATAATTTGGTATTTGTTCATCCCTTTCCGCACGTCAAGCCCCGACCTAAACACTGGGGTAGATAGATCAAGTCAGACATAGTTCATGTCCCACAGGGGGCTCAGAGTTTAAGAGGGAGAGAGCAGGTATTAATTTCCCATTTGATAGATGAGGAAACTGAGGTTCAAGTGTCGGGACTTGCTCGAGGTCAGCCAGCAGGCAAGGGGAGGAGTCAGGAATAGAATTCCCCGAAGGCAGCCCAGGAAAGAAATTCTAGTCCCCATCAACAGGATTTCCTGGCTGCCTGCTGTAAGTCCAGTTCTGTACCAAAGATTTGGGGGACTATGCTCAATTTAGTCGACATGATGCCTGCCCTCAAGGATGCCTGCTTTCAATCTAATGGGGGTGACAGTCACGATAATAAATTACAGATAGAAGGAAGAAGGGAAAGGTGATGTTTAAATGATCGAGTACTTACGTAACCGGGTAGGTAAGCTAACTCCAAATGCTACTAACTATAAGCTCCTCAAGGGCAGGAAATGTTCCTGTCGACTCTGGTGCATTATATTCTCCCAAGCATTTAGTACAGTGCTCTGCACACAGTAAGCGCTCAATAAATACCATGGATTGACTGACTATAGGAGGGTACAATACAGAAGGGGTGCGAAAGTGCAGAACCGGCAGTTTGGAGGGATGTAAGCAGGGGAGATCCTGGGGAAGGCTTCCTGGAGGAGATGTGATTCCTGGCAGTGTGGGCCCTCTCTTCACCTTCAATTCAAACGTTGGGGTGTCCAGCTGCTCTGCCCCATGGCGCTTGAAGCAGTTGATGATGGTGCTGAAGATTTTCTCCCTCAAGACCATCTGCTGGGGGCTGCAATCTCTAGTGCCCTGGAGGACCAAACCAGCCAGAAAAGAGGGAGGTGAAGGAAAAGTTCAGAGGTCAAATTCATTCATTCAATCGTATTTATTGAACGCTGTATGCACAGCACTGTACTGAGCGCTTGGGAAGTATAATTCAGCAACAAATAGGGAGAATCCCACAACCCAACAGGGGTTTGGTGAAAGGGGAGAGCAGATCTGCCAATCATTCAACTGAGGCTTGTGGAGGGAAACCCAGGGAGTAGAATGAGTTACCTTGGGCGTCTTGACAAGGAAATCTAACTTCCTTCTCTCCGGTTCGAGCTGGGGCAGCTGTGCAGGCTGTGCAATCTGGAAGGACGTGACATGAGAAACACTGAATTTAACCTACCGCGAGTCTTAACTTTTAACTCTGCCCAAAGTTTGGGATTTGAAAAACACTAAAACCTGAAAAGGCCCAAGGCACAAGCAACCAACATGATCGATCAATAGCACCTATAGAGCACTCTAGAAGGTACTCGGGAGAGTACTAAAGAAAAGATCTGGATCCCAGCCCTCAAGAAATTTCAACATCGGGGTGACTCTTTCACAGGCCTTAGGCCTGGGAGTCAGATGGACCTGGGTTCTAACCCAGGCTTCGTTGCTTTCCGCTGCGTGCTCTGGGGCAAATCACTTCACTTCTCTGTAGTTCAGTTTTTTCATCCGTAAAATGGGGATTAAAACTGTGAGCCCCATGTGGGATGGGGACTGTGTCCATCCTGATTATCTTGTATCTGCCCCAGGACTTATTACAGTTCTTGGCACGCAGCAAGCACTGAACAGATGTCATTTCTTATTTCCTAGATCCCTCATTTTGCTCAAAAATCAGTCAGCACCAATCTCCACCAAGTCAGGTGAGGCCAGTGAAACTGAGACAGGGAGCAATCCATCCACACACTTTGGCCCCTTCCTCTTCACTCTACCCTGGAAGATGAAAGCCTAGCACCCCGTTTCAAAGCTGGGAAAACTGAGCCCCATAGGCATCAGAGAGTGTTGATGGCAGGGCTGGAAAATTCAACTCCTACTCCAAAGTTCAGACTACAGGGATACCCTGATTCAACAGAGAGGTCTGGGCACTAGGTTTGGGTGCCGAAAGGACCGGGAGAAATCTGCCTGATTATTACCCTAAGCCCACGTGGCACTCAAATAGGACCAGGGCCCCTAGCTCACCTGGCCGTGAGGCAAGTTGGCTACTGCCCGCACTTGGGGAAGTCTTAGAAACTGGCAGGCCAGCGCTGCCCAGGCCTTCGTGGGCAGGATTCCAAGATGATGCATCGTGAGGCCCTCGTCCAGGGAGCGGGAAGTGGGAAATCTTCCTGCCTCGGCTGCAACAGAGACACAGGAACACCAGAAAACAGTCCAGGGGAGCACCAGAAAAGCTCCGATTCAGCCTGCTGGCAGGGCCTAGAAGCAAAAAGCAACATTTGTACATCTTCTTCAACACCTCTGGCTCATTCAAGACAGGGTTTGAAGCTGGGGAATGGGAGGGCAAGAAGGAGAAGAGGGAAAGAAGTGGGGGAGAAAGGGGAAAAGAGGATGGGAGAGAGGGGAAAGGGTGAAAGAGGGTGGGGGAGAGTTTTGTGGAAAGAGCACGGGGCCTAGGAGTCTAATCCTGGCTCTGCCAAGTACTGCCTGTGTGACCTTGGGAAAGTCATTTCACTTCACTGGTGCCTCTGTTTCTTCATCTGCAAAATGGGGATTCAATTCCTATCTCCCTCATATTTAGACGGTGAGCCTCATGTGGGTCCTGATTATCTCGTGGCGGGCCCCAGTGCTTAGTACAGTGCTCGGCACACAGGAAGAGCTTAATACAATTAGTATTGCAAATATCACAATTATTCATTATTATTAAGCAGTTAAAGTGGGGAGGAGAGAAGAAAGGTGGAGGGAATCGGGGGTGAGGGTGGGAGAAGAATGGGACGCGGGAGCCCTCCCAAACGCTTAGTACAGTGTTCTGCACAACGTACGCGTTCCATAAATATGACTGAATGAAAGATGCATGGCCTGTTGGGCAGAGCACGGGCCTGGGAGTCACAAGGATCTGGGTTCTAATCCCGACTCCGCCTTTTGTCTGCCGTAAGACCTTGGGCAAATCATTTTACTTCTCTGGGGTTTCCTACCTCATCTGTAAAATGGGCATAAAGACTGCGAGCCCCACATGGGACGGGGACTGGGTCCAACAGGGCTAGCTTCTAGAGAAGCAGCGTGGCTCAGTGGAAAGAGCTCGGGCTTGGGAGTCGGAGGTCTTGGGTTCGAATCCCGGCTCTGCCACTTGTCAGCTGCATGACTGTGGGCGAGTCACTTCACTTCTCTGGGCCTCAGTTCCCTCCTCTGCAAAATGGGGATTAACTGTGAGCGTCACGTGGGACAACCTGATGACCCTGGATCTCCCCCAGCGCTTAGAACAGTGCTCTGCACAGAGTAAGCGCTTAAATACCAACATTATTATTAGCTTCCGTCCAACCCGGCGCTTAGCACAATGCCTGGCACATAGTAAGGGCGTGAGAAAGTCCATTTTTTTAAAAAAAAAGGGTGAGAGGGAGCGAATACTGGGGGAGGGAGGGGAAAGCATCGAGGACCGCGCCGCCTTACCCCTGCAGGGGCCGCGGCCGGAGGCCTCCTCTTCCACGCATGCGCAGCGAGGGAACGGAGGCGACCGGAAGCGGCCCCTGTGGGCCGCTCTGCCCCCCCCGAGTGGCCGCTCTGTCCCCCGCTCGGTGGCCGGAAGTCCTCCGAGGCGGGACGGGACGGGACGGGACGGGGCGGGAAAGGCGGGGCGGCGGAGATGGCGGAGCGAGCGGCGTTGGAGGAGGCGGTGCGGCTGCAGGGGGAGCGGGTGCGGACCCTCAAGGCGCAGAAAGCCGCCGCACAACAGGTGCCCGCCCCGGACACCTACACCCCACTGCCACCCCCAGGCCCCCTTCACACCCCCAGTCCCCTCTCCCCCCAGACCCTTTCACACCCCCAGTCCCTTTTCACACCCCCAGTTTCCTCTCCCCCAGACTCTTTTCACACCCCCAGTCCCCTCTCCCCCAGACCCTTTCAACACCCCCAGTCCCCTCTCCCCCAGACCCTTTCCTCACCCCCAGTCCCCTCTCCTCCAGCCCCTTTTACACCCCCAGTCCCCTCTCCCCCAGACCTTTTTCACACCCTCTTCTCAGTTTTTACACCCCCATTATTCTTTCACACACCCCTTTCTCCTCCCCTAGACCCTCCGTACCCCTTCTTCTTCCCGCCCCTTTTTCACACCCCCATTCTTTCCCTCCTTCCACCTTTCCCCCTCCCTCCCCTTTGTAACACCCCTATTCTCCTCTCCTCATTCCTTTCCCATCCCCATTCTCCTCCCCTTCACCCACCCCTCTCCCTGCCCTTCCCCCCCCCCCCACTCAGGTCAAACTCCCATCCTCCCCCATCTCCTCCTCCCCCCCCCATTCTTTTTTCACATCCCCATCCTTCCCCTCCCCTTTGTCTGCCCCTTTCCCCAGTCTCTCTTCCCTCCTTCCTTCCTCCTTCCCCAGCCCTTTATATCACTGCCATTCTCCCCTCTCGTCCCCCTGTTGTCCTCCCTCAGCCCCTTTTTCACATCCCTCCTCCTGCCTTCCAGTCCTTACTCGCATCCCATTCTCCTCCCCACCCTCTCCCAACATGGGTTCTGTGAGGAAGTCCCGGTTTCCCCAGTGTTGCCCCTCTCTCTCTTCTCAGATCGAGGAACAAGTGGCGAAGCTCCTGGAGCTGAAGGCCAAGCTAGGGCCCGATGAAGGGAAGCAGAAGTTTGTTCTCAAAACCCCCAAGGTAAATCTGGCATCACCTTTTCCCCTGTCAGCTGAGTCGGAAGGGCACATTAAGGCAACCATCTCAGAGTCCTCCAGACGTCCCGAGGCCCGAGAATCCCCCAGGAAGAACAGGGCCTTTGGACTGAGAACAGCAGGAAGCCTCTTGCTGTTTTTAGGCGTTTTCTTTTAAGAAACTCATTCTTCTGAACCATTTTTATTAAGTCATTTATCAGGGGTGGGACAGTGATGCTTTCAGGGCTTGGGTTCAGCAGAGGAGGAGCATGCATAGCAACTGCTCCTAGTCAAGCAATCAATCATATTTATTGAGCACGTACTGTGTGTAGAGCACTTTATTAAGTGCTTGGGAGAGTGTTTTGTTTGGCTGGCCGTCTCCCCCGTTTAGACTGTGAGCCCGTTGTTGGGCAGGGATTGTTGCCAAATTGTACATTCCAAGTGCTTAGAGCTCTGCACACATTAAATGCTTTATAAGTACCACTGAATGAATATAGTACAGCAATATAACAGACACATTCACTGCCCATAATGAGTTCACAGTCTAGAGGGGGAGGCAGACATAAATATAAATAAGTAAATTTTAGTTATAGTAAAACATAGTGCAGTGCTCTGCACAGTTTTTAATGTTAGGGGGTGGGTGGGGTGGGGTGAATAAGGGGAGCAAATCTGGTGGGTGACGGCAGAAAGGAATGGGAGAAAAGGAAAAGAGGGCTTAGGAAAGTTGGAGAAAGTAATTGTCTCCCAGATATGAAGCAGGAGATTGTACCAGGCCAGAGGCAGGAGGGTGACCCAACAGCTTCTGGTTTCTCAGTCTTCTCAGGCAAGTTTTCCCTGCTTGCCTCCTTCCCCGTTTCCGAGCCTTCCTGCCCCTCTCCTCTATGGGATCTCTTGGAGTAAACAGGAGGGAAAGCAGTGGGTCGGAGCCCTAGGACTTTTCCCTTGCCCCTTCCTTCTCCATCGGAAGAGGCATAGATTTCTGGTGGGATGAGACCAGGACTATGTAGAGAGCTGACATTCATCGAGCCTTGGACAGAGGATGAAGCCCCTGGCAGGGTAAGAGGATTCGAATAGATGCACTGAAAGAGGAAGCAGCATCCTGAAGGTTTGGGTCCCTGGTTAAAAATAAAAGTAGAAATAATGGTAAGCATATTTGTTAAACATGATATGCTAGAAGTAGTCCCTGTTCCACAGTTTTAAGCGGGATGAGATGAGGTGCCTGGGATAACAAAGTTCAATAGCATAATAATAATACTAAGAGTATTAAGCACCTACTAGGTGTCAAGCACTGTTCCAAGCACTGGGGTAGATCCAAGTTAATCACCTTGGTCACAGTCTACAAGGGAGAACCGGTATTGAATCCTGTTTTCCAGATGAGGAATCTGAGGTGAAGTGACTTAGCCAGGATCTCAGCGCAAAGTGGCAGAGCTGAGATTAGAACCCAGGTCCTCTGACTCCAGTGACTAGAAAGCGGGAATGGTAACAGCTCTTTTATGTGTATGTAGGTGTGTGTGTCTTGCTCTGTTTGTGTTTATTGTGGTGCCTTATCTTTATTCAACCTTTCCTCCACTGGCACCAACCTCCCAGCGTCCCCTCAGAGAAAGCCAGCTACCCCCACCCCAGTCCCCGCCCCCCTCAAACCCTCTAATCCTTTATTGTATTCCTCCCCAGCACTTAATGAATTCAATTTGCTAGGCACTCAGTGAATTCAATTGAATGAATGCTTGGAAGTCTTGAGGTCTGTGGATGAAAGGGGAATCTAGGGAGTGCCTAGGGATAGGGGAGGTGTAGGGGGTGAGGGGCTGTGCTTGCCTAGACCTAGGAGGGGCCGTTTGTCTGAGTATGTGGTGGACGGGGAGCTTTTGAGCACGTAAGAAATACCACAGTAATCACCAAAATATAGCCAAGTGCCTGTCCTCTGAGGCATTTTTACAGTCGCTTTTCTTTGTGTCATGCATCAGCCTGATTCTCAGTGGATTCACAATAATTTAGGACGGTATGAACCACAGTTTCATTCATTGTCGTATTTAGTGAGCACTTACTGCCTGCAGAACACTGTACTAAGCGCTTGGGAGAGTACAATGTAATTATTAACAGACACATTCCCTGCCCCACAGTGAGCTTTGCGTCAACGGCACACAGGGTAAACACTATTAAATTCTATTGATTTGATTGATTGAAACATAGAAGAATCAGCAGATACGTTTCCGTGACTCTCAGAGTGACCATAACCCTTAGAATCGTAGAGTCTCTTGATAATGTAAAAAAAGTCCATGATCTTTTTGGTGGCATGATCCCAGATGATCAGGCCAGGTGTCATTTGTGTTAGATGTCGACAGTCCACAATCAATCAATGGTATATATTGAGCGCTTACTATGTTAAGAGCAATGTACTAAGCACCTGGGAGCATACAATATAATAACAATAATGATAATACAGTCTGAGAATTCAGAGTTTGGGGTCTCTAAAAACACGCCCCCTCCCAACTCACCCAGTTATCATAGACTCTTGCTGAAGCACGCCTTGTGGGACTGAGGCCAATTTATTTATGTAATTTATTTATATTAATGTCTGTCTTCGTAAGCTCGTTGAGGGCAGGGAGTGTGTTTGTTATTTTGTACTCTCCCAAGTGCTTAGTACAGTGCTCTGCACACAGTAAGCGCTCAGTGAATACCATTGAATGAATAAATGCAAGGAGTGGACACACTTTCCACCCATCGCTTGTGGTCAGAGGGACCGTCCCCAACAGTAGGGAAATGACTTGCCCAAGGTCCCACAGCAAGTGTGTGGAAGAGCCAGGATTAGAACCCAGTTCTCCCAACTCCCCAGACCACACTCTTCCACTAGGCCATGCTACATCGTGATCAGTTTGCTTAAGAAATAGCTTAAAAAGTGCAAAAGTAAATGTGAAATTCTATCATTATCTATTCAAAAGCCTTGATAGCAGGCCTCATTGTTCAAAATACTTTTTAAAAAAATTGCATAAAATTAAGAATAATGATAATTGAACGTATTTGCACCTGTTTTCTAGGTGAGTTGCGGGGTGGTGAGGTGGGAGGGGGTCAGCCCTGCCGGCCCTGGTCTCTAGAAATCTTCAGGATTTGGGTGTTTCCTGTGGATTTAAAAGCAAGTTTTACTAACCAACTCTGGGAGGGGTGGGGAGGTCAGTTTGGCCCCTCTTGGAAGAACTGCAGGAAGAAAATGAGCATTGTTCTCATTGTTTACTGGATCAGGCCCCAGGCAGTGGATTAAAGTCCCTGGGAAATAGCTGGGTCCTGGTGACCCCTCAGCCTCACCTCTCCTTTGATCTCTGCCTCCCTTGGAAGGGTCTTTAGTGCTCAGCAACTCCTCCCCTTCCCCTCCGGTACTCGGCTGAGCTTTGTCTAAATTGGTCTTGTGCTGAACTCTTCTCATGTAGCACTTCCCCACCCTGATCGTGTGGCCCCGTGGAAAGAGCAGGGGCCTGGGATCCACCTACCTCCATTTCAAATGGGAATCCAATACCTGTTCTCCCTCCCTCTTAGACTGTGAGTACCATGTGGATTGAGGACCATGTTCGATTCGATCATCCTCGAATCTTCCTCAGTGCTTGGCCCATAGAAAGCACTTAATAAAAACCACCATTATTAGATGGCTGGATGGGAGACTTCAATACCTGAATTATTATTAGTAGATGACGCGACCCAGTGGAAATAATCCTTACCTTCCTCTAACTCTCCTGTTCCGTTTCCTCCCTGCCTCTGGCTTTAGGGCACAAGAGACTACAGCCCCCGGCAGATGGCTGTCCGGGAGAAGGTCTTTGAGGAGATCATCAGCTGCTTCAAGCGTCACGGCGCCGAAGTGATCGACACACCTGTGTTTGAGCTGAAGGTAAGGGCTGCTCAGAGAGGAGGCCGGGCCGACCAGGAATCGGGTTCATAAATCCTCAGTCAGTCAGCGTCAGAGGATGTGGGCTGTGACCCTGGGCGTGGTCATCGTAATAATCAATCGTTGGTATTTATGGAGTGTGGACCACTCTCAGTAGTATTTGTTGAGTGCTTACCGTGTGCAGCTTGGGAGAGTAAACACCGCAAAGTTGGTGGACGTGTTCCCTGTCCACCGGTGGCTTACAGACCAAAGGGGGAGGTAGATATTAAATTATGGCTATGTGCTTAAGTGCTGTAGGGTTGAGGGTGGTGTGAATATCAAATGCTTAAAGGTGCACAGGTGCAGAAGGGAGAGGCAGTAGAGGAGATGAGGGTTTAGTCAGGGGCACCAACTCTTTCGGTTTGTATCGAGGAGGAGCCGGGGCCTAGTGGATAGAGCCCAGGCCAGTGAATCAGGGGGCCTAGTTTCTAATCCCAGCTCTGCCACGTGTCTGCTGTGTGACCTTGGGCAAGACATTTAATCTCCCTGGGCTTCAGAATAGGGATTCAAAATGCCTGTTTTCTCTCACACTTGGACCGTGATAATAAGAGGTTATTTTATCTCTACCCCAGCGCTTAATATAGTACTTGGCCTGTAGTAAGCGCTTAACAAGTACCATGATTACTGTTATTCCTGCTTGCTTACACTGCTCCGCACACAGTAAATGCTAAGTACTAGTGGTGGGCAGGGGTGGGGGGGGGGAATTGTCTGGCAGCATGTAAATGAAGGAGCCTTTTCTGCTTTACTGGTCAAGGAGCCTGGGGTTTTGGCCTGCAAGACTCACTTCCCCCACCCCCCAGATTCATCACCAACTCTTCCTCTGTCCTTTCCTCCCCCGCAGGAAACTCTGACGGGAAAATACGGGGAGGACTCCAAGCTCATCTACGACCTGAAGGATCAGGGTGGAGAGCTCCTGGCCCTACGCTACGACCTGACTGTATCCTTCCAGCCAGCTTTAGATGCCCAGGGCTCCTCTTCACCTCCTGCAGGACCGAGAGTTGATAAGAATAATAATAGTATTTGTTAAGCTCTTACTGTGTGCCAGGCATAGTACCAAACACTGGGGTAGATACAAGATAATTGGACTAGACACATCTTCTCATCTTGTCTGCTGTGTGACCTTGGATTAAGGGAATTAAGACTATAAGCCCTTTGTGGGACAAAGAGTATTTTGTATCTATCCCAGCTCTTAGAACAGTGCCTGGCACATAGTAGGTGCTTAACATTAATTGTTGTTATTGGTGGGGGTGGCTGATGACAGCCCCTGAGGGGATGGGACTGGGGAGGGAGGAAGGACTAAGGGACTGAACTTCTCCAAACCTGAACTGAGAAGAGACACCCTTTCCCACCCCAACTGCGTATCCTGAGGGAGCCTCACATCTGAATCACAAGCAATCAGTGGCGCTTCTTGAGTGCAGAGCCCTGTACTAGAGAGGGCTGTACTATGTACTGTATGTACATATGGCTGTACTGTACTATGAGAAGCAGCGTGGCTCACTGGAAAGAGCACGGGCTTTGGAGTCAGAGGTCATGGGTTCGAACCCCGGCTCTGCCACTTGCCAGCTGTGTGACTTTGGGCAAGTCACTTAACTTCTCGGTGCCTCAGTTCCCTCATCTGTAAAATGGGGATTAAGACTGTGAGCCCCACGTGGGACAACCTGATTCCCCTATGTCTACCCCAGCGCTTAGAACAGTGCTCGGCACATAGTAAGCGCTTAACAAATACCAACATTATTATTATTATTATTACTAAGCGCTTGGGAGAATACAACCTAAGAGAGCCCACACCTGCCCACAGGAACTAGCAGTCTAGAGCTAGGATCAAAGAGTTCTTTCCTGTCTCCCTCAGGGGCTGGAGGAGGGGTAGTATTCTCTCTCAGTACACAATCTCTGTTCCTATTTCCTAGGTGTGAAAGTAGCTGGAGGCAACAGGGTTTAATGGAAAAAGGGAGGTCTCAGAGTCAGGATCAGTCCTCTGGAGCACTTACTCTGTGCATAAGCGCTTGGAAGAATTCAGTGCAGTAGAGTTGGCAGAAATGATCCCTGCCTACAAGGAGTTTACAGTCTCTTCGCTGGTAGTTTACCGTTTCCAGTCCGAAGGAGACTAGGAGTTGAGGGTTCTGACACCAGCTCTGCCCCTGACCTGGTGTGTGGCCTAAGGCAAGTCCCAGTGAACTAGGCTCTAGTTTCCTCAGTTTTAAAATGGGGGTAATCATCAGCCAGTGGCATTTGGTAAGAGGAATGTTAGGAAAGTGTTTGCGAAAAGAAGAAGGTGCTGTGCAAGATGCAAAGTAATGCACCTTTTTGGGGGTCCCACCTCCTTAAGGACCCGGGTTTTAATCCTGGCTCCGCCAGGCGCCTGCTCTGTAACCTCGGGCAAGTCACTTAACTTCGCTGGGCCTCAGTTACCTCATCTGTAAAATGGGGTTAGGGGTATGAGTCCCATGTGGGACAGAGACGGTATCCAACTGATGAACTGGTATCTACCCCAGTGCTTAGAACCTATAGTAAGCGCTTAACAAGAACCATAATTATTACTATCATTATTATCAGAGTGGCTCTCCCTTTGAGAAACCAGGCAGTTCCCCTTTTCCAGGCTCCCTGGAAACATGTGCACCACTTTCCCCCAAGCTCTCGTCAAGAAAGCCCAGAGGAAGCAGGGCTTATTGCGAAGCCTTGGTGAGGCTGAGGGGACGTGGAGAGGGTGGAAGAAGATGGAACGGGTGGGGTGGGGGAATAGGAAGGGAGGCCATCGTCGTTGGCGGCCTGTCTCCCCTCTCAGTCGCATTGCTGGGTGGGCTCTGGGGCCTCCCTTCCCAGAGGTTTGCCAGGGCGCTTATGCCTCTGGGCGGGACCGGCTGCTGCTGGTGATAAGGTGGGCCTGGTGGCCACTGGGCTGGTGACACCGGCCAGGGGCTCTTTCCTTAACCCTTTGCCCCCAGGTTCCCTTCGCCCGTTACTTGGCGATGAACAAACTAACCAACATTAAGCGGTACCACATCGCGAAGGTGTACCGGCGGGACAACCCAGCCATGACCCGGGGCCGCTACCGGGAGTTCTACCAGTGTGTGAGTGTTGGGGTGGAGGAGAGGGCGGGGTGGGGGGCGGCCCACAGCGGGCATCAGCAAAGACGAGACGTCAGATCGGGTGATGGGAAAACCCCATCCCCCTGTGGCCGACGCTCAAAGCCGGGGGAGCCTTTGGGAGGCAGCGTGGCTTAATGGAAAGAGCACAGGCTTAGGAGTCAGAAGACCTGGGTTTTAATTCCGGCTCCACCACTGGTCTGCTTTGTGACCGTGAGTGAGCCACTTCACTTCTCTGGGCCTTAGTTTCCCCAGCTGTAAAATGGGAATAGAGACTGTGAGCCCCACGTGGGATAGGGACTGTGTCCAGTCGGATTCTCATGTCCGCCCCAAAGCTTGGTCCCTAGCACGAGCACCAGGATCATTGTTATCGTTATTATAAAAAGGACAGATTAGAGAGGCGTAGGTCCTCACCGAGAAGGATGATGTCTCTTGGATTTCCCAATCCGGAAGGACGGATGGAGTCGAGGAGAGGCTTGATCGTGACCGCGCTGGCAAAACGGGACAGGAGGAGGGGGCGGTCATCTGAGGTCTTGGCCAGAGGCCACCAGAATGCAGCCGAGGGCTTAGAGCACCAGCAGGGGCTTCCAGTAGGTGAGAAAGGTTGATCCGAATCGATTTATCTGAATCTTTTCCCCACCTGTCTCTGAGCAACAGGACTTCGACATCGCCGGCCAGTTTGACCCCATGATCCCTGACGCCGAGTGTCTGAAGATCGTGTGCGAGATCCTGAGCGGGCTGCAGCTGGGGGACTTCCTCATCAAGGTGACCGCCCTCCCGTCTGCCCGGTGGGGCCCACTGGGCCTGAACTGGGATTGTCTCCCTCCTCCCTTAGATCGATAGATCGGTAGTGTCAATCGAGTGTTTCCTCGGGGCCAAGCGCCGTACTAAGCGCTGGGGAGCGTATAAAGTGCTCAGGGAGGCCCCAGCCTGCTCCCGGCAGCCTTTGCAGGCTGCCACTTGTCCCGGGCCCTCTGCCTGTCGGGATTCCCCACTCGTGGCCACCCGCTCCTGCGGGTTGGCTTCTCCTGTCCCTGAACTCTCAGGGTGAAAGCTCCCTGTGGGAAGGGAACATGCTTTGTGCATCTGTTGTCCTTCCCGAGCGCTTAGTACGGCGCCTTGTGTTGAGTAGTGTCCCAGGGAGACGTGCGGATGGGGCCGAGGCCCGAGCAGGCCCGGGGGCGGGCAAGGGGCGGGCCAGTCCCGCTGACCCTCTGCCGACCACTCCAGGTGAACGACCGGCGCATCCTGGATGGGATGTTTGCCGTCTGCGGCGTCCCTGGTGGCAAGTTCCGCACCATCTGCTCCTCGGTGGACAAGCTGGACAAGGTGAGGACACCCCCCCCCCCCCGCGCCCCAGGGCATTGCCCCCTCCCACCCCCCCCCAGCTCCCGAGCCCTCGGGGAGAGGCCCCGGGGACCAACCTGACGCCAGCGTCTCTGCAGATGTCTTGGGAGGACGTGAAGGGTGAGATGGTGGGAGAGAAGGGCCTGGCCCCCGAGGTGGCTGACCGCATCGGAGAATACGTCCGGCTGCACGGTGAGGGGCTCGCGGAGGTGGCGGGACATGGGATGCCCACACCCCTGGCTGGCCGCACCCTCCCTCGAGTCCCCATTTTCCCACCCTCGGTGAAACGGCCCGTTTTCACCCTCATTGGCGAGGAGTGAATCTCGGGGTCGAAGGGAAGTCTGCAGCCCGTGCCCCCCTCTTCCCCACACCTGTCGGGCTGACGCGTCCCCTCGCTCCCCGGGCGCAGGCGGGGTGTCCTTGGTGGAGCGGCTCCTGCAGGATCCCCAGCTGGCGCAGAACAAGCAGGCCCGGGCCGGGCTGGAGGACCTCAACCTGCTGTTCGACTACCTGGCCCTGCTGGGGGTGGCCGACAGGGTGAGTGGGGGCCGGGCCGGGCTAGGCGACCTAGGGAGGGGCTGGTCATTTGTGGACACGGTGACCTGCCCGGGGCCGGGCTCTCCAGCCACCACCGGGCTCGGCTGCCACCGCCCGGAGCCACGTCATGCCCGCGTGCTGGGAGATCTCTGGTCTTCCGGAACTGACGGTCTTCCGATCCCCGCAGGTCTCCTTCGACCTGAGCCTGGCGCGGGGCCTGGACTACTACACGGGGGTCATCTACGAGGCCGTGCTGGTGCAGCCCCCGGCCGCGCAGGGGGAGGAGCCGCTCGGCGTGGGCAGCGTGGCCGCCGGCGGGCGCTACGACGGGCTCGTGGGCATGTTCGACCCCAAGGGCCGCAAGGTGCCCTGCGTGGGGCTCAGCATCGGGGTCGAGCGCATCTTCACCATCGTGGAGCAGAGGATGGAGGTAGGAGGGCGGGAGCGGAGGTGTCGGGGCTGTTTACTGAGCGCATACTGAATACACAACCCCAGATTTCGCTTGGGAGACTACAGAAGAATGAGTAGACCAGTAAGTGCTCAACAAATACGAACGAATGAATGCTAGAGTTGGTTGGTGGGCTTCAGTGGGCTGCTTGGATTCTTCTAATCTGGCTCCTTTCCTCAGGCCTCCGACGAGAAGATCCGGACCACAGAGACGCAGGTGCTAGTGGCCGCGGCCCAGAAGAAACTCTTGAAGGAGCGGCTGAAGCTGATTTCCGAGCTGTGGGATGCTGGGATCAAGGTATCTGGAGGCTGAGGCACTCCAGGGTTCTCCTGGCCCCGGGGGGAGTGGGGGAGGCAGGTCCCCGGGCCCTCCTGCATCTCCCTCCGTCTCCGCTCTGTCCCCGTCCCCTCCAGGCAGAGCTGCTGTACAAGACCAACCCCAAGCTGCTGAACCAGCTGCAGTACTGCGAAGAGACGGGCATCCCGCTGGTGGCCATCGTCGGAGAGCAGGAGCTGAAGGACGGCGTGGTCAAACTGCGCACGGTGGCCAGCCGGGAGGAGGTGAGGCCCACCCTTCATCCCACCCTCCCCCACTGCTGCCAGAGGAAAGGGAGCACCGGGGGTGCAGAATTCCAGGAACTCCCACTCGGGTGCCTCCAGGGACAGCGGTGGTGGTGGTGGAGTCAGTGTTCATGCTCGGCATTGGGCCAGGTACAAGACGTCGGACCCGATACGGTCCCAGTGCCCCACGGGGCTCACGGTTGGAAGGAGGGAACTGAGGCTCAGAGAGGCTAAGCGACGTGCCTAAGGTAACACAGCAGGCCCGTGGTGACAGCTGGGATTAGGACCCAGGGCTCCTGCTTCCCGTCTCTGGGCTCTCTCCACTAGGCCACGATGCCTCCTTCGCCTTAGTCCCTGCCCCTTCCTCCCTGTGAATTCACAAAAGGGAGAGAGGACTCTGCTCAAATCCCCAACCATCTCTTTTCCACCTCGGTGGAGTGAGGGGGGCCTCCCGTGTGAGTGTGAGGTGAATGTGACTGGGAAGAGGAGCGAGGGAGGACCTGGGTTCTGATCCCAACCACCACTCGTCTCCTGTCTCACCTCGGGCAAGTCACTTCACTTCTTCGGTTCCCTCAACTGTAAAATGGGCATTAAGACTGCGAACCCCCCATGGGACGTGGATCGTGTCCAATCTGATCATCTCGTATCTACCCCAGTGCTCGGTACAGTGCCTGGCGCTTAGCGTTTAGCGAGAACCTTGAAAACTAAGGGCACGGAACACATCCTAGGAGATAGTCATGGGGGCACAGTGCGGGCTGGCGAGGCGGGAAGGGGCTCGGAGGCAGAGGTTGGCGTTCTCAGGCTCTTTCCTCCCCCCCTTCCGCTTGCCAGGTGAACGTTCAGAGGGAGAAGCTCATCGAGGAAATCAAGAGGCGAACGGGACAACCCCCCTGTGTCTGCTGAATCGGGTCGGGGAACCTGGTGGCCCCCCGCAGACCCCGACGGCAAACGATCCATCCTCCCCGTCCCCCCCCAAAACGCCTCTGCCACCTGGCCCGTCCCGTTCCCCGACAGTGGTCAGATCTGAGCCCTGTATTTATTAGGTGGTGAGCCTCGGCCCCGAGGGGAACCAGAAACCGGGGTCACTTTCCCAAAGACAGTGCCCCGACCGTCCCCCACCCCGTGCCCCCTCCACTCCCGGGCGAGGAGGAACTCTGGTGCTGCTGCTGGGGAGGAGGCCGGGGCCACCATCAGCGCTTGCCATCAACCCCCTCGTGCCAGTCCTTATCCCCGTTACGTATGTGTTTTCGTGGGTGGGGAAGGGCGATGCGACCCTGCACCCTTGCCTGACTCGCTGAAACCAGTTTCTAATAGGTCCAATAAAAAAAAAACCCTGTGACCCTTGCCTCAGTGTTACTGCGGTGCCGTTCCCCCTCCCCGACCCATCCTGGCCCCGGGTGCGACCCAACCTGGAAGGAGGCCGACACCCAGAGGCTTAGGGAGGGTGCTAGATGGAGGAGAGGGAAGAGCTCCCTTCCTTCCTGCCCTTCCCTTCAGGTGTACAACTTTTTTCCTCCTTCCTCAGTTCCCTTAATCCCCTACTCAGTCCATGGTTCTGCCTCTAATCCCGGAGAGCTCCCCGGCGGAGGGATTTAGGGGGGAGGCCTGTGCCACGGCCTTGACTCGATTTGAGGGGAGACCGGATCGGTTCCGGGTGAGGGTAGGCCGGGCCCAGCCAAGGATTGTGTGTGATTCGGGGCAAGTCACTTCTCTGTGCCTCAGTTGCCTCATCTGTTAAATGGGGGGGGGGGGGTGAAGACTGAGCCCCAGGCCCTCATTACCCTGTATCTATCTAAAACGGTGCTTAGTGAGCGCTTGACCATTGCCATCATAAAACGGGGCTTAGCGAGGGCTTAACGATTGCCATTATCCTAAAAGACCGAAGGAAGCCGGTCCGCCATCACCATCCCCTCGGGGCTTCCCACCCGGGCGGCCGCCATTATCATCCCCTCGGGGCTTCACACCTCGCACCGCGCAGGCGCGTACACGCCCTCGCGCTCCCCCCTCCCCTCCCCGCGCGCACACGCCCTCGCGCTCATCCCCTCGCGCGCACACGCCCTCGCGCTCTCCCCCTCCCCACGCGCAGGCGCGGCCCCCTCGGGGCACGCGGGCCCTCCCTCCCACTTCCGGGGGGCGTGTCCGGGGCCCCCCAAGGACCAATGGGAGCGAGGGGACCCCGAGAAGCTTCGAGAGGCCCCGCGCGCGCCCGGCTATAAAAGGGCGTCGGCGGGGGCGCGTGCGGCGCAGTCATGGAGTCGGAGCAGGAGGCCAAGGTAGGCGGGGGCGCGGGGGCGCGAGGGCGGGAGCCAGGGCAGGACCGGCCCGGCCCGGGAGGGGTTCGCACCCAGCACCCCGCACGCCCTCTTTTCCGTCCCCGCAGCTGTGGTGCCAGCAGGTGAACCCCGTGAACAAGGCGGCGCTGGAGGCCTGGCTGCGGGAGACGGGCATCCGGCTGGTGCAGGTGAACGGCCAGAGGAAGTATGGCGGGCCGCCTCCAGGTAACGCCCGCCGCCCCCCCGGGGCCCCGCTCCCCTGGCCCAAGTCCCCATCTCCCCCTTCCTTCTCGTAACGTCCATGCGTAAGCCCCCCGCGGGCAGGGGGGAGGGAGGCCTCAACCCAGCGCTCAGGGCGCTTCCCCGCACAGACGCGCAGCGCTCAAGACTGGCTGCCTCCACTGACTCGCTCCTCTCTCCTCCTCCCCTCTCTTCTCTTCTTCCCCTTCTCGACGCTTCCCTTCCTTTCCTCTCCTCGCTTCTTCGCGTCTCTTCTTCTCGCCCTTTTCTTTCCTCCTCGCCACTTCTCCTCGCCTGGACTCTCCTCCTCTTTTCCCCGCCCCTCCTTCCCCCCCTTCCCCCCCCCCACCTCTTCGTCTGTTTCTCTTCTCTGCCCCCCCCCTCCTTCCTTTCTTCCCCTTCCTCCTCCGTTCTTCTCTTTTCCTTCTCCTCTCCCTCTACTCTCCTCTTCTCCTCCTCGCCTTTTTCGCCGCCCCTCCCCCCTTCGTCTTTTTCTCTTTTCTGCCCCTCCCCTTTTCTCCTCTCTTCTTCCTCCTTTCTTCCCTTTTCCTTCTCCTCTCCTTCCCCTCTCTTTTTCTCCTCTGTCCTCTAATCCTCTCCTCCTCTTCTTTCTCCTCCTCTCCTTTCTCTCCCTCTCCTCTTTCCCCGCCCCTCCCCACCACCTCTTCGTCTCTTTTTCTCTTTTCTGCCCCTCCCCTTTTTTCCTCTCTCCTTCCTTTCTTCCCCTTCCTCCTCTCTTTTCCTTCTCCTCTCCTTCTCCTCCTTTCTCCTGTAATCTTCTCTCCTCCTCTCCTTTCTTTCTCCTCTCCTTCTCCTCTCCCCTCTAATCCTCTCTCCTTTCCTTCTGCTCTCCTTTCTTTCCCCGCCCCTCCCCACCACCTCTTCATCTCCTTTTCTCGTTTCTGCCCCTCCCCTTTTTTCCTCTCTCCTTCCTTTCTTCCCCTTCCTCCTCCTCTCCTCTTTTCTTTCTCTCCTTCTCTCTTCTTTCTCCTCCTACTCTTCTTCTTTCTCTTCCTCTTTTCTCCCTCTCCTTTCTTCTCTCCTCCTCCCGTTTCTTCTCTCCTCCTCCCGTTTCTTTCTTCTCTCCTCCTCCCGTTTCTTTCTTCTCTCCTCCTCCCGTTTCTTTCTTCTCTCCTCCTCCCGTTTCTTTCTTCTCTCCTCCTCCCGTTTCTTTCTTCTCTCCTCCTCCCGTTTCTTTCTTCTCTCCTCCTCCCGTTTCTTTCTTCTCTCCTCCTCCCGTTTCTTTCTTCTCTCCTCCTCCCGTTTCTTTCTTCTCTCCTCCTTTCTTCTCTCCACCTCTCCTTTCTTCTCTCCACCTCTCCTTCTCTCCACCTCTCCTTTCTTCTCTCCACCTCTCTTTTCCTTCTCTTCTCCTCCTCTCCCCTCCTTTCTCCTCTCTCCTCTTCTTCTCTCGTCCTTTCTCCTCTCTTCCTCTTCTCCCCTCCTTTCCTCCCTTCTCCTCCTTTTCCTCTTCTCTTCTGTCTTCTCTCTTTTCTCATCTCCTCTCTTCTACTGTCTCTTCTCCCTCTCTTCTCGTCTTCCTCTTCTCTTCTCCAACTCTTTCCTCTCCTCCTCCTGTTCTGTCTCCTCCCTCCACACTCCTCCTCGTCTGGGCCCCGGCCCGGGCCTGGCCTCAGGCTGGGTGGGCAGCCCGCCGCCGTCGGGGTCGGAGGTGTTCATCGGCCGCCTGCCGCAGGACGTGTACGAGCACCAGCTGATCCCGCTGTTCCAGCGGGTGGGCCGGCTCTACGAGTTCCGCCTGATGATGACCTTCAGCGGGCTCAACCGGGGCTTCGCCTACGCCCGCTACAGCTCCCGGCGCGGGGCGCAGGCGGCCATCGCCGCCCTGCACAACCACCCGCTGCGGCCCGCCTGCCCGCTGCTCGTCTGCCGCAGCACCGAGAAGTGCGAGCTCAGCCTCGACGGGCTGCCCGCCGCCCTGGCCCGGCCGGCCCTGCTCCGCGCCCTCCGCCCGCTGGGCGATGCCCTGCGCGAGGCCGCCCTGCTGCCCAGCCCCCTGCGGCCCCCCGCCAACATCGCCCTCCTCCGGTTCTCCTCCCACCGGGACGCCGCCATGGCCAAGAAGCTCCTCGTCGAAGGTCAGCCCCCGCCCTCACGCCTTCCCTCCCTCATCCTGTGGGGTGAGCCCCCACCGCCTGCCCAAGACTAGTAACGAAGGGTCAGGACGCTGGGCATCCTTACTCGGTGCTGGGCGCCCTGACAAGGGCCCGGGAGCATACGAGGGCGTCGGGTCGTTCCCCCCCCCCGGGGGGCTCGCGGTCTTCGTCCCCCATTTGCCGGAGGAGGGGACTGGCCGCCGAGTCGCACGGCGGCGGAGCGGGGATTCGAACTCGTGATCCCTGGGTCCCCAGCCCTTGCTCATGGTGTTAAGGCCTCACTATGGGCCAAGCGCTGTAAAAAGAATAACGATGATGGTGATGACGGTGTCAAGCCCTCTCTCTGGGCCAACTGCTGTTCAACAGCATGGCTCAGTGGAAAGAGCATGGGCTTGGGAGTCAGAGGTCAGGGGTTTGAATCCTAACTCTGCCACTTGTCAGCTGTGTGACTTTGGGCAAGTGACTTAACTTCTCTCTGCCTCAGTGACCTCATCTGGAAAATGGGGACCCTAGCGCTTAGAACAGTCCTTTGCACAGAAGAAGCGTTTAACAAATACCACCACTATTATTGTTACTAGTTTGTCCCCCTCCAGGTTGTAAGCTCGTTGTGGGCCGGGAATGTGTCGGTTGCACTCTCCCGAGCGCTTCCTACAGTAAGGGCTCAAGAAATGCGATTGATTGCCTGACGCCCTCTTTTCCTCTCTCCCCCGACCCCCCAGGGCACTTGTGGCTGTGTGGAGAGCAGGTGACGGTGGATTGGCTGAAGCCGGAGCTGAAACAGCGGCTGCGCCTACAGGGCGCCGGGGAGCCGGGCGGTCTTCCCCCCAGCCTGGCCGAGAGGGCCGGGCCCTGGGGCGGCGGGGGCCCGGCCTGTGCCCTGGCAGCTCTGCAGGGGCTGTGCCAGCGCCAGCAGCTGGGCGCCCCGGTGTTCCTCACCAAGTGCCTGGGCTCGAGCTTCACGGGCTGGTACTACTTCTGGTACCAGGTGGTCATCCCCGGCCACGCCGTGCCCTTCAGCGGGCTGATGTGGGTGGCCGTGGACCGTGGCGGGCAGAACGAGCACGAGGCCGCCAAGGAGGCGGTGGCGCTGCGCCTGCTGGATATTCTAGGTGAGTCCCTAGGCTCTGGGGAGTAGGGGGGGAGATGGGGGCAAGCTGGGGGGGGGGGGGAGAGAAAGAAGAGCCCACCCCCCCCCTCTGTGTTTTCTTCGCAGGGGGCCCGAAAGCATGGGTGGCACCCGAAGCCTCACCTCCGGGTACCCTCGGGGACCTGGTTTGGGCCCCTGCGGCAGCGAGGTGAGAGGGTGAAAGTTGGGAGCGGGGGCATCCCCCCCCCCCCCTCGCCGCAGGGTGGAGGAGAAGGCCGAGAGCGATGGGGTGATGGAATCCCCACCGAGCTGGAGCCAGCCGCCTCCCGCTCCCTCTGCAACTGTTTTTCCTTGTGGTTCGTCAGTTTACTTCGGGGCGGACGTTCTCTCCGCCCCCCCCCCCCCCCCCCCCTTCTGTTAGGTATGGGCCGGGCCCTACGGCTGTGTGGGCTGGTTGGCTCTTGCTCGTTATTTATTAAAGTATTTTGTTCCTGTCCAGAATCGTGATTGATGAGAGGAGGGGGAGGGAGTGACCACGGGCCTTTTGGCCCCCTGAGAGTCTATAAACGCCCTCTCTCCCTCCCAAAAGTCCCAGCCCTGAGTCAGTAAGGCCTCCCTGAGTTATTGGGGGGGGGGGGGGTCCCCCGGCCTCAAACCCCCTCTTCCGAAGCTCTCAGTCCCGCTCGCCGCCAAGTCCCAACCGTTCTCAGTCGCTGTCGTCGTCGTCGTCGCCGCCGTCGTCGTCGTCCGCCGCTCCGTCCTCCGGGGCCTCGGGTTCCTCCCGCAGGCCGGCGAAGAAGTCGTCGCCACCCCAGGCCTTGGCGCTGAGGGTCTTGAGCGGGCCGCCCTTCTTCTTCCGCCGCCGGTAGTCGTCCACCACCAGCGAGCGCAGCGACGCCACGTCCCAGAACTTGAGGCGCTGGTCGTGGCCGCTGCTGGCCAGGAGGCGGCCGCACCGGGCCAGGGCCAGCCGCTCGATGGGCTCGCCGGCGTGCTGCCCCACGCTGCCCACCACTCGGTTTGGGAGGATGTTCACCGCCCTGCGGGGGAGAGAGAGAGAGAGACGGGTCAGGCGGGGGTCTGTCCATCCCCTCCCCGCAGCCCCCCGTGCCCCCTCCGGGCCCACCTGATGAGGCCGTCGGTGGCCCCCGTGCACAGCAGGTTGTCTGTGATGGGCACCATGCAGTCGATGGACTCGGCCTTCAGGGCGAAGCGGTCGCTGGTGGCCCCGAAGCCGTCCCAGTTGAAGAGATAGATGGTCCCGTCGCTGGAGCCGCAGGCCACCTTCTTACCCCGCTGCAAGGGAACGGGGAGGGGTCAGGGCTGTGGGCAGGGGCCGGCCGGCCGGGGGGCATCGACCCCGGGGCGGGCAGAGACCTTCATGAGGACGACGGAGGTGAGGTCGCTGGCCTGGGGCTCGGAGAGCAGGTCGAAGCGCCGCCTCTTGATGTTGAAGACACCGAGGCAGCCGTCCCCGCTGTGGTGGAGAGAGCGAGGGCACAGCCCATCAACAGAGCAGTGGGGCCCAGCAGTTCTAATCCCAGCCCCGCCACTTGGCTGCCGGGTGGCCTTGAGCAAGGCACTTCACTTCTCTGGGCTTCTCTTACCTCATCTGTAAAATGGGAATTAAGACTAACAGAATATCTACTCCAGCCCTTAGTACGGGGCTTGCCCCTTCATGAAAAATACAAAGCAAGAGCAGCAGAAGAGCTCATGCGTGAGCATTTACATTGTCGCTAGCCATACCTCCTGCTCCGGGCCTGGAACGCTCTCCCTCTTCCCCTATGCTAAAACTCTCACTCTCCCCGCCTTCAAAACGTCATCTCCTCCACGAGGCCTTCCCTGACTAGACCCTCATTTCCTCTGTGCCCTTTACTCACCCTACCTCAGCCCCACTGTATGTACTTAAATACATACTATGTTAATGGCTGTAAACTAAGCTCACTAGGGCCAGCAAATGTCTACCGCCTGTTACGCCGTACTCTTCCAAGCACTCAGTACAGCGCTCTGCACAAAGTAAGCGCTCAATAAATACGACTGGTTGACTAATCTTCCAGTAGGCGAATAGTGAATACTCTCAGGCACTCCGATACTGGGTGAAAGAACAGCGTCATTGAGTGCGCTCTCAAGCGTGCGGTGATTGAGACTCGACGACAGAGAAAACAGGCACTAAGACGGTTGCCCTCCGAGCTTACAGAATAGGTTGTAGGAGCTCACGCAACGGTATTTACATATTTACAGAGTGCTAATGTTGTGCAGAGCACTGTACTAAGGACTTGGGAGAGCACACCACACTCCCACAACAGAATTCGTAGGTTCGGGTGGGAGAGGGGCTCCCGGGACGCTGCCTTTCTTTTCCCCCTTACCCGGCGGTGAGGAGTAGCTTCTTGGCGGGGTCGAGGGCCATGTCGGCGATGTACTCCTCGTGCTCGTGCAGGTCCATGCAGGGCCCGTCCCGCCGCTGGTCCCAAAGGCGCAGGCGGCCGGCGTCGTCCCCCGTGGCCAGGCAGTGCTCGTCCACCAGCAGCAGGCTGTTGATGGGGGCGCTGGGGGAGGGGGTGAACCCTGCTCCTTATTCAGGGTGGCCAGGAAACCCACCCCTTCCCCAACACCTGGGGCCCCTACCCTTCCAGCAGGAGAGAGTGCCGGTCCGCTGCATGACCCTGGGCAAGTCACTTCTCTGGACTTCCAATTACCTCATCCGTAAAATGGGGAGCTCCTTATGGGTCCCAGATTAGCCTGTCCAACCCGATTACCTTGCATCTACCCCAGCGCTTAGAACGGGCCCTGCCACGTAGGAAGCGCTTCCCAAATACCACGGGAAAAAAGTCAAGCGTCAGGAAACTTGGGTTCTAATCCCCGCTCTGCCGCTTGTCTGCTGTGTGACCTTATCTTCTCTGTGCTTCGGCTTTCCCATCTGTAAAACGGGGGCTCGATACCCCTTCTCTCCAGACACCGAGTCCCGGGAGGGGCCGGGACTGTCTGACTTGACCCTCTCTGCCCCAGCACTTCACACTCTGAGGCATAGTAAGCGCTGCCCCAAAAACCACAATTATCCCTCCCCAACACCTCCCACACACCTGTGGGCCATTGATATGCGCCTGATCAGCCGACCCTCTTCCACATCCAGGGTGTGGATGGCTTTGTCCTTGGAGACGGTGAAGAGCTCTGGGCGGAGAGGAGAGAGATGAGATGCCCAGTCTGTGCCCGCCCCCATGCCCTCCCCGCTCGGTCCGGCCTCCTCTTCCCGCACCCCGGCCCCGGTCGGACTCACTCTGCCCGTCCTCGGAGAAAGCCAGGGCCCGACATGACTTGAGGTGGTGGCCCGAGGACCACAGCTCCTTATTGCCACCCTCCAGGCAGGAGTACGAATAGCTGTGGGGAGAAAGCAGAATTTTTTAAGTTGGGGTGGAACTCCTTCCTCCTTGATAATAATAATTATTACGGTATTTGTTAAGCCCTATGTGCTGAGCACTGTTCTAAGTGCTGGGGTTGATGTGGGTAATCAGGTTGTCCCACCTGGGGCTCACATTTTTTAATCCCTGTTTTTACAGATGAGTTAACTGAGGCCCAGAGAAGTGAAGTGACTTGCCCGAGGCCACACGGCAGACCAGTGGCGGAGTCGGCATTAGAACCCACGACCCCTGACTCAAAAGCCCTACGAAAATCACATCTCCAACATGCCACCTTCCTAGAGAAGCAACGTGGCTCAGTGGAAAGAGCAGGGGCGGGGGGACCAGAGGTCATGGGTTCAAATCCCGGCGCCGCCGCTTGTCAGCTGCGTGACTGTGGGCGAGTCACTTCACTTCTCTGGGCCTCAGTTCCCTCATCTTTAAATGGGGATTAACTGTGAGCCTCACGTGGGACCACCTGATGCCCCTGGATCTCCCCCCGGCGCTTAGACCAGTGCTCTGCACATAGTAAGCGCTTCCCAAATGCCAACATTATTATTCTCTGTGCCTCTGTTCCCTCATCGGGAAAACGGGGATTAAAGCGGTGAGCCCCCCGTGGGACCACCTGATGACCTTGCATCCCCCCAGCGCTTAGAACAGTGCTCGGCACATAGTAAGCGCTTAGCACATGCCATTATTATTATTAACTACCCCTGCTCATCCTTTCCCCCCAGGCTGCTTAAAGCCCTGAGTTCGGTGGAGAGAGAATGGGGGGGGGGGGGGGTGTGGGTTCTAATCCCGCCGCCGTCCGATCCCGCAGCCGCCCGTAAACGCACACGAAGACGTCTCCGTCCACGTCCCCCGCGGCCAGCAGGTCCCGGGCCGGGTGGAAGGCCAGGCCGCTGGCCGGAGCCTCCAGCACCACGTCCTCCGGGGTGTCTCGGCCCGGGGGCTGGGAAGAGGGAGGCAGCGGGAGGGAGGAGAGGGAGGCTCCCGGGCCCTCCCCGGGCCTCTCCTCCCCGCCGCCCGCCGCCGCCGCCGCCGCCATGGTCCGCCTTCCCTCCTGCCTGCCCTCCCTCCTGCCTGCCCTCCCTCCTGCCTGCCCTCCCTCCTGCCTGCCCTCCCTCCTGCCCTCCTCCCTCCTACCCTCCTCCCTCCCTCCCTCCTGCCCTCCTGCCTGCCCTCCCTCCTGCCTGCCTGCCCTCCCTCCTGCCCTCCTCCTACCTGCCCGCCCTCCCTCCTGCCTTCCCTCCCTCCTGCCCTCCTGCCTGTCCTCCTGCCTGTCCTCCCTCCCTCCTGCCCTCCCTCCTGCCCCTCCACGAGGGCCGGTCCTCCCCGACACCACAGAGACGCCGCCGGCCGGAAGGAGCGGCCACACCGGAAGCGCCCTTCCCCTCGCCCGCTCGGCCTCTCTGGCAGGCACCGGAAGCCGCGCCTCGATGGTGGCGAGGATAACGATAATGAGGGTGATGGGGTTTGTTAGGCACTCATTTAGAATTTATTATTAAAATGATAATTATAATAAAGATGGTGAATAATACACATTATAATATAATAAAGAGATGGGGTAGACAAGGGGATGGGGTTGTCCCACTCGACCGCTCCCCTTCCGGTCGGCCTCT
This sequence comes from Ornithorhynchus anatinus, assembly GCF_004115215.2. Classification (NCBI taxonomy): domain Eukaryota; kingdom Metazoa; phylum Chordata; class Mammalia; order Monotremata; family Ornithorhynchidae; genus Ornithorhynchus; species Ornithorhynchus anatinus. The sequence goes on from NC_041750.1 coordinate 2,077,410, forward strand.
CCGGTAGGGACCGGGACAGGAGCCTCTATGGTAATAATAATAATAGTGATAATAATAATAATAATAATAATGATAAATGGTACTTGTTAAGCACGTCCCATGTGCTGAGCACTGTTCCAGGAGTTGAGATAGACACAAGAGGATGGGGTTGTCTCACTCTCCCGCTCCCCTTCCGGTCGGCCTCTCTGGTAGGGACCGGAACAGGAGCCTCTATGGTAGTAATAATAATAATAATGATGATGATAATGATAAATGGTATTTGTTAAGCACCTCCCATGTGCCGAGCACTGTTCTAGGAGTTGGGATAGACACAAGAGGATGGGGTTGTCTCACTCTCCCGCTCCCCTTCCGGTCGGCCTCTCTGACAGGGACCGGAAGCGGCTTCTCAATGGTTAATAATAGTAACAACAGTAATAATAATAATGGTATTTGTTAAGCAGTTGACGTGCCGAGCACTAAGAGTTGGGATAGACACAAGGGGATGGGGTTGTCCCACTCTCCCGCTCCCCTTCCGGTCGGCCTCTCTGGCAGGCACCGGAAGCGGTCTCTCAAAGGTCGAAAAAGAACGACGATGATATTTGTTAATAATAATAATGATGATGGTATTTGTTAAGCGCTTACTATGTGCTGAGCACTGTTCCAAGAGCTGGGATAGACACAAATAATAATAATAATAATAATGTTGGTATTTGTTAAGCGTTTACTATGTGCAGAGCACTGTTCTAAGCGCTGGGGTAGACACAGGGGAATCAGGTTGTCCCACGTGGGGCTCACAGTCTTAATCCCCATTTTACAGATGAGGGAACTGAGGCACAGAGAAGTTAAGTGACTTGCCCACAGTCACACAGCTGACAAGTGGCAGAGCCGGGATTCGAACTCATTGTCCCACTCTCCCGCCTCCCCTTCCGGTCGGCCTCTCTGGCAGAGACCAGAAGCGGCCTCTCGATGGTAAAAATAATAATGGTGATGATGGCATTTGTTAATAATAATGATGACGGTATTTATTAAGCACTTACTATGTGCAAAGCACTTGTTCTAAGTGCTGGGGGAGATACAAGGTAATCGAGTTGTCGACGCACAGTCTTAACCTCCGTTTTACAGACGGGGGAACTGAGGCTCAGAGAAGCGTAGTGACTTGCGTAAGGTCACACGGCAGACAAGCGGCAGAGCCGGAATCAGAACCCGATCCTTCTCGCTCCTAGGCGACGCTGCGGTTTCGAGAGAGGCTGTGGGCAAAGGGCGGGCGGCGGGACGGACAACGTCAAAGCACAGACAACAGATTGGGGCAAGGCCCCACGGGGGCGTCCTCACAGCTCCCATCCCACTGACAGCCTGCAAGTTGGCCGGGGACCCCCTGCACCCCCTCGCCTCCCAGCTCTCTCGCAGGGGGCAACTTGACCCGAACGGGGAAGAGGATCACGCCCTGCTCCGTCCAGGCTGGAAGGGGATGCCGTGAGGCAGGGAGCCCGGCTGAGCTCGTTCGGCTCCCAGGTCGGGCACGGAAAACGTGGAGAACCCCAGGAGAGCCCAGACCAGGCGCAAGGGCCGGTGACTGAGGCTGAAGGGCGCAGAACTGTCTGCCCCCCGTTGCCATCAGCAAGGGGGAGGCCCCGCAGCTTGGCCCTCCCAACCCACCTTAACGCCTGCTCCCTCTGAGCCCCTCCATCTCTGTCACGGGGTGACCCAGGGGCGGGGACCCCCACCTACGTGCTGCCGAGCCTCATTCCATACCCACCCCCCTCCACTGCCCCAGCTCAAATGGGGCCCCTCGAATCCTCCGTTCAGAGCCCCGGGGGGGCAAGCATTTCCAGACCAAGGCGGCAAACTGGAGTTTTAATAGAACTAAACGGTTACCGGACTCTAATGCCGTCTCTTACTTATTTACACCGTGAGCCGCTCGGGGTACAGCACAAGGGAAAACACTTGGGGTGATTGCACACATTCTCTCCCCCACCCCACCCCCCCCATCCATCGGGGAAGGTTTTCAGGCTGGGGCAGGGCTCCACGCTAGTATTTTGGTCTCTTCACTTCAACCCTGCAAGAGAGGAGACCCGAGTCAGCCCTGGGGCAGAACGCTGAGAAACCCCCCTCACCGCCACAGGCAAAAGCTTCCGCCCGCTCACCCATCGGCCTCCATCTTCTTCCTTTTCTCGATGATCTGTGGAGGAATGAGCGGCGTGTCATTAATATCAATAATTGTGATATTTCATTCATTCATTCTATCGCATTTATCGAGCACTTACTGTGTGCAGAGCGCCGAGTACAGTATATTTAAGCGCTTACTATGTGCCACGTTCGGTACTAAGCGCTGAGGTAGATTCAAGATAACCGGGTTCGACACGTCCCCGTCCCGCACGGGGCTCAGAGCCTTAATCCCCATTTTCCAGATGAGGGAACCGAGGCAGAGAGAAGCAAAGTGACTTGCCCGAGGTCGCACAGCGGACAAGCGGCGGAGCCGGGATCAGAACGCAGATCCTGACTCCCAGACCCGTACTCTACCCACTAGGCCACGCTGCTTCTCTAAAGGTTATCGCCGTTTCAGGAGTATTTGCGTGCGCCCTGGTTAAGGAGCTTGGGAACGTGTAGCATAAGAGACGGTCCCTGCCCTCGAGGAGCTGACATTCTAACAGGAGGAAGAAGTTGTCATCAATCTCCACACCTACAACAGGTTAAGTCCGCAGATACAAGTAACATCGTTCAACTCGCTCCCCCATCAAACTGTGAGCCCATCGAGGGCCACAACTCTGTCTTTTCCCTTCCCCCTAGACCGTAAGCTCCTTGCGGGCAGGAACTGTGTCTACCGACTCTATCGTCCTGTACTCTGCCAAATCCTTAGTACGGTGCTCGGCCCACAGAAAGGGCTCAATACACGCCACTGACGGATTTTTGCTTCTGGGGGGCTCCCTCGAGCACCCAGTGAAGTGCTCGGGATAGTCGGTGCTCAGTAAATACCATCGGAGGTGAGGGGAGAAGAACAAGCAATTGTCTCGCAGGCCCGAGCCCAACGGGGGACGCCAGAGAAGGGGGCGTTCTGCCCCACCCCTCTCACCGAGGCGGGGAACCCCCCTCCCCAAACTACTTTCCCGCTAAGTACTTCCCCAAACTCCCCCCGACCCTTCCGTCCCGGTGCCGGCCTTGACCCCGCTGCACGAAGCCCACCCAACCCCCGCCGCCTCCCCGCAGGGGGCCGGAGCCCACCCGCCTCCCCCACAACGGGGGCGGGCAGGAGCCCCCAAACTCACCGCACTGATTTTCTTCCACTGGCGGTCCAGCTCTGCCTTGTCGTTGGTCTCCTTGAACCGTCGCGTCTTCCGCCCCTCGGACATCTTGATACCGTACTGAAAGGCGGCCCTGGAGGAAGGGGAGAGGAGGAGGTGGGGGAGGGTGGGGCGGGGGGGACCCCCGCCCTCAGGAGCAACTCCCCTGACGGTGCCCCTCCTCGCGCCCCGGTTGGGGGTGCCCGCGGCGATGAGAGACTCACTTGGGTAGGGCCTCCTTGTTATTCATGTATTCGCTGTACTCTTCCTGGGTGTCGAAGTCCCAGCGCCCCAGTGGGCCCTTCTTATTGCCCTGCCGCAGGAGACGGGAGGAGAACATCAGCAAGCACATCTGGCCGGGCGCCGGGACGGCCCCGACCCTCCACCTTCCCTTCCTCCCACGGGATGGCACCAGCCGGTGACCCCGTTCAGCCCAAGGGGAGCCCGCAGGGGCTCAACACCCGCGCCCTTGGAGGCTCCCCGTCTCCGCTGTGCCTCCGCTGGAGAGTGGCAGGGGAATTCCCGAGCCCCCTGAAATGTGGCTCCGGGATCCTGGGCGATCTGGGGCTGCAACAGTCTGCGAAACCCAGTCCCCCGCCCTCTCGCCGGCACCTCCCGGTCCTCGGGGGAGGTTCCACGGTCGGGCGGGCCGCTGAGGGTGGCAGCCGCCACGCCCGCCCCCGCCGCCCGGCTCCCTCCCCGCCCCTCGGAGCGGCCACGGGGAGCCGAGAGCCGAGGGGCCCCCACGGGCCGGGGCCTCGCCACAGTGAGCGGAGAGGAGCCGAGCTATCCCCGGCCTCCCCGGGTCCAGACCTGGTCCATCTTGCTGTAGTCCACCTCCTCGTCACTGTCCACGGCCATGTCATCCATCCTGGAGAGAGTTCGGGAGGGTCGGGAGCGCCTGCCTGGCTCAGCCTCTCAGCACCCCATTTCCGGGACCCCCTCCCACTGCCGGCACCCAGGGACCGGGAGGGTTATCCCCACCCCCGTCCACTTCCCACGCCCCGATTCCACAGCAGGGCACGCATATACGTGTATACATGTACACACGCACACGCGTGTGCAGACAGCCCCTTCCCTGCTCTCCCCCCTCCCCGCCGTTCCCTCTGGACTCTCACGTCGCCGGGTAGCACTCGGCGTAACTGTTGGACATGCCGAAGAAATCTCCCAGCTGCTTCTTGTCTTCTTGTTTCTTCAGAGTGCGGCCCGTTAAAGAAAACACCACCAGCCAGATGATCCGAGAAGGGGATTGGGGCCCGAGAGAGACGGCTCCGTCCCCACCAAACCTCCGTACACAGGGTGAAGCCATCCCAGACCTCAGGGTTGTGGGGACAGGCCTCCCTTCCCGATTTCGGCCGCGCAATCCCCTCCGCCCATACTCTCCACTTCCCTCCCGCTGTGGAGTCTGTTTCCAGCATAAAAGGATATGATTCTGTCCCCTCCCAACCGGCGGCTCCGGCAAACTTTTCATTAATGGACTTGATCAGCTCCTTAGCGGACGCGGGGCCTGCAAGCGCCGGACACTTTGGCCTCCCTCTCGGGAGGCCCGGGGCCCGGGGCCCCCCTGCCCCCACCCCTGGACGACGGACACAGTGATGCCGGGAGGCCCCCCGGCCCAGCCCGAGGTTCCCAACTGAAGGGCCTGTGGGTGGGGGAGACAGCCCCAGGAAAGGCAAGCCCCCTGGGCTAACTGTGAAACCAGGCCTCTGACTGCCGTCCCAGCGGTCCCCCCCGCCTGCCCGGTCTGCCCCGGGGCCCGGGGCCCGCCGGAGGGCAGTGACCGGCAGAGCCAGAGCGGCCTCCGATCCCGTCGAGCTCACCAAGCCGCCTCCGCCGCCGGGCCGGACTCACTCACCTTTATCAGTGTCGACGGGCTGGGGAAACGGAGAGACGGGTCAGGGCCGGGCCCGCTGCCGCCCTGGCCGCTTCGTCCTGCCCTCCCCGCCGCGCTCCCCAGCCCTCCCGTGACGAGCGGACCCGAGCTCGGGCCTGAGCCCTAACGCTGGCCCATCCTCCTTCCATCAGGTAATTCCCCACTGCCGCGACGGAGTCTTCGCCCCCGGCGCGTGGACGGCAGTTGTCGGCCGTTCCCCCCCCACTCCCAAGGAGCTGCTGACCCAGTGCTCGGTCCCCCTACCCCTCCCTCTAAAAGTCATAACGGGTCTAACTGGGCCTGGCCAACGGAAGGGAGCGTCATGTTTGGCTCATTTTAGGCCGGAGCTGGAGGGGGTTTTCATCTGGGACCACTAGGCTACTCTCACCCCAACACAAAACCCCTCTCCCCCGCCCCGGTCCCCTCCCGCCGGCCAAAAAGGGTCAGTTCCCCAACACGTTCACCTCATCGTCACTTTGGGCTTCTCAAAGTAGCTGTGTCTCTTCTTCTCCTCCTCCCTCTCTCGGTCCCGCTCCCTCTCCCGGTCCCGTTCACGGTCGCGGTCCCGCTCCCTCTCCCGTTCGCGGTCGCGGTCCCGCTCCCTTTCTCGGTCCCGCTCCCGCTCGCGGTATCTCTCCCGCTCCTTCTCCCGCGGGGCCTTGGTGGCGGAGGGCACGTAATCGCCGATGTCCTCGAAGATACTGGAGGCGGGGCAGGGCGGACAGACCGGGGCGATGAGCGGTCAAGCCAGGGAGGCGTCTCCTCCTCCCCTCCGGTGAGACTTCCCGTGACCCCCGCGGGGACACTGGGGTCCCACAGTCCCCTGGGGGGGGGGCGGGGGCTGAGGGGAGAGGCGCGGCCAGGTACCTACTTCATGTCTGCCTCAGGGGGCTTCTTCTCATCCAGCTTCCCTGTGACACCGGGGGGGAAGGGGAGAGGGAGAGAGAGGCAGATTGAAGGAGGGTCAGCATGAGGTCAGGAAACGTGTCTTTTTATATCATACTCTCCCAAGCGCTTCGTACAATGCTTCGCACACGGTAAGCGCTCAATAAATACGATCGAATGAGTGACTGAGTGACAGAATCTGTCCGCCCAATCCCCCCTCATGCGAAGGAGCACGGCCTGAATCGGCCCGCTGGCCACCCGGGCCTCCACCCCGCGCCCGGCCGGCCCCGGGGTGAGGACCGGTTCGCCTCCAGATCCCCCACCCGGACCCGGGGACGTCCCGGCTGAACCCAGACGAATCCCTGGCCCGCCGGTGTCCCTCCCCGCCCCCAAATGCCGCCCTCCCCAGACACCTTTGTCCTTCTTCTTCAGCTTCTTGTTGCGGGTGCCCTGCCGCAGGTACGAGAGGATCTGGGTGAGCTTGCTGATGACGATGTCGTTGGTGGTCAGCGTGGTCTGCGCCTCCAGGGTGGGGCAGTCGGCCTTGCTGCGGATGAGCGTGGTGGGGATGTCCGTGTCCGCGTACTCGTCGTCCAGGTCCACCACGTAGGCCATCCGGCCGGGCAGGAACAGCTCGTTCCGCTCGTACGCCTTGTTCTTGAACAGCATGCGGTAGACGTTGCGGCCTGGCGGGGAGACCCCGGGATGGATGGGGAGAGGGGGAGATGTCGTGAGGCGGGGGAGAAGAGGGAGAGGTCGGGGAGGGGGAGAAGGAAAGGGGAGGGAAGACTGTGAGCCCCATATAAGACAGGGACGTTTCCCCTCTGATGATCTTTATCTACCCCAGCGCTTAGCATCGTGCTTGGCACATAGTCGGCGCTAAACAAATATCGTCATTATCACTAAGGAGGGAATCATGTGAAATGTGATTTCTTGAGGCCGGAGGCCCAGTAGCCACCTGCCCGTTACCTCCCTCACAATGTCCCAAGCTGCAGCTTTTTCCCATCCCAGGATGGGGAGAGAACTGGGGCAGAGACCTGCTTTCCCCAGTACAGCCCACCCCCTGCCAATTTGCGGGGCCCAAGAGTATCTCTCTCTGCCCCCCTCCGGCCCCCCACATCCTGGCCGGGAGCCCCCCCGGTTCCCTCCCGCCCCCAACAGCCCTGCCGCCCAGTCCTTACCCAGCCGTGTCTTAAACTCAATTTTGTTCTCCGGATCTTCATCTTTCCTGGACAGCCGGAGAGAGGGAGGGAGGGAGGGAGGGAGGGAGGGAGGGAGGGAGGAGGAGGTCGTGAGCCCAAGCCGCCCGCCTCAGTTCCCGCCACCCAACCGGCAGAAGGATCGGCACCTCGTGTACTCACTTGGTTTCCTTCTGGGGCTTCTCCATCAATTCTTCTTCCTCCTTCTCCTTGCTGGCGATCTCCGCGCGCACCTGACGGGGACAAGGTCGTCGTGGCGAAGCCGCTGACCCCCTTGGCCTCCGGCTCAATCACTCAATCACCTTCACGGAGCGCTTATCGCGTGCAGAGCGCTGTACTAAGCTCCTCTCCCAGAGGGTGCTAAGAAGGCAGGTGGACCCCCTCTCCCGCTCCCCCGGGGCTCCTACCTTCTGGAGGAGGGCAAAATCCAACCTTTCACCAAATGGGTGTGCTCCATGTCCACCACCCAAGAACTTGGACTCCTGAATCAACTGCCGTCTCTTCTCCGCGGCCGATTTGTCCCTGGGAGGGAAAAGGATCCCCGGTGGGGCTGGGTCACGGGGAACCTCGAGAGAGAGAGGGGTGGGGGCAGGCGAGAGTGGTCCATCGTGAGGCGAGTGGATGGTGTGTGCTGGGTCACTGAGGGAGAGTCAGGGAAGGAGCGGGGAGAGCTGGGAACCGGGAAGGCGGCCACCCCCAGTCCCTCCCGGGGGTCCCCGGCCCATCGCCATCAGCACGCCGGGGGCCCGGGGCTCCCCCATCCCGACCAGGCGGGTAGCGGCACTCACGCCTCGGCGGTGGGGCCCACGGCCCGGTAGTTGGCAGTGGTGCTGATCAGTTCCGTCTCCTCGTAGTCCTTGTTCACCCCGTCCCGCCGCTCCTTGGCCCGGTCTCGGTACTTCTCCGCCAGCTCCCGCTCCCGCTCCATTTCCTGTTGCCGCAGCTTGGCGTAGTAACTGTGAAGGGGGGCCGGGGCGTGAGCCGCCACGGCCCCAGGCCCGGGCCTGTCCCAGGCTCTCCGTAAGACCATCTCAGCTCCTACAACTCTGCTGGGCCCTGCCCTCTGCCAGGGTATCTTCTCCCCCACATCTGGCCACCCCGCCCCGGCTACCGCCTCTGCCCGTCACCTTTTCTTCCTTCCTCCGGCGGGCGGCTGGATCTTCAATCTTCATTATACTCCCGGGGCATCCTGGCAAACGGAAGCCCACGTGTTACCTGGTCAGCGGGGGCCAGGCCCGGAGACCGGACCCCCGGTTCAACGAAGCGGGACGGAGGCGGGCCTGGGGCCGGACGGGGGACGGAAGCGGACGTCGGAGGGGGGAGCCGTCACCCTCCTACCCTGCAATTCGAAACTGACGTGGGGTCGCGGTGGGAGGGAAGGGGAAGAAGGCCGGGGGGGGGGGGGGGGAGCGGACGGGGAAAGCCGCCCTCCAGTTACGTACTCATGGTGGCGAGATTTGAAGGGGTGTGCCGACGTGGGAGTGGCCCGGGGAGTCATCAAGAAGCTTCCGGAAGTCTTCATTTGTCAGCTTCGAACTGCAGGAGAGGGTGGACCGTCAAAGGGCTTGGGTTGGCCGGGCTTTGGATGGGGCGACTGTGGCTCCGATCTTGTTTGTCCCCAGTCCTTCTGGCATTTTCTCCTCTTACAGGCAGTTGCCAAACCCCTCAGATCTCCCAGGGGGACAATGTGAGAGCTGAAAATTCTGCCCTGGTTTTCCCCAAACCCGATACATTACACTGCAGATAAACTACTGGAAATCACTGAATTATACAAGTCACCGTACAACTTCTATAAATTCAACACCCATTCGGTATACGTTATAAATTACTTACGTCTGTCTCCCCCTCTGGACTTTGAGCTCATTCTGGCTGGGGGACACGTCTACCAACTCTGCTGTATTCCTACTCCAAGCGCTAGTACGTGCTCTGCGCAGGTCAAGCACGCAATAAATACCGCTCGTGACGACGGAGACGGTGAAAATTAGGGGATGAGGATCAGATTTCTCCTCATTAAAAAGGTTTTAAACAGTTACTTTAAAGGCAGCGCCTATGTGTTCTGTACCTGTTTACGCTTGTGGCAGTAACAAGATTTACTGAGGCACCCAGCTTCCTAAAAAACCGACATTTTCTCACCCCTTTCCCCCCCAACCCCAGAACCTAGGAATAGGAGTAATATGATGTTCTGAGCATTCATTAGGTGTAACGCACTGTACTAAGCTCTGAGGAAGTAACAGAGAGAGAGAGAAATGATACTTCAATACCTGCCCACCAGGACTTGACACTCTAAGCAAGTGCCTGTATGGATCTGTGTCTCCCAGAGACTGTGATCCTAGTTTCTGCAAGTATGCGGCAAATTAAACCATCCTGTTTTACTGTGCAATCTCTTAAATTTCAGACACAAGAAGTGTTCTTGTCTTTTTCATGGCCCTGCTGTCTAGGGTTCAAGAGAGGAACTGAATAATAACAATAATAATAATAATAATAATTAGTCGTTGCGCAAAGAAATATTAAATCAGTTGCTGCCAAAGATTCCTGCTGGTTCCCACAACTGCCTTCCTTTGGCAGAAAGAGGAAGGAGACCCTTTCTTGAAAGAAACCTACAATCTCGCTAGGCTAGGCAGTTGCCAGACAGTATTAAAATTGGGACGCAGCCTGCCTAGCGGGAACTGGGAGTCAGGAGGACCTGGTTCTAATCCCGGCTCCGCCACTTGTCTGCTGCGGCCTTGGACAAGTCACTTCACTTCTCTGTAACCTCGTTACCTCATCTGGAAAATGGAATTAAGACTGGGAGCCCCATGTGGGTCAGGGACAGTGTCCAACCCTACTGACATGGGTCCCAACCCGACTGACATGGGTCCCAACCCGACTGTAGGCTCATTCTGGACGGGGGCCGGGGCCGGGGCCTGTTTATTGTTATACTGTCCTCTCCCCAGTGCTCAGCAGAGTGCTTCTGTACACAGTAAGCGCTCAATAAATACACTAAACTTGTAACTACCTTTGTCTCCTGTAAATGGCGCAGTGGATAGGGCCCGGGAGTCAAAAGGTCATGGGTTCTAATCCCGGCTCCGCCACTTGTCTGCCGTGTGACCTCTGGGCCAGTCACTTCACTTCTCTGGGCCTCGAGTCACCGTCATTTTGTAAATGGGGATCAGGACTGTGAGCCTCATCTGGGACCGGGACTGGGTCCAACCGGAAAGGACACCTTGTGTCGATCCCCTGCTCTTAGAACGGTGGGCGCTTAACGAATATCGTCGTAACTATTAAATATTACCCCAGAAGCTCAACAGAGTGCCTGGCACATAGTAAGCGCTTAACGAGTGCCATCAAAAAAAAAACACCTAGTTGGATCAAACGAGTGATACACAGGGTCCTCTTGTCTCCACCATCCCCGGCCCCGGAGTTCTCCAGCCTCCCCCACTGCGGTCCCCGAGGGGAGAGAAAGCAGGCGAGGAACCCTTTCACTCACTGGTGGAAAGGAGTGGGGATCCGTCCCACCTCGTGGCCATCCGGGGCCAGAGGGTTGGAGAACGGCTCATCTACGAGAGAAGACGAAGAGGCCCCTGTGACGACCAGCTGAGACCCCCACCTCCCGTCCCCCCTCATCCGCTTCCCCCACCCAGAAACACAGAAAGACCCACCAACACCCCCAGGGCACACCAGGGCACACCCGACACACCCAGGAACCACCACACAGCCAGGATACAACCAAACACACCCAGGACGCCCCAACACACCGAGGACACAACAACACACCCAGGACACCCCAACACACACAAGGCACAGCAACACACTCAGGACACCCAAACACACCTAGGTCACCCCAACACACACAGGACACAGCAACACACCCAGGACACCCAAACACACCTAGGACACTCAAGCACACACCAAGACATCCAGGACACCCAAGCACACCTAGGACACTGCAGCACATCCAGGACACCCAAATCGCACCCAGGGCACCCCAACACACCCGGGACACCCCAACACACCTAGGACACAGCAACGTTACCCAGGCGCCCCAACCCACACACGGCACAGCAACACACCCAGGACACCCCAATCACACACAGGACCAGCAACACAACCCAGGACACTCAAACACACCTAGGGCACTCAAGCACACCCAGGACCCACCAAGACATCCAGGACCCCCAAATCACACCCAGGGCACCCCAACACACACAAGGCACAGCGGCACATCCAGGACACCCCAACACACAGAGGACACAGCAACACAGGCAGGATCAGCAACACACCTAGGACACAGCAACAACACCCAGGACACCCCAAGACACGCAGCGCCGGGCAGGACAAGCAGACACACCAAGCCCCCCAGGCCCCCGAGCCCAGCCGGGACCCCCCCAATTGCCCCCACTCACTGTCTCGCTCCGGCAATCTTTGCTGCCCCTCGCTCGGCCGGCTGCAGGGAGCCGCCCACAATGCCCCGCGCCCGACGGCTAGAGGAGCCACCACAATGCCCCGCGCCCGGACGGCTAATGGAGGCCACCCACAATGCCCCGCGCCCGGACACCTACAGGGAGCCACCCACAATGCCCCGCGGCGGCCGCCCGCCCTCCCCGCCTCCGCGCGCTCGCGTCCGGCCCCGCCCCCCCTCCCCGGCCGTCTCGCCGCTGATTGGCCGGTCCCGGCCGGCCGCCGCGGGGAGCCAATGGGGAGAGGGCAGGGGGGCGGGGCTCAGGAGCGAGGCGCGGCGATTGGCCGTGCCGGGGCGCCCCGCTCGGCGATTGGTGGGGCGGGGCGGAGGGGACGGGAAGGGGGAGGAGGGGAAGATGGCGGCGGCGCTGGGGGCCAAGGCCCGGCTGGGCCCGGCCCTGCGGGAGCTGCGCATCCACCTGTGCCAGCGCTCGGCAGAGAGCCGAGGGGTCCGGTAGGGCGGAGGTACGGGTCGTGGGTTCGAATCCCCACTCCGCGGGGTGACTTTGGGCGGGTCGCTTCGCTTCTCTGGGCCTCGGTGACCTCCTCCGGCAAATGGGGGTGAAGCCCGGGAGCCCCACGGGGGACCACCTTGGATCTCCCCCAGCGCTTAGAACAGTGCTCTGCACAGAGTAAGCGCCTAACGAATACCAACATTATTATTACTAGGTCACCTCCTCCAGGGGGCCTTCCCGGGCTGAGCCCTCCCTTGCCTTCTGCCCCTCCTCTCTCCTCCCCCCCTCCCCCCCTCGTGTTTCTACATATTAATTCTTCTATTTTATTGATGATGTGTCGGTCCCTTATGATTCTTTTTATCTATTTTTGACGGTATCGATGCCCGCTTATCTTAGAGAAGCAGCGTGGCTCCGTGGAAAGAGCCCGGGCTTGGGAGTCAGAGGTCATGGGTTCGAATCCCGGCTCGGCCCCTTGTCGGCTGTGGGACCGTGGGCAAGGCACTTCACTTCTCTGTGCCTCAGTTCCCTCATCTGTAAAATGGGGATTAACTGTGAGCCTCACGTGGGACAACCTGATGACCCTGTAGCTCCCCCAGCGCTTAGAACGGTGCTCGGCCCAGAGTGAGCGCTTAACAAATACCCACGTTATTACTGTCAGCTGGGTGACTTGGGGCAAGTCACGGAACTTCTCGGTGCCTCAGTTCCCTCATCTGTAAAATGGGGATTGAGACCGTGAACCCCACGTGGGACAACCTGATTCCCCTGTGTCTGCCCCAGCGCTTAGAACAGTGCTCTGCCCATAGTAATTGCTTAACAAATATCAACATTGTTATTATTATTATTATCATCATCTTGCTGTGTCCCCCTTCTAGACCGTGCGCCCGTTGTTGGGCAGGGACGGTCTCTAGCTGTTGCCCGATTGTCCATTCCAAGCGCTTAGTCCAGTGCACATAGTAAGCGCTCGATCAATCCACTAGAATGAGCGTTTGCTGTGTGGCCTTGGGCCAGTCACTCCACTGTTCTGGGCCTCCTGTGTAAAATGGGGATTGAGACCGTGAGCCCCGCGTGGGACAACCCGATGACCTTGTATCTACCCCAGCGCTTAGTACAGTGCTCTGCACTTAGCACTTCACAGATACTGTAACGATGATGATGACGATGAGCTTAGGGTCCAGCGCTTAGAACGGTGCTCTGCACATAGTAAGCGCTTAACAAATACCAACGTTGAGAGGCTCACAGCTAGCAGAGATGGTATTTATCGAACGCTTTCTGTGCGCAGAGCGCTGGACTAAGCACTTGGGAGAGTCCGCGTCGTAGCTGGAAGAAATGAGATGGATGGTACTTAGCGGGCGCTTACCGTGTGCGGGGTACTCCACTAAGCACTTGGGAGATGTCCAAGGCAACACAGACACCTTCCCTGCCCACGGTGAGCTTCCAATCTAGAGGATCACCTCAGCCGGAAGAAGCGACAAGAGTCACTCAGCGGTATTCATTCGTATTTACTGAGCGCTTACTGCGCGCAGAGCACTGTAATAAGCGCTTGGGAGAGCCAACGCAACAGAGTTGGTAGATACCCCCCCGCCCACGACGAGCTCAGACTAGAGATAGGGGAGACCTCGCAGGGCCGGGGATGGCCGCGGGGGGTCGAGGACGCTCCCGGGGTGGGAACGTTTCTTGTCTTTTCTCATGCCGTGTCCACCCGCAGAGACTTCATCGAGAAGCACTACGTGGCGCTGAAGAAGGCCAACCCCACCTTCCCTGTCCTCATCCGGGAGTGTTCCGCAGTGCAGCCGAAGCTCTGGGCCCGCTACGGTGAGCGCCCCGGCGGCCAACGGCCTCCCCGTTGCTGCTCCGGGACAGGGAGCGACTATACTGAGCGCCTTTCCGCCCCCCGCCGAGAGAGCCCGCGTGACCTGGTGGAAACCGGAGAGGCAGTCAGGGTAGCGAGCGGCGTAGCCTAGGGGATGGGGGGCCACGGCCCTGGGAGTCAGAAGGACCTGGGCGGTGGTCTCAGGTCCGCCCCCGGTCTGCTGGGTATGGGCTAGTCGCTTCACGCCGCTGTGCCTCAGTTCCCTCGCCTGTAAAATGGGATCACGACGGCGAGCCCCTCGTGGGACACGGACCGTGTCCGACCGGATTACCTCCTATCTATCCCCGGCGCTTAGAACGGTGCCGGGCCCAGAGTAAGCGTTTAACCAGTACCCAAAGGGGGTGGGGAGGGAAGCCAGTCCCGCTGCGTGACCTTGGGCAAGTCACTCGACATCTCTAGGCCGCTTGCCCGATCGCTCCGAACTGCTCCTAGCCGCTCGATTGCGCCCATTTACACCGGGGCTCCCCCCGCTGAGGGCCGGGTTGGCCACTGGATGCCCCGGATGGGCTGCTGCAGCTCCGGACTCTGTTGAACGCCCCGTCCCTGCCCCCCTCGGCTCGCCCGCTCTCATCCGGACCGCGCCCCCCCCCCCCCCCCCGCCCTCACCCCAAGAACCGGGCCTACTCCATGATGGAAAGGGAGGCTCCGGCTGCGGGGAGGCCAGAAATAGAGGAACGAGAAATAGCAATGGTGTTGAGAAATAGAGGAATGCTGTCGAAGCCCTTCTAACCGCCTTTCTCTGCCTCTCCCTTAGCCTTTGGTGAGGAGAAGAGCGTCTCCCTGAATAACTTCAGTGCGGACCAGGTGGCCAAAGCGGTGGAGAACGTGTTGAGCAGCAGCAAAGCCTGAGGACTAAGAGCTCCGTCGGACCGACCGACATGAACCCGCCCCGCACCCCCTGACCCGTAGTATAAAGTTGTGCGATGTTGTACCGTGACTCGGTTGCCTTAATAATGACACTACCAAGCGCTTACTCTGTTCCGGGCACTGTAATAATAATAATGGTATTTATTTACTGAGCGCTTACTATGTACCACGCACTGTTCTGAGCGCCGGGGTAGATACAAGACAATCAGGTTGGCCCACCTGGGGCCTGACAGTCTTCATCCCCATTTTACAGATGAGGGAATCGAGGCCCAGAGAAGTGAAGTGCCCTGCCCAAAGTCACCCAGCCGACAAGCGGCAGAGCCGGGAGTAGAACCCGTGACCTTCTGACCGCCGAGCCCATCTATCGGTGCGGTGGCCAGAGCCAGTTTACTGGGGGGACAAAAAAATATACAGTTCTGTGCAGAAGGAGGGACAGTCGTGATCCCAGACCAGGGGATCATGTGATTGATTACCGTCAAATCCCCGTCCGACTGAGGTCTGCAAGAGGAGGAGGAAGGATGGGACCTTGTCTCTCCATTTCTCGCCAACTCACGTACCCCGCTGAGGGGAGTTCCGATCCTTCTCCCTCCAAGGGGGGAGAGGGCCGGTTCCTAGAGAGCGGGGAGGGGAGGCGGGGGCGTGGGGTCGCAGGAGGTTGGAGGGGGCCGGCTCCCGCGCAGAGCTGTCTCCTTGAGCGCTCGCACCCGGTCCCGTAGCTCCGTGTGGCCCTCGTGCTGCTCCAGGGCCCGTAGGCCCGACTGCTGCAGGAAGTCGTGCGCCGCCTGTTCGCGGAGGGTAATGATAACGTTGAGCGCCTCCTACGTGCCCGGCTCTGTGCCGAGCACGGGGGTGGACCCGGACGGGGGATGCTGAAGCGAAAGGCTGGGCAGAGCACGGCAACGCTCGATACTAACAGCGGTATTTAAGGGCTTATCTTGTGGCAGGCACTGGGCTAAGCGTTGGGGCAGATACCGGCAAACTGGGTTGGACACACTCCCTGTCTCACGTGGGGCTCCCAGTCTCATTCCCCGTTCTACAGATGAGGTAACGGACACAGAGAAGCCAAGTGACATGCCCGAGGTCACACAGCAGACACGTGGGGGAGCCGGGATTAGAACCCGTGACTTTCTGACTCCCTGCTCTAAGCACTCCGCCACGCGAGGGGTGGGGGGGCCCCATTAAAGCCACCCGGACGCCTCGTCTGTGGTGACTCCCGGGTGGTCGCGGTGGGAAGCGGGGCGGCCGAGCGGAAAGAGCCCGGGGCCCGCAAGTCAGAGGACCCGGGTTCTCATCCCAGCTCCGCCACTTAGCTGCTCGGGTGGGTCCCTTCATTTCTCTGCGCCTCAGTTCCCTCTTCTGCAAAATGGGGGGGGGGGGGGGTCCATTCCCGTTCTCCCGCCTACTCAGACCGTGAGCCCCACGTGGGACCTGATGACCTTCCATCCGCCCCGGCGCTTGGTACGATAATGACGACGACAGTAGGGTCCTTCAATACCACAACCGCGGGAGGGTTTCAAGTTCGGGGAAGGTGGGGGTGGCCCCGGATGTGACCCCCCCCCCCCCCCAGGCCCCCTGAGCGGCGCTTACCTCGGGCCAGTGCAGGAAGAGCAGCTGCAGCAGTTCCAGGCTCTGACCGACCACTTCCGGGTCCGAGAGGGCCAGGGTGGCCAGCAGGGAGGGGAGCGTTGGCCCGGGCCACAGCCTCTGGCAGTAGAGAGGCCCCTTCTCGGCCACGTTGCATAAGACGGTGAGCGCCTAGGGACGGACCGGTGCGGACGGTGGAGGTCACCCTGGGGCGGGGGCCCCCAGAAGCCCCCCGCGAGTCCGCCGGGATCTCCAACCCCCATCTCGCCGGGCCGCGCCAGTCCCCGAAGACGCCCTCCGCGAAACCCTCCGGGCGCACCCGATCGGCTGCCCGGCCCCGGAGGGAAGTCCCTGTGTTATCCCCCCGAGAAGCGGTGCGCCCTGATGGAAAGAGCGCGGGGCCGCAAGTCGGGACACCCGGGTTCTCGTCCCGGCCCCGACGCCTGTCTGCCTTGCGACCCGTGTGACCCGACTTCTCTGAGCCTCAGTTTCATCTGTAAAAGATTAAAAACCCGCCCTCCCTCCTGAGAAGGTGAGGCCCGTGTGGATGAAACAGGGATCGGACATCTGTCTTCCTACTTCGACCGTGGGCCGGGGCTCGGCCCGTAAGGAGCGCCCGTCGGGTACCGCTACTCACCAGCACGCTCACCTCCTGAGAGGAGGGCAGGAGCTGCAAGAGGGGAGCGATCAGGTCCAGGGTGAGCAGGGCGGTGCAGAGGGCGGGGTCGTCCGCTGGAAAGCGACCAGGCCCGAGCCCCGCTTAGCGGATACCGCCCACCTGCCCAAGCGGGAGCAGGCGACGCCTTCCCCGCCCGCGGGGGCCGACGTCCGCCCCGGGGCCCCGCCCCGCCCGACGTCTGCCCCGGGCCGGTACCGGTGAGGTTGTTGAGCAGCCAGAGGCACTCGGGAACCAGGCCGGGCCGGCACCGGAGAAAGGCCCGCACGAGGACGAAGACGGCCACCAAGATCCTCTCGTCTCTGAGCCGCTCCCAACCCGGCGCCGCCGGGGCCGACTCCTCGGCCAGCAGGTTACCGAGGCTCCGCAGCACGGGGCAGGCCAGCTGCGAGGACCGGGGGGTTAGCGGGGGCGGGCACGCCGAGCGGGCAGGGACCGGTGGGGGGGGGAGCTCCGCGCGGGCCGGGACCCGTCCGCTTACCAGCTCGAGACCCGTGTCCGGGGCCTCCGAGACGGCCCCGGCCAGCTCCGGCAGCAGCTCCGCCAGGGCGGACAGCGCTCCCCGGGAGATGAGCAGCGGGTTGTCCACCTGGCTGGGAGAGGGGGCGTAGGACGGGGAGCCGTCACACCCCACCCCGGACCCGGGGACGGGCCGACGCCGCAGGCGAGGCCCGGGTGCGCCCGCCCCGCCCGTTACCTGCAGACGATGTAGTGGAGACACCAGGCGAACTCCACGGCGACGCCGGGCCCCCATTCCGGGGTGGGCCGCAGCAGCCTCAGCACGTGCCGGAGAAGCGGGGAGGCCAGGACGCGGCTGCCGGTGGGAGGGGCACGGTCAGCCAGAGCCCGGGCGCCAGAGGCCGGGAGGTGACCAGGCTGCAGGAGAAGGGCCGGTACCAGGAAACGCCCTCGGACGCCCCTCCGCCGCGAGGGGAGATGGCCGGCCACCGGGCCCACCCGCGGACCCCAGCCCGGGCGGAGGAGCCGGAACCGGGAGGGGTTCGGGCCGTAAGCTTCCCCGGGGCGACTTTATCGGCCCGGACCTCCCGCCGGTCAGAGAATCCCCCGGCCACGGAGTCCGCTTACGGGATAATCTGATCCGAAGCCTCCTTGGCCTGCAGGAGCTGAGACAGGGCGTAGCCGAGGGCTTCCAGCACGGCCGGGTGGGGAGACTGGAAAGGGACGGCACGGGGCTCGGCCGGGGGGCCCGGGCTGACCCCCGTCCCGCGCCGACGGAGGGCAGCAGCCCGGGACCGGGAGGATCCGGGCCCGGCCGTTACGCGGCGCCTACTGAGGTCAAAACCCGAGCGCTCGGCCCGGCGCCCCGCACGCGGCGCTCGATGGATGCCGTCGATCGATCGGGAGACGGGCGGGAAGGACCTGCCGCTCACCTGGACGCAGGCGGCCATGGCCGAGATGACCCCCTGGGGCAGAAGCTGCTTCCTCACGGCCTCACTGTCCACCGCCAGGTTGCCCAGGGTGTACAGGCACAACTCCTGCCACGAGGATGCCGGGGCTGGGGAGGGGCCCTCCTGCGCCCAGGAGGCCCTCCCCCGCCGCCACCGCCCGGCAGAGGGGCCGGCGTCTCCGCCCAAGTCCGGACCCCGAGCCGGGACTGACCCCGCCCTAAGCCAACAGCTCAGGACGGGGGACCTGGGCCCCGTCCGACCTGTGCCCGGGGAAACCGTCGCCTCCCCGGCTGGCCCGGACTGAAGGGATCCCGGGGCCGCCCGCGGGGAGTGGGGGGAGAGGAGGCTGGGGGCTCTTACGACGAAGTCGGCGCTGTGCCCCGAGAGGTAGGTGAGGAGGTAGGAGGTGGAAGGCAGGCAGGCCTCGGCCACGGCCGGGTCGTCGGCGTGCGACAGCTCGTGCAGGCAGCGAGCCGCCTCCAGCCGCAGCCCCGCCCGGCTGCTGGTCAGGAGCCCGACGAGGGCGCGGATGCCGCCCTCCATCCTGCGGGCCCCGGGCGGGCGTCAAGACCACCGGGCCCCGGCCCCTTCCGCCCTCTCCCCTCCCGTCACCACCCGCCGCCTCCCGGCATCCCTGCCCCCGGGGAGCCCGGGCTGACCGGATGAACGTCCGCTGCGACTGGGGGTGCTGCAGGCCCCGGCGCAGGCTGCCCAGGGCCGCCTCCTTCTCCTTCTCCCCCGTTCCCCGCTGGGCAGCGCGGAGCAGCCGCTGCATCTGGTGGAGAAGGTCAGAGGTGGATCTGAAGCCAAACTGGGGTCAGAGACCCTCATTTCTTCGCCCACCCCCTTCTGCGTCGCCTTTGGGCTTGGATTCGCTCCCCATCCCTCGCTCGGCCCCGCGCCACTCATGTCCATAACCATCACTTATTTATCGATATTAATGTCTGCCTCCCACTCTGCAGACTGTAAGCTTGTGGTGGGCAGGGAACGACGCCTACCAATTCCGTTCTATCGTACTCTCCCAAGCACTCAGCACAGCGCTCTGCACACGGTAAGGGCTCGATAAATACCGTTGATCGACTGGGAAAGCTCACGATAGTGAGAAGGGAAGCAATCCCTGCTCTCCGAGAGCTGACCATCTAATGGGGGAGACCAGGGCCTAGTGGGACCAAGGAGATCCTAGTTCTAGTCTCGGCTCTGCCCCCGACTTGAGACTGGTCACCCTCTCTGGGCCTCGGTTCCCTCATCTGTAAAACGGGGATAACACACCCACTCTCCCTCCTGTCCCACACAGGGTTCACAGTCTCAGGGGGAAGCCTCGTGGCCTACCGGCAAGAGCACGGGGCTGGGAGTTAGTGAGCCTGGCTTCCAATTCCAGCTCTGCCCCGGGCCTCCCGTGGGACCTTAACTCCTCTGCACCTCAGTTACCTCATCTGTAAAATGGGGATTTAAATCCTACGCCCTCCTAGACTGTGAGCCCCAGAGTGGGGCAGGCCCGGTGTCCAAACTGAGAAACCTGCATCTACCCCGGCGCTTAGTACACTGCTTGTTACATAGTAAGCCCTTAAATATGATTTTTTTTTTTTTTTTTAAGGGGTGGGAGAGTGATGTGGAAGATGGAGGGTTTAATCACCCAAGGTCTCCTGAGCTACTGAAGGAGAAGAGAGCCAGGCGGGGCGAAGTGGATCGGGAAGAGCATTGGGAGAGGAGAATCCAGGGCCCTGGGTTCTGTGGGGGTGGATAAAGTTACTGTGCTTCCTAAGAGCCTAAACACTCCACTGTCGCAGCATAAACTTGTAACAGTAATAATAATTCTGGAACTATTAGACTTTTACTAGGCGCTGGAGGAGATACGAGTTAATGAGGTTGGCCACGGCCCGGGTCCCACCTGGGGCTCACGGTCCGAATCCCCATTTTCCAGATGAGGTCACTGAGGCCCAGAGAGGTGAACCGACTCGCCCAGGGTCACCCAGCAGACCGGCGGCGTAGCCGGGATCAGAACCCGGGTCCCCGGGACTCCCTCCCGGGCCCGGGTTCCAGCCGCGTGCTCCCCCCGACCGGGCCTCTCCAACCTTGTCCCTGGCCCTCGGACCGTGCGAGGCCCTCGCCCTCACCTCCTGGCTCTCCAGGGGCTCCGGAGGGGCGGCCGCGCCCGGCGCATCCTCCCGCAGGAGCCTCTTGCTGACCAGCTGCTGCTGCCGTCGCACCTTGCGGAGCGCTGCGGGAGAAGAGGGCGTGGGTCAGGCCGGGCTCACGGGGCAGGGCCGAGGGGGGCACCGAGAGGGAGGGGACGGGTCAGGCCGAACCGTGGGCCGCCCCCCACCACGGGGCAGGGCCCAGGAGGGCTCTGGGAGGGAGGGGACGGGCCAGGCCGAACCCCGGGCCGCCCCCCACCATAAGGCAGGGCCGTGGGGATCACTGGGGGGGGGGGGGAGAGGACGGGCCAGGCTGAACCCGGGCCGCCCCCCACCCCGGGGCAGGGCCATGAGGGGCATTGGGAGAGAGGGGACGGGTCAGGCTGAGCCCGGGCCGCCCCCCCATCCCGGGGGCAGGGTTGAGGGGGGGCACCGAGAGGGAGGCTGGTCAGGCTGAGCCCGGGCCGTCCCCCACCATTGGGCAAGGTCGGGGGGGTCACCGGGAGGGAGGGGATGGTCAGGCTGAGCCCGGGCCGCCCCCCACCCTAGGGCAGGGCCCTGGGGGTCACTGGGAGGGAGGGGATGGTCAGGCTGAAGGCCCGGGCCGCCCCCCGCCATAGGGCAGGGCCCTGGGGGTCACTGGGAGGGAGGGGATGGTCAGGCTGAAGGCCTGGGCCGCCCCCCGCCATAGGGCAGGGCCGAGGAGGATTCTGGGAGGGAGGCTGGTCAGGCCGAGGCGGAGGCCGAGGGGGGCTCCGGGAGGGAGGGGACGCTCAGGCCGGGCCCCGCCAAGGGGTCCCGTGAGGGGACAGAAGAGCGGCGGGGGCCGCCCTCGCGCCCACCCCCCGGGCCCGGCCCGCTCGGACCCCCGACAGGCCTCCCCGGGCCCCGCACCGGCCTCCCGCTCCCGCCGGCGGCCCCGCAGCTCCTCCGCCCCGCGCGGCCCCAGGCGACCGGCGCGGCGGCTCCACATGGCGGCGGGGACGGACGACAAACGGGAGGAGGAGGAGGAGGAGGAGGAGAAAAAAGGAGGAGGAGAAAAGGAGGAGGAGGATGGGGGGGGGGCGGGGAAAGAAGATGGCGGCGGCGGCGGGCGATAGTGAGTGGGGCCGGCAGGGGGCGCCGGAGGACGCGGGACCAGCAGGGCCGGACTCAGCCGGACTCAGCCGGACTCAACCGGACTCAACCGGATTCAAGCGGGCGGGGCCCCGGACCTGCCCTCTAATAATAATGGTGGCATTGGCTAAGCGCTGACTATGTGCGCGGCGCCTTTTACCGGACCTCCTCCTCCCCCGCCGTCCGGCCCATAAGAGTCAGCCTCAGAGAATAATAATCACCATGTTGGTAGAGCACTGTTCTAAGCGCTGGGGGAGATCCAGGGGCATCGGGTGGTCCCCCGGGAGGCTCCCAGTTAATCCCCGTTTTCCAGATGAGGTCACTGAGGCCCAGAGAAGTGAAGTGACTCGCCCACAGTCACACAGCAGCGGAGAAGCAGCGTGGCTCAGTGGAAAGAGCACGGGCTTTGGAGTCAGGGCTCATGAGTTCAAATCCCAGCTCTGCCACTTGCCAGCTGTGTGACTTTGGGCAAGTCACTTCACTTCTCGGTGCCTCAGTTCCCTCATCTGTAAAATGGGGATTAAGACTGTGAGCCCCACGTGGGACAACCTGATTCCCCCGTGTCTACCCCAGCGCTTAGAACAGTGCTCGGCACATAGTAAGCGCTTAACAAATACCAACATAACACAGCTGACAGGTGGCAGAGCTGGGAGTCGAACTCATGAGCTCCGCCTCCCAAGCCCAGGCTCTTTCCGCTGCTGCTTCTCAGTGTTGGAAGTCAGAGGTCATGAGTTCGAATCCCGGCTCTGCCGCTTGTCAGCCGACTGGGGGCAAGTCATTTCACTTCTCTGGGCCGCAGTGACCTCGTCTGTAAAATGGGGGTGAACTGGGAGCCTCACGTGGGACGACCTTTCATTCATTCAATAGTATTTATTGAGCGCTTACTATGTGCAGAGCACTGTACTAAGACCTGATGACCCTGTATCTCTCCCAGCGCTTAGAACAGTGCTCTGCACATAGGAAGCGCTTAACAAATACCAACATTATGATGATGCATTTCTTCGGCGCCGCGCACGCGCCGGGCGCTGTACTGAGCGCCGGGGCCACTCCCGACGAAGGGCCCCAGGCCCACCTGGGCCTCCCCCTCTCCGTCCCCCTTTCATTCATCCAATCCATTCGATAGCATTCATTGAGCGCTCACTATGTGCAGAGCGCTGGACTAAGCGCTTGGAATGGACAAATCGGTAAATCACAGTGTTGGTATTCGTTAAGCGCTCACTATGTGCAGAGCCCTGTTCTAAGCGCCGGGGGAGATACAGGGGCATCAGGATGTCCCACGTGAGGCTCGCGGTTAGTCCCCATTTTACAGATGAGGGAACTGAGGCCCAGAGAAGTGAAGTGACTCGCCCACAGTCACACAGCTAATAATAATAATGTTGGTATTTGTTAAGCGCTTACTATGTGCAGAGCACTGTTCTAAGCACTAGGGTAGACACAGGGGAATCAGGTTGTCCCACGTGGGGCTCACGGTCGTAATCCCCATTTTACAGATGAGGGAACTGAGGCCCAGAGAAGTGAAGTGACTCGCCCACAGTCACCCAGCTGACAAGTGGCGGAGCGGAGAGTCGAACCCGTGACCTCTGACTCCGCAGCCCAGGCTCTTTCCACTGCGCCACGCTGTTAAAGCGCTTGGCACTAAGCAAGCACTAAGCACTTGGCTTACTATGTGCCAGCCACTGGGGCGGATAGAGGGTCATCAGGTTGTCCCACGGGGGGCTCCCGGGCTTCACGCCCATTTTACAGAGGAGGAAACTGAGCCCCAGGGAAGAAAAGTGACTCGCCCAAGTCCCCGCGGCGGCCGAGCGGCCGAGCTGGGATTAGAACTCATGACCTCCTATTGGCAACAGAAACCACTCCTCATGGCCCGATAACAATAATAATAATGTTGGCATTTGTTCATTCATTCATTTAATAGTATTTATCGAGCACTTACTATGCGCAGGGCACTGTACTAAGCGCTTGGAATGGAAAAATCGGCAAGTGGGCAGATGTACAAATCTGTTAAACACTTGTTCGAATCCCAGCTCTGCCACTCGTCAGCTGGGTGACCGTGGGCCAGTCACTTCACTTCCCTGGGCCTCAGTGGCCTCATCTGTCAAATGGGGATTCAGACTGTGAGCCTCACGTGGGACAACCTGATGAGCCTGGCTCTCCCCCGGCGCTTAGAACGGTGCTCGGCGCATAGTGAGCGCTTAACAAATACCAACGTTATTATGGAGTACTTACTGTGTGCAAAGCACTCTAGGGGAAAAGAAATACGTGCATTCAGTCGTATTTATTGAGCACTTACTGTGTGCAGAACACTGAACTAAGCGCTTGATCGTACATACATCTATATACATGGGTGGTTTCAAGGGTTCCCATTCTATCTCTAATAATAATAATGTTGGTATTTGTTCAGCGCTTACTATTCTAAGCGCTGGGGTAGACACAGGGGAATCAGGTTGTCCCACGTGGGGCTCACAGTTTTAATCCCCATTTTACAGATGAGGTCACTGAGGCCCAGAGAAGTGAAGTGACTCGCCCACAGTCACCCAGCCGACAAGTGGCAGAGCTGGGATTCGAACCCATGACCTCTGACTCCAAAGCCCGGGCTCTTTCCACTGAGCCACGCTGCTTCTCTAATGTATGTTTGGCCACTTAGGTTTGCTGTTTCTTTTGTTAATGAGGTGTCCATTCCGATGATTCTCTTGATCGTGTTTAAATTGTCTTGTTTTTGTCGGTCCGTCTCCCCCGATTAGACTGTGAGCCCGTCAGTGGGCAGGGATGGTCTCTGTCTGTTGCCGAATTGTACATTCCAAGCGCTTGGTACAGTGCTCTGCACATAGTAAGCGCTCAATAAATACCAATGAATGAATTAGGGTAGAGTCTGTGTCTTTCACTGTATGTTCCCAGGCACCTTGTACAGCTCTCTGTGTAGAGGGGATGGGCAGCACTCAGTACAGTCCTGTGCACACGATAGACACCCAGCACAGGTCTCTGTATCCAGGAGGTTCTCGGTACGGAGCTCTCTGCGCACAGAAGGTGCTCAGTACAGCGCTCTGCCTACTGAAGATGATCCGTCGGGTGGTCCACACCCTACACAACGCCCCGCACACCGTAAGCCACGAGGAGCGGCGTGGCTTAGTGGAAAGAGCCTAGGTTCGGGAGTCGGAGGTGGTGGGTTCTAATCCCGGCTCTACCACTCGTCAGCTGGGTAACTGTGGGCAAGTCATTTCACTTCTCTGTACCTCAGTTCCCTCATCTGTGAAATGGGGATTAAGACTGTGAGTCCCACCTGGGTCAACCTGATAAAACCTTGTATCCTCCCCCCAGTGCTTAGAACAGCGCCTGGCACATAGTAAACGCTTAACAAATACCATTATTATTATTATTAAGTACCCAAGGCAGAAGGCAGTCAACATAAATCAATGAATAAATGATAGTTAAATGAGCGTGAGAATAGTGCGGAATAATAACCGCAAGTGAATAAATGACAGTAAACAGAGATGGCGTACCCCTAGTCCTTAGTAAAAATAATAGTGGTATTCGTTAAGCGTTTACTCTGCGCCAAGCGCCGGGTAAACACCGTAAATTGGGGGTTCGATACCTCTTCTCCCACCTACTTAGGCGGGGAGCCCCACGGAAACGGGGACTGTGTTCGACCTGATGGATTTGTATCTACCCCAGCGCTTAGAGCAGTACTTGGCACCAAGTACGTGCTTAACAGAGTCCATCTTTAAAAAGCAGTCGTTCTCTGTCCATCTTACAGATGAAGAAACCGAGACAGAAGGGAAGTGACTTGCCCAACATCCCACAACAGGCAGATGGCAAAGCCGTGATTAGCACCCGGGTCCTCTGACTCCCAGCCCCGTGGACTCTCCGCCAGACCACACCGCCACCGTTCGCTGGGGCGAAACGCTTTTCACAAGAGAGGCCCAGCGGCCGGTCGGTTGGCCCCCCGTTCCGAAGAGGCCCCTGTAGTCAAATTTGAACCCGACGCCGTTTCCTTCTTCAGGAAGTCTGTAGGGTCCCTCAGTGTCGCAATGTTTTCTCCATTCCGGCCCGTTCCCGTGATGCCCACGCGTCTTTCTCGAAGATGACTGTTCTCATTGTCCCGTCCGTGACACGGCGGCTCCGTTGACCTTCCCCAAGTTTCCCCCTCGCTAACCGCGGACTCCTGACCGGTGCGGTTGGGTTTGGGGGCCAGGCGGGGGGGTTTTGGGGGGGACCTCCCGCCTCGACCCCTTCCCCATTAGGGTGGGCACGGGAGGGGACGGAACGGGGGGGGGGGGGATCAGTTGGGGAAGGCCTCCCGGTGGGAGGTGGGTTTTTAGGACGGCTGAGGGTCTCTGAGGAGGCTTCTGGCAAGGGGAGAAGAGAGCGCCTGGGTCCAAGAAAGCCGGGGATGGGATTTGGAGAGCAGGAATGATCAGGTATAGAGGAGATCATCCACACACAGGGCTTTCATTTCCCTAATTCCCTCACCACAGGAAATGCCCTTTTCATCCTGGCCTTCCTTCCTCTCTCCACTCTCTTCCACCAGATAAATCCCCGCCGCTCCCCCGGCCCTTTCCCCATACCTCGATCCTAATGGTGGGAGGGGGTGTTAGGGATCCCATCTCACAGCCCGCGAAACTGATGCCCAAGGAAGAGAGAGCTCATCCACCGGGCCGCCCAAGATGAATCCCACCCCTGGCCAAGAGCGGGGAAGGCGGTGAACGACTGATCCCGTGCCCCAGGATGGGCTGGGCGTTTCAGCGGTCTCTCCGAGCCCACTCCCTCCCCGTCCCATTCCACCCCCCCCCCCTCCCGTGGATTGCAGAACAGAAAGCCGAGGAGGGTGGGGGATACAGGGGGAAGGGTATTGGGTGGGTGCAGGTTCAGGAAGGGAACAATCCGCCAGAATTTCGCAAACGCGGAGAGGCCTCGGGGAGGGAAGTTGGGGACCCGAGCCAAGAGAGTTCGGAGCTCAGCGCTCTGTCAGAAAGGCCAGTGGACCCAGGGGAGACAATGGTGAGCGCTGCACGTCGGCCTTCGGGAGTGGACACTCCCGGGACCTGGGGCGGGAGGGAGGAGGGGGTCATCGAAGGCCAAGGTGGAGGACCCGGTCAGGTGGGGCCGGACGCGGGGAGGAGGGACCGGCCCAGTGGAGAGAGCCCGGGCTTGAGAGTCGGAAGGTCACGGGTCCTGATCCCGGCTCCGCCACTTGTCTGCGGTGTGGCCTCGGGCAAGTCGCTTCACTGCTCTGTGCCTCAGCGACCTCATCTGCAAAATGGGGACTAAGACCGTGAGCCCCGTGTAGGAGGGGGACTGCATCCATCTGGATTATCTTGTACCTACCCCAGCGCTTAGAACGGTGTCCGGCTCATAGCAGGCGCTTAACAGAGACCACAATTATTATTATATTACGACGGGCACCGAGGGGTGTGGTCAACTGAGGCCTCACCGGGCTGGGAAACCGGAGCCGTGGAGCGGACCGGGTCGTGGGCAGGGAACGTGTCTGTTCGTCGTTCTGTTGTCCTCCCTTGAGTGCTTAGGAAAGTGCTCTGCACACAGTAAGCCTCAATATATAGAATTGCCTGCCTGATGGGTGAGACCCCCCGAGACGGATTGGGAGAGGGGAGGGTCAGATGGAGCCGTCGATCGGGGCGGGGCGGGGGGGTCCTCAGACGGGGGGCTCGGGGCAGAGTTGCTGGGGGGTGGGAGGGGCGGTCCGAGGCGACAGGCAGAATCCTTTCCTCTTTCTCATCGGTCGCTGGGTGAGGGATCCCGGCAGGGCCGGGGGGCTGGAGGTGGACCGGACCGGAGAAGAGGGAAGAAAAGAATAGAAAAGAAGCAGCTCCTTCCCCTCCTTCCCCGTGTCCCCCACCGGCATCCAGGTGCTGCTCTGGTTGCTGATGTTGACGACGCTCCCGCGCCCCGCCACCGGCTGCTCGTTGGACGAGGAGGCCCACCGCTGCTCCTGCAACTTCACGGGCCCGGACCCGGCCTGGAACCAGGCCATCCTGTGCCTGACGGCCTCGGAGGTGGAGCTCCGCGCCGGCGGCCGTGACCTGGGCCCCTTCCTGAAGAAAGGCCTCCAGGACCCGGAGCCGCTGGTCGAGACCCTGAGGGCCCTGCGGATACGCCGCCTGACCCTGGGCGAGGTCGCCATCCCCGGCGCGCTGCTGGGCGCGCTGCTGCGCGTGCTGGGCTACACGCGGCTCAAGGAGCTGGAGCTGGACAAGCTGGTGGTGACCGGCCCGCTGCCCCCGCCGGCCCCCGGGGTGGACGGGCCGCCCCTCACCGCCCTGCGCCTGAGCAACGTGAGCTGGGAGGCTGCGGGGCCGGGCCGAGGGCGCCGGGGGGACGGGCTGGCGGGGCTGTGGCCCTGGCTGGACGCGGGCCTGCAGGAGCTGAAAGTGACCGGCTCGGGCCTGGAGCGCCTGCCCTGCCCCGCGTCCGGCACCTTCCCCGCCCTGAGCTCCCTGGACCTGTCGGACAACCCGGCGCTGGGGGAGGCCGGGACGGCCGCGGCACTGTGTCCCGGGGCCTTCCCGGGGCTGCGGGTCCTGGGGCTCCGTGACACCGGCCTCTCGACCACGGACCCGCTCTGCGCGGCCCTGGCCGGGGCCCGGGTGCCCTTGGAGATCCTGGACCTCAGCCGCAACGCGCTGGCCGACACGGAGGACTGCATCTGGCCACCCTCGCTGCGCACCCTCAACCTGGAACACAACCGGCCGAGGAAGAAGCCGGATCTCGGGACGCTGGAGAAGCTGGAGGACGGGCCTGTGGCCGAAGCCCCCAACTCTCCCTTCGCATCCCACCCGCTGGGCTTGCTGGCCGGCGCCGCGGCCTGGGCGCTGCTCGCCGCGGCCGGGGATTAGCCTGAAGAGGAAGGGAGGGGTGAGGAAGCCCCCCGCCTTCCCCCACGACCCACTGATTCTACCCTCTCCCTCTCCCCCGGACCAGCTGCCCACCCCGAAACTCTCCACCCTCCCATCCCACCCCCATCCCTCCGGGCACCTTCCCGATGCAGGGGTCTGCTGCCCCTCCTCCTCCTGCCGCCTCTTCTCCTTCCCCCCCGCCCCATTTAATAAAGTCAAGCCTGGAAGTCGTGCGCCTATGTGCCTTCTCTCCTTGCCCTGCCAGGGGCTAGGAAATTTTGTACGGTATCTGTTAATAACAATAGTGACAGCCCAAATAATGGTATCTGCTAAGCGCTCGGTCTGTTCTAAGCACATACGAGGTGTCAAGTTGGACCCAGTCCACGTCCCAGATGGGGCTCACAGTCAATCCCCATTTTCCAGATGATGGAATTGAGGCACAGTGAAGTAAAGTCACTTGCCCAAGGTCACCCAGCAGACGAGTGGCGGAGCCGGGATTAGAACCCAGGTCTTTCTGCCTCCCAGGTCCTTGCCTTATCCAGGAGGCTATGCTGCTTCTCTGGGTGGGAGCTGCAGGGCCGATCCCTCGAGATGACACCTCCGGATTGGGGCCCACCCCCCGCCACCCCTATTTCTTCCATCCCCCGGGCCCCCACGCCCCGGGGGAGAGGCGGGCTGACCCCAGTCATTCTCAAGGGTCACGTGGGGTTATGGAAGACTCGAGAGGCCAAGGCTCCGGCCCCCGGCCCCCTTCTAGACTGTAAGCTCGTTGTGGGCAGGGAATGTGACTGTTTACCGTTGGATTCTCCCCAATGCTTAGCCCAGTGCTCTGCACGCGGTAAGCGCTCAATAAATACGAATGAACGAACGGACGTGAGAGGGCACGGGGCCGCCGTAAGTACCGGACGGAGGCCGGGGCGAGGCGGATGAGCCGGGAGCCCCGCTGGGAGCCGGGCGATCGGGGCATGAATTATTGAGTGGAAGCGGAGCCCAGGAGAACCGAGCCGGGCTTAGGAGCTATGGCGACCGGGGAGCAGGTGGGAAGGGAAGGGCTGAGGCCGCCTCGCTCGCCCCTCGCACCCCGGGGCCGCCCCCACCCTCTCTCTCCCCCCAACTCCTCCCAGCCAGGGCCGGTGACGGTGGTCGCGGCGCTGGGGCCGGGGACAGGTGCGGAGCACGGCCCCGGGGCCGCGGGCGGGGACGGGGGAGAGGAGGGAAGGGAGGGATGGGGGTGGGCGGCAGGGCCCCCGAAGCTGGGAGCCCACCCCGGAGGCCCCACCGGGCTCCCGCCGACTCTCCCCGTCCAGGCCTGCAGGAGGGCGGCCGCCCCCTCTTCATTCCCGAGACGCCCACCCGACTCCTGTTTCTCCACCCGGGAGACCCGGAGAGCCAGGTATTGACGGGGAGGGAAGGGGCCGGGGCTGAGGGCAGGGGACTGTCCCGGAAGACCCTTGAAGACCCTCCGCCTGACCCCCAGGAGAGCCGCTTCCTGTTGGACTGCGTCCTGGGCCCGGACCTCTCTCAGGTAGGACGGGGGGGGGGGGGGGCGTGGAGACCCCCTCCCCTCCCCCCTCCCGCCGGGCAGTGACCGCCCTCCCGTCCTCATATCCGTCAGACCATCACTGCCCCCACCTTCAAAGACCTTATCTCCTCCAAGAGGCCTTCCCTGACTAGGCCCTCATTTCCTCTTCCACTCTCTTCTGCGTCGCCCTCGCGCTTGGCTTTGCACCCTTTATTCACCCCTCCCTCAGTCCCCCAGCCCTGCATTCTCCCAAACGTTCAGTACAGTGCCCTGCACACGGTAAACGCTCAACAGATGTAATTGATTTTGTACATATCTGTGATAGATTCATTTCTATTCATGTCTGTCTCCCCCTCTAGACTGTAAGCTCGTCAGGGGCGGGGGACGTACCCACCGACTCTGTCACATTTTACTCTCCCAAGCTCTTAGTACGGTGTTCCGCACAGAGTAAAGGCTCACTAAATTGGGTGGATTGATTGATCTGTTCACCGATCCCGTCCGGCGGGGCCGCGGATGAGGGCAGTGACGTTATCGGAGACGGCTTCTCCGGGGCGACTCGAGTTAACCCAAGGTTGGGCCGGCCGGGCGGGGGAAGGCCGGGGAGCAGCAGGGTCGGGCCGGGGGTCTCTCCGCAGGAGGAAGAGGAGCGGGAGTTTCTGGAGCGGGTTCGGCCTCGGCTGGGTTCGCTGGGCCTTGGCTACAGCGTGTCGGTGCTGCTCTGGGGCCGGGAAGCCGGGCCGCCGCGCCTGGTGCCTCGGGTGAGGACCCGAGGATCCCCCCCCCGGCGGCCTCTCCCTCTGCCCGCCCCCACCACGGCCGTCTGCTCCCACCCTGGGACTAACCCCCGCCCCCTCCCCTCGCAGCTCCTGCAGACGCTGTTCGAGGAAACACGCCCCCAGGATGGCCCGGACCGCGCGCACCGAACCCTCGGCCTGGTGCAGGTGGAGGGGTCGGGAGTCGGGGGAGAGCTCTAGACGGGGCCGGGAGAGAAGCCGCTCCGGGTCTCGGAGCTGACCCTCTCTCCATCCTAGATCGACCCCAGCGGGAGGTGCCACGATCTGCTGCCGCCCCGGGCCCGAGATCTGGAGTTGCTCCACCTGTCTCCGCTGGGCCTGTGAGTCCCTTAGGCGCGACCTTAGTCCCGGGTTGTTGGCCCCCCGTCCTCCGGCAGCCCCTTCCCCTGCTCGCCTCCTCCTAGACCGTGGATTTCCCCTGCGCTCCTCTTCCTCGTCCTTGGATTTCCCCCGCGCTCTCCCACCACCGCGGATTTCCCCTTGCTCCCGCGCTCCCGGTTCCACGGCGTCTCCGGCCCCCGGGCCTTCCGTCCGGCGCTCCCGGATCCACGGGCGGCTCAACCGTCCCGGGGGGCCCGGGGCCTGGGGAGCCCTGGCCGCGGCGACCCCCCGGCCGCTGGGCCTCTCCCGTCTCCTCCAGGGTGGCGGAAGGAGCCAGCGAGGTGCCGGTGACCGGCGGCTGCGAGGCTGCCAACCTCTACCTTCGAGGGGAGAGCGCGGTGGAGGACACGGAGGCGTGCGCTTGCAGGGGGTCTGCCCTCTCCTTCCCCGTCACAAACGCGCACACACCCACGGGGGCGGTGGCACACGAGCTGGGGAAATGGCGGGGAGGGAGGCCTCCTCCGCCCGGGGCCCATCTCCCTCTCCTCCATCCAGATCTGGCTCCCTGCTCACGGTCACCGTCTCCTGCCCGGCCAGAGCGGGGATGGGACGAGGGGTCCTGCGAATCCTGCAACTCCCGGGAGCCCCGTAGGTGAAGGCCCCGGGGAAAGGGGCGCCGGCCGGACGGGTGGGGCTCTAGTAATAATATTATCTATTGAGAACCTACTGTGTGCAAAGCACCGTGCTAAGCGCGGGTAAAAATTGGCGGTGTTACCAGACACGGCCCCTGGCTTCCAAGCACCTCCCAATCTAAGAATAACGGTGGGAGGGGGAATTTGGCATCAGACGTCGTGGGCAAGGAATGTCTCTACAGACTCCGTTGTACTGTGTTCTCACAAGTGCTCTGCGCACAGCAGGAGCTCCATAAATACGACTGATTGACGAACGGCTCGACTGACACCTAAGGAACGACGCATCGATATTAACAAAACTCCAGTGGCGATATTAATTAAAAAAAGAATAATACTCGTATGGGTTAAGCTCTTTCTCTGAGTGTCGAGCACCGTACTAAGCACTGGGGTAGATACAGTGAGATCGGACACGGGGCTCACAGTCTAAGGAGGAGGAAGAACAGGTATCGAATCCCCTTTATCCAGATCGATCAATCACCAACCAGTGATGGTGATCGAGGGCTTACTGCGTGCAGAACATTGTACTAAGCGCTTGGGAGAGTACGATTCAACAGAGTTGGTTCCAAACGTTCCCTGGCCACAAGGAGACTACGGTCTATAAAGGGGGAAAGAGACATTAGGAAGGAGAACGGGGATTGAATCCCCATTTTACAGATGAGGAAACTGAGGCACAGGGGAGTTAGGTGACTTGCCCCAAGGGCACACAGCGGGGAAGTGCGAGAGCTGGGATTAGAAGTAAAATAAGTTCCATAAGAGCTGTGTCCAAACTGACAAGCCTGTATCTGCCCCAGCGCTTAATACAGCACGGTGTAAGGGATGGAAGCCGGGCCCGGGAGTCAGAAGGTCACGGGTTCTAATCCCGGCTCCTCCACTCGTCTGCTCTGTGACCTCGGGCAAGTCATCTCACTTCTCGGGGCCTCAGATACCTCATCTGTAAAATGGGGATCGGGACTGCGAGCCCCACAGGGGACGGGGACCGTGTCCGACTCGATCTGCCTGTGTCCACCTCTGCGTTTAGCAGAGTGCCCGTCACGTAGTGAGGGCTTAACAAATGCCGTCATCGTCGTCATCGTCATCACAGTGCCCGGCACATAGTAAGCGCTTAACGGATCCCATTAAAATAGGGGTCTAAGACGGCCCCCGGGATGCCCGCCTTCCCGCAGTGACTGCCCTCTGCTGCGGGTGTTGGCGGGGAAGGCGGAGGGGGCGGAGGAGGCGGGCTCGCTGCCGTGGACGGTCACCCAGATGCTGGAGGGGAACGGTTCCGTCAGCCTTCTGCTCCGCCTGGACCCCCGAGGTACCTGGGCTGGGAAGTCGGGTGGGCAGGGAGCTCTGGTGGGGGGGGCTCCCGGATCCAAGTTGCCCTCCCCGGCCCTCACCGTGACCCGGCCCGGCCCCTCCAGCCGCCCCGCAGGACCTGCTGCGGGCGGCCCTGGAGGGGGCGGCGGGACTCAGGGCGCGGGCCCGGGAAAGGCGGGTCTCCCCGACCCACTGGGACGCGGCGGCAGAGACCCGGGCCCGGCGGGCGGCGATGCGAGAACTGCGTGCGGGGCTCGGCGGGGCCGCCCCGTCGGAGCCGGACCTCCACCGCCTCGGCCGGGCGCTGCGGGAGCTGCGGGTGAGAAGGGGTCGACCGGGACCCCTCGATGAGAATTCTAATTATAATCATGACGACGGGGGTGGGGGTGTTCGCTGAGCGCTTACTACGTGCCAAGCACCGTTCTAAGCGTCGGGGCCGAGAAGCAGTACGGCGTAGTGGGTAGAGGCCGGGGCCCGGGAGTCAGAAGGTCATGGGTTCTAATCCCGGCTCCGCCAGTTGTCTGCTGTGCGTGACCTTGGGCAAGTCGAGTCACTTCTCTGTGCCTCAAGTTCCCTCATCTGTAAAACGGGGATTTGAGACCGCGAGCCCCACGAGTCACAGGGTGATTCAAGTGACTTGCCCAAGGTCACCCAGCAGACGTGGCGGAGCTGGGACTGGAACCCAAGTCCTTCCGACCGCCAGGCCCGCGGCCTCTCCACTGAGCCACGATGCTTCTCCTGTGAGGGAGGGTGGGGGGAGATGGGGAAGGACCCCTGGACTTGGCTTGGACTTCTCGGTGCCTCAAGTCCCTCATCTGTAAAATGGGGATTAAAACTGTGAGCCCCACGTGGGACAACCCGTTTACCTTGTATCTACCCCAGCGCTTAGAACAGTGCTTGGCACCTAGTGAGCGCTTAATACCATCATTATTATTATTACTTAACTTCTCTGGGCCTCAGTTACCTCATCTGTAAAACGAGGATTAAGTCTGAACCTCATGTGGGACCACCTAATTACCTTATATCTACCCGGTGCTCAGAACAGCGCTCGGCACATAGTAAGCGCTTCGGTACCATGATTATTATTATGATTATTATTAATGGACCCCACTCTCGGCAGGTGGTGAAGAGCCAGAGCCGTCGCCGCCGGGGCGAGCCGCCCGAGGGTCCTGGGGCCGAGACCCCGAGACCCAGGGCCGGGCCCGGGCGGGAGGAGACCCCGGCCCCCCATCTCTCCGCCGCGGAGCCGGAGGCACCAGAGGAGACCCCGTCGACGGCGCCCGAGCAAGACCCCGGAGGGGGCTCCGAGACCCAGGCGAGAGGCCTCTCCAGGCCCCGCGGGAGGGAGCCGCCCCTGGGGAGGAGCCCCACCGACGGGGCCGGGGAACGGGCCGGGACCCCTCGGGGGTACGGGGCGAGCCGGCGGGTCGGGGGGACGTCGCTCAGGGCCCCCCTTCCCGGCAGCAGCCCCCGGACCCGGGCCTGCAGTTCGCCCTGGCCCGGGCTCGCAGGCAACGGCTCCGGGACCGGCACCGGGCGCGGCTCCGGGAGCTCCTGAGCCAGGGCCGGCCGGAGGAGGAGCGGGACGAAGGGGCCGAGGGGGACCAGGTCAGTGCCACCCGAGGGAGGGGAGGCGATAGGCGGGCAGGGGGCTCGGCGCCGCCCTCCTCCCCCTCCGCGGAGTCGCCCTGCAGCCTCCCTCCCGCCTGCAACTGCGGGAGGAAAAGGAGGAGAAGGCCCGGGTCACCGCCCCCGGAGGAAGGGGAGGTGATACGTGAGCAGGGGGCTCGGAGACGACCCCTCCCCACCCCCTGGAGTCCGTGTTTATATTTATATAATAATAATAACGGTATCCGTTGAGTGCTTACTAGGCGCCAAGCACCGCTCTAAGCACTGGGGTAGATCCAGCGCTTAGAACAGTGCTTGGCACCTGGTAAGCGCGTAACAATGACCATAATCATTATTATTAGACGGTAATTGGGTTGGACACACCGCCTTAATCCCCACTTTCCAGATGAGGGAACTGAGGCCCAGAGAAGTGAAGGTCGCACAGCAGACAGGCGGTGGGATTAGAACCCATGACCCGCCGACTCCCAGGCCCGGGCTCCATCCGCCAGGCCCGGGCTGCTGAGACGGGCAGGGAGCTCGGCGCCGCCCCCACCTCCGTCCTCCGCGGAGTCGGCGTCTCTCGTTCTATCGCCGTCTCCCTGGCGTGCAGCCCAGGGCCCTGCACGCTCAATAAATACGACGGGCCGAGCGAGGTGGCCCGGCAGCGGCCGTCCCGTGTCCCTCCGCCCTGCAGGTCCGGGGGCCGCCCCGCCCGGGGGAGCGGGCGATGCTGGCCCTGCAGCTGGAGGCGTTGCGGGCCGAGCGGGACCTGGCCGAGCGGGACCTGGAGCTCCTGCAGCGGCTGCACGTGCAGGCCGCCAGGGCTCGGACTCGCCACGTGATGCAGGTAAGGCCGCCGCCCGCCCCGTCTCCCCGGCGGGGACTCCCCGACACCCCCCCTTTTTATGCCATTTAAGCGCTCCCTGAACAAAGCGCCGGGGTAGATAGAAGCCAATCCGGTTGGTCGCAGACGGGGCTCACGTAAGCCGCATTTTGCGGACGAGGGAACCGAGGCACAGAGAAGTAAAGCCCAAGGTCACAGAGCACACGGGCGGCGGAGCCGGGATTAGGACCCACGTCCTCTGACTCCCAGGCCCGGGCTCTTTCCACTGAGCCACACCGCATACGAGATGCGAGACGTACCTACGTACTAGATATAATTAGGAGGGACACAGTTCCCGTCCCACACGGGGCTCAGTAAATAGCAGGGAGAACAGGAGAACCGCGGCCCGGAGAAATTAAGAGACTCGCCCTAGGTCGCCCAGAAAACGATCGGCGGAGTTGGGATTAGGATCCAAGTCCTCTGACTCCCAAGCTCGGGCTCTGCCCACTAGACCACGCTGCTTCTCTGTGCAAAGATCTCCCGCGGGGGTGGGTGTCCGGGTCCACCCCCCTGACACTCCTGCCCCCCTTGCGGGTGGGGACGGGGCACCCAGGTGTTCCGGACTTGGAGGGAGCTGTGGGAGGACCGCGCCTCCGCCCGGGAGCGCCATCACCGCGGGCTGCTGGACGCGGCCCTTCGGAGGACCGTTTCGCTGTCCGTCGAGAACCAGCAGCTCCGGGCCCAGAACGGCCGGCTCCGGGAGGGTGAGGCGACCGCCGGCCTGGAGGGGAGGGGTGGGAAGGGACCCGGCCTCAGACGGCCCGGCCCCGACCCCCTCACCCGCCCGAGCGGGGCCTCGGCCCGGAGGCCGGACGGTCCGGGGGCGCCGTGTGCCGGTGCCCTCTGCCGCTTTGGCAAGTCGCGCCATGCCCACGTGGAGTCCAAGGGCGGGGGGGGGCGGTTCTTGGGCGTTCGGTGAGGCTGAAAACTCCCTCTTCTCCCACCAGCCATCACAGAAATAAAGAGGGACCGTTCAGCGCCGGCTCAGCCCCTCTCCGCCAGGTCTGTGTGAACCCCGGACTGTGGGAGAGGAGCCGGCCGGGCTACGCGATCTCCACCCCCTACTTGCCCGGGGTCCCTGCACGCGTCCGCTCGTTGTGGACAGTAAAGGCATCTATCGACTCTGTTGTGTTGTGCTCTCCCAAGCTCTCAGGACAGTGCTCTGCACACAGTAAGCGCTCGATAGCGATGGCTGATGGATTGATTAAAGTAGACAGCTGGCTCCGCCCACCCCTGGCTGGCCTGTGGTCCCTTGCCAAGCCGTCCCCACCCCTTGCTGCTTCTGTTACCCGAACTGGGCGATCCAGCGTCCCCCAGTCCGTCGGGACCACCTCGCTCCACCCCGATAGCTCCCCGGGGGAAAACGCCAGTCCCAGAAATACTTCATTAAGACTTTATTGCTTGGTGTGATTAATGAGACACGGAGCATAAAAATTAACTCCCTTCCCCCATCTGCCCTACAGAGGCTGGAAGCAGACGGGGCAGAGAGAACGGAAGAGCGGGGAGCAGTAGCTACGGCCCCCCGCCCCGGCTGTTTTGGGGGGGTGGGGAAGGGGCGAGTCGTCCCGGGGCTTGAGGGCGTACCACGAGGGTGACAGAGCCTAAGGGACCCGGAGCGTGGGCTCGGAGAGGTGCCAGGGCGGAGGGAGGACGGTTCCCTGAGAACCGAGTCAGGAACCACCCCCGGATCCCAACCCCTTCGCCCCGCGGGGGAAACGGACGACCTTCCTCCACCCAACCCGCCGGCCAAGGCCGGGCCTCGGGGGCTTCCGTCTCAGCCCGGGGCGGGAGCGAGAGGAAGGCAGGCCAAAGCTGTCAGGGCCCTGAGATCAGGGTATGGGGTGGCACCGTCCAAACCCGGAGCGCGGGGGGAGGGGGAGCCTGAGATGCCCACCCTAGAGAGTGGGACTCCCCCCATCCTGTGACCCCAGAAATGAGGATTGGCGGGGGAACCCGGGAGGGAGCCGGGCAGCAGGACCCCACGAACCCAGGGCCCGCTCCACCGGCCAGGAGTTGCCCTACCCAATTCGGTGAGAAAACCACGCCCAATTCTTCTTATGGTATCTGCTGAACGCTCACCACGCGTCAAGCGCCGTTCGAAGCGCTGGGGGGAAGGTACGGCGTCGCAGAGTCGGCAGACGGGTTGCCCGCCCCGTACGTGGGGCCGACCGCCTGACCGGGAGGAGGAACGGATGTCTCATCCTCATTTTACAGCTGAAACTGAGGCACGGAGAAGTGAAGTGACTTGGCCAAGGTCACACAGCGGGCCGGGGTGGAGTCGGGATTAGAACCCAGGTGCCCTGACTCTCGGGCCCGGGCTCTTTCCACTAGGCCACGCTGCTTCCCAAGGCGGTGCCTTGGGCCAACCCCGTTCCGCTCCCACTCTCCAGGAGCCACCCAGCTCTCTCCCCACAAGGCACTTGTGTCGCGGAGGGAAGAGTTCGGGGAGGATGAGACCCCGGGGAAACGGAGTGTGGGGGCGGTGGGTAGAGAAAGCGAGGGGCGCCGGCCGGGGGGACGCCGGCTAGCGGCCGCCACGGTACGGGTGGACGCCAGACCGACGAGCGGCAGGGCCGGGAAGGAGGAGGCGACGGGGAGCCGCAGGCCGGGGAGGGCGGCCGACGGCGCCGCGTCGACCGCGAGGGAGGAGGAGATGACGGAGAGCCGGGCGCCGCCGCCGCGCTCCGAGACGGCCGACGGGAGCAGCCGGTCGGCGGGCCGGGGCCGCCGCCGGTCACGTGGGGCCCCGGTTCACCGCCGCGCCCCAGTAAAGGAGGAGGTCCTGCGGGGCCGGCGGCGGCCGCCGCCGCCTCCGAAGCAGCTGGGCGGACACGGGGCCCGCG
Source organism: Ornithorhynchus anatinus (assembly GCF_004115215.2). Classification (NCBI taxonomy): domain Eukaryota; kingdom Metazoa; phylum Chordata; class Mammalia; order Monotremata; family Ornithorhynchidae; genus Ornithorhynchus; species Ornithorhynchus anatinus. Next base: position 2,115,983 of record NC_041750.1, read on the forward strand.
CCCGAGACGAGACGGTAGACGCCGAGCGGCGGCAGGGCCGTGCTGCCGACCTTCAGGTCGCCGAGCACCTGGTAGGTGGCGGGGTCCACGTGGGGCCGCAGGCGGACGGCCGGGTTGTCGTCGACGCCGTGGAGCGGGGCCGGCGGGGCGGAGGGGCCGGCGGGGAGCCCGCCGACTGCGGCGGCTCGGTCGGCTCCGCCGGCAGCACGGCCGAGGAGGGGCGGGAGGGCACGCGGCCGTCCGCCCGGCACGGCGCCAGCAGCGGGGCGCGGGCCCCGTGCGCGGCCGCCGACGGGAGGAGCGGGAGGGCCCGGCGGGTCCGCCCCGGGCGCCCCCGCCCCGGGGTCTCCCCCTCTTCCAGGCTCATGGCGGGGCCCCCCCGGGCCCGGGGGAGCGTTTCCGGGTCACGTGACGGAGCCGGCCGCCCGGGGAGAGGGGGGAGGCGGCACGGCCGGGGGGACCGCGCGGGGAGGCGGGGGGCCCGGGGGCCGCGGTCCGGGTCCAGGCGGGAGAGGGAAGGGGCGTTCCGGGCCGGGGCGGAGGGGTCACGAGGCAGAAGCCCTCCGCGGCCCCGTCCCCCGCCGGCGGGGGAGGCGGGCTAGTCGGGCCCCTTGCGCAGAGCCCGCAGGTAGTCCCGCAGGGTCTTCTCCACGTTGGGGACGGCGTACGACTGGGCCGCGTAGATGCCCGTGCAGGCCCCGAGGGCGAAGCCCAGCACCGCCGACGCCCGGAGCTTGGCTATGACGTAGCCGGCCAGAAAGCCCTTGAGGAACGGCGAGCCCAGGAACGAGCCATCCTGCGGGGGCGACAGGGACCGGGGGAGGGGCCCGCGCTCAGACGGGGCCCGGACGGTGCCGAGGGCCCGGCGCGACCCTCCTCCGAGCCCAGTGGCCACCCCTGGCCTACCGGGGGGGCAGACTGGGTTCGCTTGAGGTGGCGCGACCACAGATGAGACGGCCCTAACCACAGAGAGGCCTCGACTGCTCTTCGGAGTCTCATCTTTGCAGGCCACGGGCCTCCTCGTATAGAAGGGGCGGGGAGCGTCCCTTCTGACTCCACTGCACCTTCCCCAGGTCTTACTACAGTGGATGCTCGATCAATAGTATCGATTGAATGGGGAAACGGAGGGAGGGATGACTGGTGGTTTGAGGTGGGGTGGGGAGAGCGCCATACCTGCCCCCACCCCCCCCTCAGGCCCGGCCTGGTGGGCAAGAAGAGGGAGGAGGCCGGCGGGCCGGTGGTCTAGTACCTCTTCGATCACGCCACAGAGCAGCGGGGAGATGTTCGGTTGGGGTACTCGTTTTGCGCTTACTACGTGTCCGGCGCCGTTCTAAGCGCTGGGGTAGAGAAGTTCATCGGGCTGGACGCAATCCCCGTCCCACATGGGGCTCAGGCTCTCACCCCCCATTTTCCAGACGAGGGAACCGAGGCCTAGAGAAGTGAACGACTTGCCCGAGGTCACCCGGCAGAGCCGGGATTAGAACCCAGGTCCCTCTGACTCCCAGGCCCGGACTCCATCCACTAAGCCACGCGGCTTCTCTGAGCACTTACCTGTCCCACACCGGCCTGGACCTCGTCCTCTACCCGCCTCTGAAGATGTTCCAGCTGATTCTTCAGGAAGGCCAGGTCCTTCAGTTTCGACAACGAGTCCTGGGGTCGGGGGAGACAGACGGACACACGGTCCGCGCTGCTGCCCGTCGGAAGGTCCCCGGGCCCTCACGGCCCACCCCGGCGCAGGGAGGACTAGTCTAACCCGCAGCACGTTATTTTATTCCCGTCTTTTGGGCCCTCTTCCTCTTGCGGGGACGGCGGGCAGGGCCCGAGGGGCAGAAAGGAGCCAGAGAAAGCCAAAGTCGTCGTCGTCGTGCTAGTCGTAACGCTTAAGTCCCTGAATGTTGACAGGGCTCGATTTGCCCAAAGCCTTTTCAATCAATTTCATCCTCACAATTGCCCTGCGAGGTAGGGAGTGGCGGAAATTACTTGGCTCCGTTCACACAGCGAGAGCCCAGTAATTAGACTGCAAACTCGTTTGGGGCAGGGAACACGCCTGCTAATTCGGTTGGATTAGCCTCTCCCAAGCACTCAGTACAGTGCTCTGCACACAGTGAGTGATCAATACATACGACCGATTGAAATGCTGCTGCCGCTGAAGACAGAAACCAAAAACTGTCTCATCACCAATCAATGGTAATAACAATAATAATGACGACGGTATTTGTTAAGCGCTTACTATGTGCCAAGCACTGTTTGAGGCCCTACTGTGATGGCTATAAATGCTTGGGAAAGTACATTCCAGAGTGGGTAGACACAGTCCTTGCCCACAAGGAGTTTACAGTCTACCTACGGATATACACCGCAACACCACACCGACATACACGACGGGGAATATATATACACTTAGGACAAAGGGCAATCTTTTTTTTAAATCGTCCTTATTCTGTCACAGATTTCACTTCTGCCCACCTCGGGTTTTGCATCTCTGAATGTGGTGTTCATGGATCTCTGCTTACTTCTGCTTCCACCACTGCACTACGCTGCAAACTTCTTGTGGGCGGGGAATGTATCTGCTTTAGTTCTCTGCGCCTCAGTCACTTCATGTGTAAAATGGGGATTCAGGCTGTGAGCCCCTTGTGACCCCATTACCTTGTACCAGTGTCTAGTGCAACGCCTGGCGCGTAGTAAGTGCGTGACCGCAATTATTATTATTGCTAAGTCCGCTGTACTCTCTAAGCTCTTAATACAGCACTCCGTAGACACGATAAATCTATTTATTTACGATATTAATGCGTCTCCCCCTCTAGGCTGAGAGCTCGTTGAGGGCACGGAATATGTCTGCTGGTGAACCGTGCTCGTCCGAGTGCTTCGGATGGCGCTCTGCGCACAGTAAGTGCTCAGTAAATACAATTGAAGGAATGGCTGAACAATAAGCGCTCAATAAATGCCGCCGATTAACTGGTTTAGAAGCAGGAGCTGGAGGAGAGGATGGGAGGTGATAATCGACTTCTCCTGGTAGGAGAAGCTACCGTAGCCCCTGTAGCCCGCTGATAAGGGGGGGAGAGGCGACAGATAAGTAAGTCTGGCCTCACGGTCCTCAGCCCTGTCCATTCACTCACTCATTCAATCGTATTTAATATTGTTATTAATAATAACAATAACAATGATGGCATTTGTTAAGCACTTACTATGTGTCACGCACTGTTCCAAGCCCTGGAGGGGGATACAAGGTGATCAGGTTGTCCCACATGGGGCTTCCACTCTTCAGCCCCCATTTTCCAGATGAGGGAACTGAGGCACCGAGAATAATAATAATGACGAGGGTATTTGTTAAGCACTTACTCTTTGCTAAGCACTGTTCTAAGCCCTGGAGGGGGATGCAAGGCGATGAGGTTGTCCCACGTGGGGCTCCCAGTCTTCATCCCCATTTTAGAGATGAGGTCACTGAGGCCCAGAGAAGTGAAGTGACTGGCCCTAAGTCACCCAGCTGACAAGCGGAGGAGTCGGGATTAGAACCCAGGACCTCTGACTCCCCAGCCCGGGCTCTCTCCACTGAGCCGCACTGCTGCTCTATTTATTGGGCCCTTACTGTGTGCAGAGCACTGGACTAAGAGCTTGGGAGCCGTCAATACAACAGTAAGCAGAGAAATAAACAGGGAAGCAGCGTGTCTTAGTGGAAAGAGCCCGGGCTGGGGAGTCAGAGGTCGTGGGTTCGAATCCCAGCTCCGCCACTTATCAGCTGCGTCACTTTGGACAAGTCGCTTCCCTTCTCTGGGCCTCAGTTCCCTCATCTGTCAAATGGGGATGAAGACTGGGAGTCCCACGGGGGACGACCTGATGACCTTGTATCTCCCCCACGTGCTTAAAACAGTGCTTGGCCCAGAGTCAGCGCTTAACAAATCCCATCATCATCATCATCATCATCGCCCCAGCGCTTAGAACAGCGCTTGGCACAGAGTCAGCGCTTAACAAATCCCATCATCATCATCATTATGATTATTATTATTACCCCAGCGCCTAGAACAGTGCTTGGCACAGAGTGAGCGCTTAACAAATCCCATCATCATCATTATTATTATCGCCCCAGCGCTTAGAACAGCGCTTGGCCCAGAGTCAGCGCTTAACAAATCCCATCATCATCATCATTATGATTATTATTATTACCCCAGCGCCTAGAACAGTGCTTGGCACAGAGTGAGCGCTTAACAAATCCCATCATCATCATTATTATTATCGCCCCAGCGCTTAGAACAGCGCTTGGCACAGAGTAGGCGCTTAACAGATCCCATCATCATCCTCATCATCATTATTATTATTGCCCCAGCGCTTAGAACAGTGCTTGGCCCAGAGTGAGCGCTTAACAAATCCATCACCAGCATCATCATTATCACTCCAGCGCCTAGAACAGTGCTTGGCCCAGAGTCAGCGCTTAACAAACCCCATCATGATGATGATGATGATGATGATGATGATCATATCCCATCATCATCACCATCACGAGAGTTGCCTCGGAAGGCCCAGGCGTCCGAGGGTCCGGGCCCCACGTGCCTAAACGCAGCGCTCAGCCCAGCGCTGGGCCGGCGCTTAACGGCTACCGTAATTCCTCTTACTAACACGCAAGCCCTCGAGGACGGGCCTCCAGGCGGGCGCTCCCAGAGAGGACGCTGCGGCCTCCTGCGCGTCCGGCCCACACCCCGCTGGCCCCGAATCGGGTTTTTTGGGGTGCTTTCTGAGGGAAAAAACCCCCCTCCCCCGAGCGGGCGGGCGCCCACCGGCCCCGCTCCCTCACCTTATCATCCGCCATCTTCCCCCGCCGGCGCCGGCGCCGCCCGCGCGCATGCGCGCCTCCCCTCCCGGCGCGGGGCCGCCATCTTTGTTGAGGGCAGAGGCGGAGGCTTCCGCCCGCCGGCGCGCCACGTGACCCCGGGGCGGTCACATGACTCCGCTGTGCGTCACGCACCCAAATAGGGGGCCGGGGGGGGCAGTGCCCGTGTGCAGGGACGCGTGTGCAGGGGCGCGTGTGCAGGGGCGCGGCGGTGTCCGGGGAGCTGCCCCCGTGTGCAGGCCCGGGCGGGGGATGAGCTCATCCCCGCACCGACGGTCGGGGATTGGGGCACCCGCACTGCACACGCCCTGCACACGCCGAGCTGCGGCTGAGCCGGCGGCCCCGCACGACCCCGGCCTCCTCCTCCTCCTCCTCCTCCTCTTCCTCCTCCTCCTCCTCGACCCCGCACCGGCTCGGGAAGGGGGTCGGTCCGGAGGAGTCGTCCGGGGCCATGCTGGGCAAGGATTACATGCTGGCCATCATCCTCGTCAACTGCGACGGTGCGGGCGGCCGGGGGGGACATCGAGGCACGGGGCGGGGGAGGGGCCGAGGAAGGCCGTCCGTCCTTCTTCCCGCAGAGGCCGGGGTGGGCGTCCTCCGGCCCGCCCCTCCCCTCCCTCCGGGGCCCCTTCCGATGGCGGGCCCCGTCTTTGCAGATGATCTGTGGGGGGACCAGAGCCTGGAGGGGGAGCGGGGCCTGCCCCCCGGCTGGAGGAAGATCCGCGATGCCGCCGGCACCTACTACTGGCACGTGCCCACTGGCAGCACCCAGTGGCAGCGCCCCACCTTGGACCCCGGGGAGCCCGCCCTGCCCAGCGCGGTACGGCCAGGGGGTCGCTCGGGGCCGGGGAGGGCAGCCCACCCCCTCCCCGGCCCGTGGGAGGGGATGGGCCCTGCGTGGGGGGCCCTGGAGGGAGGGGGTGGTCGGTCCCCCCCCCCCGCAGGGGGTCCCTGTCACCCTCCGGCCTCGACCGTCCCACTCTCCGCAGGGCCCCACGGCGGCAGGGGGGCTGCGGCCCCCCAAGGGAAGATCCTTCTCCAGTCTAGAAGGCTCGCCGGACCGGAGGTAACGGGGACCGATTGGGACCGCACGCACCGCTGACCGCCCCCCGCCCCCGTCCCCATCCCTCCCCCGTATCCCAACCTAGGGAGAATGGGGGAGAATCCCAAGGACCGGGCCGACCCCTCGCATCCGGGGAGCAGCCCCAGGACCGGTCCCACTCGCCGGGCCGGCAGGCGTCACCCCGAAAATGGGCCCCTGGCGGGGGTGGAGGTGGTTGGAGGCCGGGCAGCGAGCTGGATCCGGGGCCTACGGTTCCACCCCTACATCTTGAGGGCGTCTCGTGGCCCGTTCTGCTGCAGGAGCTCCCTATCCTGGGGCAGGGATGAATTATCCGTCAGCAGCGAGGAGCCCGGGTCCAAGGTAGGTCTGCCGGGTCCCTGGGACGGCGGGGATAATAATGACGTTGGTATTTGTTAAGCGCTTACTACGCGCCGAGCACTGTTCCAAGCGCTGGGGGAGATCCAGGGTCATCAGGTTGTCCCACGTGAGGCTCACGGTTCATCCCCATTTGACAGATGAGGTAACAGAGGCCCAGAGAAGTGGAGTGACTCGCCCACAGTCCCACGGCTGACGAGTGGCAGAGCCGGGAGTCGAACCCATGACCCCTGACTCCGAAGCCCAGGCTCTTTCCACTGAGCCACGCTGCTGGGGAAAGGGGAGAGGGAGCGATTTCTGCAGCCCGGGCTGGGCCGGGACGCGGGAATCCAGGCGAGCGAGGGCCGGGGGGCCTCTCCCCCGACCCCCCGGTAAACCGGACTCCCAGACGGGCGAGGGCCGGGATCCCCCCGGCTCTGGGAAGAGGAGTCGATCGGTCGTATTTACTGAGCGCTTACTATGCGCGGGGTGGGCGAGTGCGACCCAACAGAATTGGTAGACACGTTCCCTTCCCGCAGGGAGTCTAGAGGGAAGGAGAAGCGCTGGTGGCCGAGTGGGTGGAGCACCGACCCGGGAGACGGAGGACCTCGGTTCCGATCCCGGCTCGATCGCTCGCCTCCCGTGTGACGTTGGGCTCTGTGCCTCAGTTTCTTCCTCTAAAAGAAAGAAACTTCCTCCGTCCCTCGTAGACCGTGAGCCCCCTGTGGGCCAGGGACTGTGTCCGATCGCCTTACGTTGTATCTAGGCCCACGCCGAATACACGGCGCTTGATAGGGAGCGCTTCACAGATATCACAGTTACGCATTTTGTGTCTGGGGGGGGTGGTGGGGACACCGGGCTGCCCCCGGCCCCCGCGGGGGTGGAGGGTGGGGTGTTAATCCTAGCCCCCCGGTCTTCCCCGCGTGCCCCGGCTCAGTGCTTCGCGGTGCGCTCTCTGGGCTGGGTGGAGGTGCCCGAAGAGGACCTGACCCCAGGGAAGAGCAGCATCGTGGTCAATAACTGCATCCAGCAGCTGGCCCAGAGCCGGGGCCGAGCCCGTCCGCCCACCGGAGCCTGGGCCGAGGTCAGTTTCCCGGTGCTTAGGACGGTGCCCGGCGCGTAGCGAGTGCTAAACGAGTACCGTGGAAAAAAAGGAAAGTGGGGAGGAGGGAGGGAAGTCGGCGGTGACCTCTGCTCCCAGCCCGACGGGTCCCGCTTCCCTCACCTGACCCCGCTCCCCAGGACCAGAACATGGTGATGATCTTGAAGAAGGATACGATGAGCCTGGTGAACCCACTGGATCGCAGCCTGATCCACTGTCAGCCCCTGCTGCACATCCGGGTTTGGGGGGTGGGCTGCACCAATGGCCGGTGAGTGACCCCTTCTCTCCTCCGGCACATCCTCTGGACCCTAAGGTCGTCGTGGGCGGGGAGTGCGTCTCTCGTGTTGTTATTTATGAATTATGGTGGAGGATGGGAGATGGGGGGGAATTGAAGTTGCGGGGAGGGGAGAGGCTGACTCTTGTCCTTTGTGTTCTCCCTCTGCTGCCGGAATCAGAGACAGGTGAGTGGCGGGGCCTCGAGAGCCCCCCTCCACATCCCTCTCCCCCTTCCCGCCGCTCCGTCCACTCATTTCCTCCCCCCTCACTTGGGCGATCAGTCCCCGCCTCGCCCCCCACCCCGCCGAACCTCCCTCCTCTTCCGTCCCCGTCCCCCCCGCAGGGACTTTGCGTTTGTGGCCAGCGACAAGGACACCTGTATGCTCAAGTGCCACGTCTTCCGCTGCAACGTGCCCGCCAAAGCCATTGCCACTGCCCTCCACGGGCTCTGTGCCCAGGTGAGACGCCGGGGGGAGGTCCAGGAGGTCCGGGCCGGGCGTGTGACTGGTCACCCCCAGAACGGGGAAGACGGCGGGGCAGGCAGGGGGCGAAGAACTCACGGGTGAGCCCCAATTTGGGGGTCTCCGCAGCCCCACTCGGCAGCCCTCGGGCCTGGTGGGGGACCCCCGGGGGGGCAAAGCCGAGGGGTCCGGGTGGTGGAGGAGGCGGTGATGGGAACGGGAGGGAGGGACGGAGGGAGGGAGGGAAAGAGAGGGGGGCCAGCGGCCCCCTTGGATTTAGCACCCGGGTTTGGGTTACAGATCCTGGCCGAGCGGGCGGGGGCCAATGGTGACCCCGCCTCCTGCTCCCCGGACCCCATATCGCCCGAGGACCTTCCCCGGCAAGGTACCGCCCTTGAGGAGGGGCGCCGGAAAGGGGTCAGAGGGGAAGGGGCCGGGAATGGGGGCTGGGCACCGAACCCCCGCCCCCCGGGGGTATGGAGAAGGAGAGTGGCCTAGTGGAAAGAGCCATTGCCTGGGAGTCAGAGGACCCGGATTCTGATCCCGGCTCTGCCCCTTACCCGCTGCGTAACCGTGGAAAAGTCGCTTCACTTCTCTGTCCCTCAGTTCCCTCATTGGGGATTCAGTACCTTTTCTCCTACTTTGAAGTGAGTCTCATGTAGGACCTGATTATCCTCTATCTATCTCAGTGCTTAATACAGTGGTTTGGCACATAGCAAGCGCTTAACAAATACTGCAGTTATTATTATTTCATTGTCCCCTTGCCTGTCTCCCTTCCTCTCTGCCCGTGCCCCCAAAACAGCAGACACTCATCTTCCCCGCGGGCCCTGCTGGGACAGAGTGGGAGCGGACGGAAGCCTTGGGTCGGCCCCTTGCCTCACGCCGACCCCCTCTCCAGCCTGAACCCACCCGGGGCGGGGGCGTAGAGGGGAGCTTCTGGGATGGGTGAGGGGCTGCAGCCTCCCCCTGATCCCGTCCCCCACCCCCGGGTTTGTCCCCACAGTGGAGATCCTGGATGCCATGAGCCAGGCTGCTCAGCGATACGAGGCCCTTTATGTGGGCAGCGTGCCCGTGCCCAAGGCTATGGGTGAGGAGCTGGGGTTGGAGGGAAGGGAGTCCAGGGCAAAGGGGAGGAGGAGGGGAAGGCGGAGGGGGCCGATGGGCCAGCGGGGCAAGAACGGGCTTAGTGGGTGGAGCCCAGAGGGGGTAGTTAGAAGGGGCTGGCGGACCCCTGAAGCGTCCCTTGACCCCCCCCCCCCCCCCCCGTCCTTCCAACCCGGGACCGGTCCTCCTGTTTCCTTCCCCTCTTCCCTCCAGGGGCCCTAGAAATCTGATCCAGGGGGATGTGGGGGCTCGGGGTTTGTGCACGTGTGTGTTGGGGGGCGGTCCGGGGGAGGGCAGAGTAGGGGGAGGCAGTCGCCGTGAGCAATTCCGTCCCCCTCTCGGCCCAGGCATGGACGTGCTGAACGAGGCCATTGGGGCCCTGACCGCCCAGCACGAGCGGGACACGTGGGTGGCGGCCACGCTCAGCGTCTCCGACTCGCTCATGACGGCGATGCCCGTCCAGGTATGGGGCAGGCCGGGCGGGGAGGGCTCCGGCCGAGGGGAGACGAGGCTCGGGGCCGGCTCTCCCCCTCCTCCCCCGCTCTGTGCCCGCCTCACCCTGACTTGGTGCCGGCCGGGGTGGGGGGCGGGTGGGACGGGCAGGCGGAGCCGGGAGCGGAGGAGGAGCCGCTGTGGCAGTGCCCGGTGAGGCACGTGACCTTCATCGGAGTGGGCCGAGACCCCCACACCTTCGGCCTCATCGCCGACCTGGGCCGCCAGAGCTTCCGGTGCGCAGCCTTCTGGTGCCAGCCTCACGCCGGGGCCCTGTCCGAGGCCGTGCAGGCCGCCTGCATGGTGAGCCCGGGCCCGGCCCGGCCCCGACCCCTCCGGACCCCTCCCGGAATCTCTCCCCAGCGGCCGTTTCACCCCCAGAGGACCCAACAACCGTCATCCTCCCGGGCCCGAACCCCCCGACCCTCCCCGTGAACCCCTCGGGGGCCTGGAGATGCCACGTATCTATCGCAGCCTGGCGAGAGAAGAGCTCAGAGTTTTATTCTGACTTCGCCGTTGGAAAATAACTCTCTGTCCGTCTCCTCCCGTAGAGTGTGAGCCCCTTGGGGGCAGGGAACGTGTCTGGGGCCTCTCTTCCACCGTGCCAAGTGTTTAGTACTGTGCATGATACTCAGCGGGAGCTCAGTAGATAGTGTCATTAGGACCGGGGAGTCAGCCGGGCAGCAGCCTCGCCCTCCCCGGCCTTCCCGTCGTCCCGGCCTCGCGAGGGGGGCGGCCCCCACCTCTCTCCCACCCCGGGCCGGGCCCCGACTGACCCCCTCGCCGCCTCTCCTCAGGTGCAGTACCAGAAGTGTCTCGTGGCTTCCGCGGCTCACGGGAAGGCCCGGGGGGCCCAGACCCGGACGCGGCTGCGCCTCAAACGGACCGGTTCGGTGGACTCTCCCGGCGGCTCCCTCCCGGCCCCCGGCCTGCCCGTTTCCCTCCCCGTCCCGCTCCTCAAAGGCGGGGGCGGGGGGCCGGTCCCCCAGAAGAGGGGCGTCTTTTCCTTCCTCGAAGCCTTCCGGCTCAAACCCTCCCTGCTGCACACCCCTTAGGTCGGGTGGGCATTAGCCCCGGGCGGGGAGGGGGCTCGGGGGACCCTGGCCCTCCCCGTCATTCCTTTAGCGCCGTCCCCGCCTCTCCTTCCCCACCCAGCTTGCCCTGCCCCGACACGTATTTATTATCTATTTATTATCGACTACTCCCCACGGGGCTGGGCCGCGCCCTGTGCCCTCAAGACCCATGACTCCTCCTCCCCCTCCCCACCCCATCCCCACCCCTCCTCTCCCGGTCCCGTCCGGCCCTTAGCCGGACCGGCTGGCTCTACCTCAGCAACTCTTTCTAGCCAAGTCAGCGGCAAATAAAATCCCACGGAGACCCTCGCTAGGTGTGACTCTCCTGGGCCCGGGGTGGGTTGGGCGGGCTCTGACCGCACCAGGTCTGTGTCTGTCTGTTCTGCCGTGGGTGGGCGGGTCGGGTGGGCTTCGGGTCGGGTCCGTGACGTGCGATTTAACTGGGAAAACTGGGGAAATCTAGTCTGCGTGGGCCCAGAGGGGGGAGGCAGCAATTTTCCTAGACCGGTGGTAATTCCCCCTCCTTCCAGTGACCGACAGCTCCTTCCCCAGACTGACTGACCGCTCCCTGCCCTCAGTCCGGCAGACAGCTTCCCTCACCCCGAGGCTGGCAGACAGCTCCCCTCTGCCAAGCCTGAGGCCTTGGGCAAGTCCCTTCACTTCTCTTTGCCTCAGTTACCTCGTCTGTAAAACGGGGATTGAGCCCCAAGCAGGGACCACGTCCAAACCGATTTGCTTTGTATCGACCCCGGCGTGTGGTTCGGCGCCTGGCAGCTCTTAATACCGTAATTATTATGACTATTCATTCATTCATTCAGTAGTATTTATTGAGCGCTTACTATGTGCAGAGCACTGTGCTAAGCGCTTGGAATGGACAGTTCGGCAACAGATAGGGACGATCCCTGCCCATCGACGGGCTTATACTTATTAAGACTCACAGGCGGTCTCCCTTTGCCCCAGAAGGGCCGACTGCTTCCCCCGGACTGGCGGACGGGTCCTCCTTCCCCCATCCGTTCATTCACCCATATTTATCGAGCGCTTACTGTGTACTAAGCATTTGGGAGCGTACACTACAATGAACGGACACGTTCCCCACCCACGAGCTGCGAACAGTTTCCCCTCCCTCCAGGCTGGCAGGCGGCTCCTCCCCGCCCTCGTAGACTTTGAGCTCACTGTGGGCAGGGAATAAAAATAATGATAATAATCATGGTACTTGTTCAGCACTTAGGTGAAGGCCCTTCGCCGTCCCTCAGTTTCCCCATCTGTAAAATGGGGATTAAGACCGTGAGCCCCGCCGGGGACCGGGGCAGCGTCCAACTCGATTTGCTTGTATCCACCCCAATGCTAAGTACAGCTCCTGGCACACAGTAATTGCCTCACAAATCCCATTATTATTATTATTATTATTACTAATAATAACTGGTCCGGACTCTTCCCGTGGCTTAATGGCAAGAGCAGAGGCTGGGGAGTCAGAGGTCATGGGTTCAAATCCCCGGTAAGACGCTCGGCAGCTGTGTGAGTTTGGGCGAGTCACTTCACTCTGTGCCTCAGTTCCCTCATCTGTAAAACGGGGATGAAGACTGGGAGCCCCACGTGGGACCACCTGATCACCTCGTCTCCCCCCTCCCCCCCCCCCCCAGCGCTTAGAACAGTGCATCGCCTGGAGGAAGCGCTTAAGTGATGCCATCACTATTAGGATTATTATGGGGAGTTAGACCTAGAGAAGCAGCGTGGCTCAGTGGAAAGAGCCTGGGCTTGGGAGTTAGAGGTCATGGATTCGAATTCCGGCTCTGCCACTTGTCAGCCGTGTGACTGTGGGCGAGTCACTTCACTTCTCTGTGCCTCAGTTACCTCATCTGGAAAATGGGGATTAACTGAGCTGCGCCTCAGTTACCTCATCTGGAAAGTGGGGATTAACTGAGCCCCACGTGGGACGACCTGATGACCCTGTATCCCGACTCTGCCCCTTGTCAGCTGGGTGACCGTGGGCAAGTCACTTCACTCCTCTGTGCCTCAGTTCCCTCATCTGGAAAATGGGGACGAAGACTGGGAGCGTCACCCGGGACAACTTCATTCCCCTGTATCCACCCCAGCGCTTAGAACAGTGCTCTGCACGTAGTAAGCGCTTACCAGATACCAACATTATTATTATTGTCAGCCGTGTGGCTTTGGGCAAGTCACTTGTCGGCTGCCTGCGTTCCCTCACCTTGCAGAGTGGGGATGAAGCCTGTCGGCGCCCCCGGGCCCGGGCCGCTTACCTTCTCTCTACCCCACTGCTTCGAGGGATGCTTGGCGCCGACCGAGCGCTTAAGAAATGCCGTCATTAGGATTATTATCAGCACTAATAATAATAATAAGAGAGCGGGCTGATCGGAGGCCTGCAGGCGGACGCCCCCGTGGCTCAGGCTCGCAGTGGAGGATGCGGGGCCGGGCCCGGGCCGGTCCTGCGGGGGCCCCCCCCCCCCCCCCCCCGGCCCGGCGCCCGGCGGGGGTGGGGTCCTGCCCGCCCCCTCCCCCGGGGCCCCGCCCCTCTGGGGGGGGAGGGGCCCCCGGAAATGACGAGCTGCCCCGCTGGCGGCTGCAAGGGCAGCGATGGCCGAGCTCTACGTTAAGCCGGGTGAGCTGGGCCCGGGGGAGGCCGGGGGAGGCCCGGGGAGGCCCGGGGAGGCCCGGGGGAGGCCCGGGGAGGTCCGGGGAGGCCCGGGGAGGTCCGGGGAGGCCCGGGGAGGCCCGGGGCCCGTTGCTGGGGTCTGACGGGGCCCGTTGTCGCCGTGCACAGGGAACAAGGAGCGAGGCTGGAACGACCCCCCGCAGCTGTCCTACGGCCTGCAGACCCAGACCGGGGGGCCCAGGCGGCCCGCCCTCACCAGGAGAGTCGCCGCCCCCCAGGACGGCGCCCCGGCAGGTCAGCACCACCCCACGACCCCCCCCCCCCCCCAACACCCCCCCCCCCAACCCCCCCCCCCCGCCACTCTCTGCTTGCTTCTCCACTAGAGCCTGGGCTGGGTGACCTTGGCCAAGTCACCGCCCTTCCCCGGGCCCGGGCCGTGGGTTCCAATCCCGGCTCCGCCGCTTGTCAGCGGGGGCAGGTCTGGGCCTCAGTGACCTCATCCGGACGAGGGGGAGGAAGATGGGGAGCCCCACGGGGGACCGCCTCATCGGCTTGGATCCTCTCCGGCGCTTAGGACAGCGCTTGGCACGTAGTAAGCGCTTCACAGATGCCGTCATTATTATCGTCAGGCGGGGGTGAAGATTGGGAGCCCCCCGTCTCTGCCACTGTCCAACCTCGGGAGCTCAGATAATAATAATAATAATGATGACAGGTATTTGTTAAGCGCTTACTGTGTGCAGAGCACCGTTCTAAGCGCTGGGGTGGATGCAGGGTATCAGGTTGTCCCACGTGAGGCTCACCGGCTTCATCCCCATTTTCCAGATGAGGGAACTGAGGCACAGAGAAGTGAAGTGACTCGCCCACAGTCACACAGCTGACAAGTGTCGGAGCCTGGATTCGAACCCGTGACCTCTGACTCCCAAGCCCGGGCTCTTTCCACTGAGCCACGCTGCTTCCGCTTAGTCCGGGGCCTGGTACGCGGTAAGCGCCTCAGAGATGCCATTCGTTCATTCAGTGGTATTTCATGAGCGCTTACTATGTGCAGAGCACTGTACTGAGCGCTTGGAATGGACAGATCGGCGACAGAGACCATCCCTGCCCAATGACGGGCTCACAGTCCAACCGAGTCTAATGCCCTAAAAATGTGTCCGTCCCCCCCTCTAGACTGGAAGCTCTTGCCAACTCTGGTGCCCGATCCAGTGCTCTGCACGTAGTGAGTGCTCAATAAAGACGATGGATCGATCGATCGATCGATGGATGGGTTGATTGGGCCTCGGCGGCGGGGGCCGTGTAGGTTTCCCAGCTTGGAGTTTTGGAGGTGGCGGACCCAAAGATCGTCAGGTCTGAGGCCGTGGAACGTCAGGGAGTCAAAAAAAAAAAAAATATCCGGGTACCGATATTGGCTCCACGCCTTGTCTGCCGTGTGACCTTGGACGAGTCATTTCACCCTCGTGTCCCTCAACTACTTCATTTGTAAAATGGGGATTAAGACCCCCGTGTGGAACAGGGAATGTCCCCCACCTCATTAACCTGTATCTCCCCCAGCACTTAAAACACGTCTGACAAATAAGAGCTTCATAAAAACCATAAAAAAAATCACTGTACACACACACACACTCACGTGCACCCTCCCACTCAGTCAATCCGTGGTATTTATTACTTACCGTGTGCACAGCACTGCCCTAAGCGCTCGGGAGAGGACCCTATAACGGAGTTGATAGGCGCGTTCCCTCCCCACAGTGAGTTTACAGTCTAGAAGGGAAGACGGAAGAGATACATTAAGTAAATTATGGATATTTTATCATTTATGTATGGAATCTCCGGAGGGGCTCTTCTCTGCGAGGAAATCTGATTGGAATTTTCATGGGGTCACCCCAGGGGTTAGCACAGTGTGTTTCACAGAGTAAGCCCATCCTAATGGGGGAAGGAAGCACAATAGCCGGTGTCCAGGGCCGAGAAGGGAGAGGTGGGTTGGGTTGATGGGCGCGGAAGCAAGGAGAGGATAGAAGGAGTTAAATTGAGTTTATGATGATTCCCCCTCTAGACTGTAAGACGGGGAAGCAGCGTGGCTCCGTGGAAAGAGCCCGGGCTTGGGAGTCAGAGGTCATGGGTTCGAAGCTCGGCTCTGCCTCTTGTCAGCTGTGTGACTGTGGACGAGTCACTTCACTTCTCTGTGCCTCAGTTCCCTCATTTGTAAAATGGGGATGAAGACCGTGAGCCTCACGTGGGACAACCTGATTCCCCTGTATCTCCCCCAGCGCTTAGAACAGTGCTCTGCACATAGTAAGCGCTTAACAAATACCAACATTATTAAAATGGGGATGAAGACCGTGAGCCTCACGTGGAACAACCTGATGACCCTGTATCTACCCCAGTGCTTAGAACAGTGCTCTGCACATAGTAAGCACTTAACAAATACCAACATTATTATTGTTATTATTGTAAGCTCCTCGTGGACAGAGATCTTGCCTGTCAACTCTGTCACAGTGCACCCTTCCGGGTGCTTACTACAGTGCTCTGTACACGGTAAAGCGCTCAATAAATAAGACCGATGGACGATCCTGTTGTACGTAGAGCAGTGCCCTAAGAGGCAGGGCAGTCTCCGGCCATCAGAGCCAGTATTCCTGAGCCCGGGGAGCCTGCCTGGGCCCCGTCTTCAGCTGAGATCCTTAAGGGAAAATCTAATCGTGCTGACGGGCAGAGGAGAGATTAACTACCCAGTTCCTTCGGCCCCTTGGCCTCAAGGGGTTTGGGATGATGGCTCTTCAAGAGAAGCGGCGGGGCTCGGTGGCAAGAGCCCGGGCTGGAGAGGCAGAGGTCATGGGTTCGAATTCCCGCTCAGCCACTTGTCAGCCGTGTGACTTTGGGTAAGTCACTTCTCTGGGCCTCAGTTACCCCATCTGTAAAATGGGGATGATGATGATAACGGTGGTATTTGTTAAGGGCTTACTACGTGCTAGCTACATAGCTACTCTGTGGGACTTTTGTGAGTCCCACATGGGACAACCGGATCACCTCGTATCCTCCTCGGCACTTAGAACAGTGCTTGGCACATAGGAAGCGCTTAACAAATGCCGTCATTATTAAACTCTTAGTACAGTGCTCTGCATATGGTAAGCGCTCAATAAATACTATTGAATGAATCCCTGCTCCGCCACTCGTTTGCTGCGTGACCTTGAGCAAGTCACTTAACTTCACCGTGCCTCAGTTCCCTCACCTGTGAAATGAGGTTTAAGATTGTGAGTTCCATGAAGGGCGTAGATTGGGTCCCTCCCGATTGACTTGTATATGCTCAAGCGCTTAGTTCAGTGCCTGGCACATCGTAAGCGCTTAACAAATACCATAAACCCCTTCGCCACACCCCCGCCCCCCCCAAAAGACCCTAGATCCCTAAGGGGACTTCAGTTCAGCTTCCCCTTTTATCACCGCAGTCCCGGCCAACGAGCAGGGCCCTAGGACTTCGCTGACGGGGTCCCCGGCTCCTCCGGCCACGCCGCCGGGACCCCCGCCCTGCGAAGGCCCCTCCCCGCTGAGGACGGGCCCGACCAGCTCCCCGCCCAGTGAGAGCGAAGCGGCGTTGGAGGATGTGCTGGAGCCCCTGGAGCAGGTCCTGGCCGCCTGCCGGGCGCACACGCGGGTGAGACCCCGGGGGGCTCCTCACCCGTGTCGGGGCTCCTCCTGCCGCCTCCCCTGCGGGACCCAGGAAAGGCCTGGGGAGGAAGGGCTGCAGGAGGGGGACTTTGGCTTCGGAAAGGGGCCGGCCGGCTGAGCGGAGGAAGGTGAGGAGGGTTGGGCGGGGGGGGGGGGGGGGGGGCGTAGGTCCCGACCCCTCGATCCCGCCCCCCCGACCCGGCGCCTCCGCGTTCCCAGAAACAGGTCATCGACGACATCAGCCGGCGGCTGGTGCTGCTCCGGGAGCAGTGGGGGAGCGGGAAGCTGTCGGCGCCCGTGAAGAAACGGATGGTGCTGCTGGTTCAAGGTGAGCGAGGCGAGCCCTGAGCCCCCCTCCCCACTCCAGAGCTAGCCAGGGGAAGCAGCGCGGCTCAGTGGAAAGAGCCCGCGCTTGGGAATCAGAGGACGTGGGTTCTAATCCCGGCTCCGTCACTTGTCCGCTGCGTGACCTCGGTCGAGATGCTTAACTTCTCTGTGCCCGTTAACTCACCTGTAAAGTGGGGATTAAAACTCTGAGCCCCCCCCCCCCCCCCCCCGTGGGACAACCCGATTACCTTATATCTGTCCCAGCGTTAGAACGGTGCTCGGCCCATAGTAAGTGCTTAACCGATACCGTAATCGCCCGTCCCCCCTCAGAGCTGCAGGCTGACCACTGGGACAAGGCGGACGACATCCACCGCTCGCTGATGGTGGACCACGTGACGGAGGTCAGCCAGTGGATGGTGGGCGTGAAGCGGCTGATCGCGGAGAAGAAGAGCGTGTCCGTGGCCGCCGCCACCGCCGAGGAGAAGGAAGAGGGCGAGGCGGCCCCGGCCCCCGGCCCCCTCCCCGGCCGGTGACGGCCGCCCGTGCCCACGGACCGCCTGTCCCGCTGTGGGGCCCGGCGGGCGGGCGACGGGGGTCGGGACCCTCTGCCGGACCCGACGGACCCGCCCTGGTTCGGCCCCGGCTCCGGATCGGGGTGTCCCACGGGGCGAAATAAGGCCCGGACTGCACGAGGACACGGATCGACTAGGAACCCTTAATAAAAACGTTTTCTTCCATGCCGCGGCCTCCTGGGTAGGGGCAGGGGAGGAGGAAGGGCACTTCTGTCCCCCGCCCTCCTCCCTACTCTTCCACCCTCCCGTTTGGCCCCGGCTAATAACTACTATGGCGTGAAGTGCTAACTCGCTGCTAAGCATTGGGGTAGGTACAGTCCAATCAGATGGAGCAACAGTCCCCAACCCACAGAGGGCTCACAGTGGGGATGAGGGGGGAGGGAGAACAGGTAAGCGGCATGGCCTAGTGGGAAAGCACGAGCCTGGGAGTCAGAAAGACCTGGGTTCTAATCCCAGTTACACCCCTGGTCTTGACCTTGGGCAAGCCGCTTCACTTCTCTGTCCCTCGGTTCCCTTATCTGTAAAACGGGGATTAAGACTGCGAGCCCCAGGTGGGATGGGAACTGTGTCCAACTGATTAGCTTGGGTCGACCCCAGCCACTTAGAACGGTGCTTAACAAGTACCGTAATTATGATCAGATCTTCATCTTATAGAGGAGACTGAGGCACAGAGGTCAACTGACTTACCCAAGGTATCAAAACAGGCAAGCTGTGGAACGGGGATTCGAACCCATGTCCGCTTACCTCCAGTCTTACGCTTTTTCCGGTAGACCGCCCTCTCTCCCCCAATTCCTTTCTACTCAGCAGATCCAAAGCCCTTCTCCCGACTCGCCCCCGCTTGTCGGCTACTGAATTTGACCTCCCCCAACCCCCGCCCCACGAGCTTCCAGCTGGAAGTGTGGGCGAAGGGCCAGACCCAGGCTGGGTTACCGGCCATTCTCGTTTGGTTTAATTTTAGGTTGGCTGCCCCACTGCGGCAGGGCCCGGGGCCAGAGGGGAGTTGGGAAAGAGGAGGGAGAAGGGATCAAGACTCTCCAGTGTGGGAAGATAAGGACGGGATCAAAGCCTCCCACGGAGGGCTTTGGGGAGGGGAGAGGACTAGCTGGAACCAGGGGCCTGGGGGCCATCCACCGAAGCCCCCAGGAAGTTGTGCATCTGAGAGTAGCAGAAGGTCCAAAAGACAGGATAGAGATTTGCTGGCGAGGAGGTAGGGCTGTGGGGCGTTTACCACCTTTACCACGGTGCTTAGCGCACATTAAGTGCTTAATAAATGCCATGATTATGAGGCCCAGGCCGCAGAGAGCGAAGATGAGGGAGGGTGCAGGATAACCGGCTCACCTCCTCTTGGGATTCCACTGGGAAGGGAAAGCCCTGGAGGGGGGGGAAAAGGGGCAGGTTGGTCGTTGGCAGGGGGAAGATAAGCCAACAGCCTATTTCTGAGAGAGAGAGAGAGAGAGAGGAAATCAAGGCAGCCAAGAGGGGCTGGGCTCAGCAGCCTAGGGGAGGGAAGAGAGCTCCCTCCCCTTCCTGAGGAAGGAGCAATGGCAGAGGAAAGAGGCCCTGCCTCCCTCAGCCCGGCTCTAGCGGGGCGGCCGGAAGCCGGGCCCGGAGGGTACGAGCACGGGGGGAGACCCGTCTCGCGACGGCGGCGGCTCTGCAAAGGGCCGGGGGGATCCGGGCCTCGTCTGGGTCTTGTTGGAGGGCTGGCAGGGGAGTCCCTGGGCCCCTCACCCAGTTGGCTATAGCCTCCCTTTGGCCAGCTCCCAGTCCCACGGGGTCCGAGGGGAGGGCAGGGCTGAGGGTTGGGGTGCTGGAAGGAAAGGGAGTGCTCCGACCCGACAGATCTCAGACCGTAGCCCGAGAGAAAGGCCCCAGGGGAGCTGGGGGGACTCGGCCCTCCGACCAGAAAAGCACATCGGCCTCGATGGCCGCCGGCAACCGCAGCCGTCGCCGGGGCGGCCGGGGGACGGGGGTTCACCAGAAACTTGGGACGCCAGTCCCTCCGCCTTCCGGCTGTTGAGGGGTAAAAGGGCAGAGGTGCAGGGGCGGGGCCTGGCGCTCCACCCCGGGTCCTGAGTGGACGGGGTGGGGCGGCCCCCTTCCTCTCTCCGCCGGGCAGAGTCTCATCTTGGACAAACAGCCGGAGGCGGGGCAGGGTGGGGAGAGGTGGGAGAGTGACGGTCACGGAGGCCCGGTTCCTGGAAGGCCGTTTCCTGGAGCGGCCGGGACAGCCCTCGGCAGAGCGGAGGCGGGGCGGCTCGGGGTTGTTGCTGTTTACAGTCCGGGACGGTCCCGCCGCTGCCTGCCGACCAACCCCCCAGGCCCGGCTCACGTTGCAGTTGGGGCCCGGCCCGGGGTGGGCGTCCACAGGGGTCCTGGAGGGTCCGCCCACGACGGGGAGGGGTCACGGTGTGAGTGTGGGTTTTGGGTGGGGAGATTCAACCCCCTCTTACCCCTCAGTGCGTCGAGGCAGCTCCAAAGCCACCCAGAACGGGGGTTCTGCCCTTTCACCTCGTTTTAGCAAAGGCAGGGAGGGAGGCGGGGTCAGCCGACTGTCTGAAAGAGAGAGCCAGGACCCACAGGAGGCCTTTCGACGTATTTACTAAGCAGCTGAGGGGGCGACTTCCACCCCCTCCGTCCCGGGAGGCACCGAGCCCCCCAACGCAGGAGAGAGTGGGGGCCGGGGCTCAGCGGCCGGCCTCCGGTGGGGTCCGCACGTCCCCTCCCCCCCAGCACCACGGGACCCGCGCTAGCCCTGGATCAGTAGCCACCAGGAGCTGGGGGGGGCCTCTGGGGAGCTCCCGTAAATGGCCTCCGCCCCTCCCGGCACGGTGGGAGGCGGCGGCGGCGGCGACGGGGCGTGGGCACGGGGGCGCTCCTCGTGCCGGCAGGGCCGTCCGGGCGGGCTCAGATGTCCATCTCAAACTGGGCCTCATCTACGGGGAGAGAAGAAGCCAAACGTTGCGGGTCCGGGCCCTGCCCGGGTCACCCGTCCCCCGGAGCTCCTCGCCGCCCACCGCCCGCTCACGAGCTCGGCGCCCTGCCAGGGAACCCCGGCGCTCCCTCGGACCCGGCCCCGGTCCACCCGCTCCTCGGGTGACACGGGAATCTCCTCCACCTCCCCCCGGCCGGTCTCAAAGGCAAAGCGGGGGGCTTCCCCACCCCTCCTCACCACGGATCTCTTCCTCGGCCTCGTTCTGCTCCTTCAGCTCCTCCAGCTTGGAGAGGGGGGCCTGGGGCGGGGTGGTGACCCCCGGGATCTGGGGGAGGCAGCAGGGTGGCGTGCGGGCGATGGGCGAATTCTTACACTCCAGCAAGAACTTGCGGTCGTAGATGATTCTGGTCCCTGCGGAGAGGAGAGCGTTGAGGACCCGGGGCCCGGCCGACCTCGGGGCTCAGCGGGGACTCCTGGGTCCACCTCGAAGCCATCTCCCCCGTTTCCGGGAAGGCGGAGGGGTCAACCGCGTGGGAAGAGCTTAGGATCGGGAGCCAGGTGACCCGGGTTCTAATCCCGGCTCTGCCACTTCCCCGCTGTTTGAACTTGGGCGAGTCATTTCGCTTCTCTGGACCTCACTGTCTTAGCTGTGGCGATTAAAGATCGGTTCTCCTTTCCCCTTCCTTGTGAACCCCGTGTGGGGCAGGGACCGCGTCTGATCTATCTTCTATCTACCCTAGTGTTTGTCAAATGGTGTTTAATTATACCACTATTATAAACTCCCAAGCCACCAGAGTGGTTTCTCTGTTGGCCTTTTCGGTCACCTGCCCAGAGGTTAAACCCTAACGTTCACCCAGTGGTGTTTATCGAGCGCTTCCTATGCGCAGAACGCTGTACTAAACACTTGGGAGAGTATAATACCACAGAACCGGCAGACAAGCAGCAGCGGCAGCACCCCATTTGAGCACAGAGGCTCCCGGCTACACCCTCGGGAGGGGATCTTTTGGGGTCCGGACCCAGGCCGAGGTTTGCCTCAGCACAGAGACCAGAGGGAAAGGGGAGGGAGAACAAACCGCCTGCCCTCTGTGTATCTTGGGCTTCTGCTGTACGTCCCAAGCGTTCAGCACATAGTAAGTACATCCCACCGTGACCAGCACTGTGAACGTGCGGCGCTCCCGCTGCCGAAGGCAGATCCTGGCAGATTTTAGACCCGGCAACGGGGTCGGAGCACAGTCAGTTCTCAAGCAATCCTATTTACTGTTTATTGTGTGCAGAGCACTACTAAGTGTTCGGGAGAGTGCAAGACAAGAGTCGGTAGCCACGTTCCCTGCCAACAGCGAGCTTACAGTCTGGGGGGGGCTACAGACGCTTAGGACGCGAAAGGCTAGGTTCTCGATGGGCCCCACATTTCGAAACTCTCCCTCTGACGTCTTGTGTGTACACACAACGTGGACCATGTACTGCACCGAGGCAAGCTGTCGGAACGACGCTTCCTACGGATGGCCTAGTTAAAAGCACACCGCTAACTTCTCTGTGGCTCAGTTTCCTCATCAGTTACACGGGGATAAAATGCCTGTTCGCCCTCTTCCTCAGACCGAGCCCGCTGTGGGACGGAGACTCTCTGACATGATTATCTCGTATCCACCCCAGCACTAACAAAATATCACCATTATTATTATTTCCACTGTTCCAACCAAAACGCCACTGAAGACATGCGACTTTGCTAGCGAGACCTACTTTTCATTTTTGCCCCTTTAAATCGCCTGAGGTGCGCAAAGCCCCGTACAGAGCGCCAGGATGCTCTACAAGGCACATACCCCAGCAAGGAAAAAGAGAAAAAAACGGGGTGTGCTCGGCGGGTCTCCCTG
The DNA here is from genome assembly GCF_004115215.2 of Ornithorhynchus anatinus. NCBI lineage: Eukaryota > Metazoa > Chordata > Mammalia > Monotremata > Ornithorhynchidae > Ornithorhynchus > Ornithorhynchus anatinus. The sequence goes on from NC_041750.1 coordinate 2,138,691, forward strand.
CTACCTAGGGCTGGCCGACTCCTCCCCACAAGGCTTGAAGGTACTGAGGTGCAAGGGAGGAAGGAGAGAGGATCACAAAGGCAGGAACCCACTTTTCCTGTTTGGTCATAAACCGGGGGCCAAGGTGCCGCCTCTCACGGACACAGCTCCAACTTTCTCCTCTCCCCATCCGCTCGGGTTGGGGGGGTGTGTGTGGAGGGGGGGGGGTCCTTCCAAGGCTGAGTGACCGGTTTCGGGGTGAAAACATTAAGCTGCCCAAGACCACCCCCTCGCCCTCTCCGCCTCCCCCCGCCCGGCTCCACGTGGCAGGAAACCGGAGCCTCCAGGGGCCCGGCGGCTCGTGATCCCGGGCTCGGTGCCCGACACAACCACCACCCGGCAGCTGCCACTTGCGGTTTGCCCATTCTGCAGCACGGGGGTTCCCCTGCCAACCGCCATTTCCCTCCACCGGTGACCCCGGGCGCCCCCCTCCCCTATCTCACCCGCTCCAGCTAGGCCTCTACACTACTGCCCGGGGACAGAGTCGGTCAATGGTATTTATTATGTGTGCAGAGCCCTGTACTGAGCGTTTGAGAGAGTACCCTATGACAATACACGGACACGTTCCCTGCCCACCACACGTTTACGGTCCAGAGGGAGGGTCCCGCCCCCGCTAAACAACTGCCCGGAGAGAGTGGGGTCTTGCCGCAGCCCGGCTTAGTGGAAAGAGCCCGGGCTTGCGAGTCAGAGGTCGTGGGTTCTGATCCCGCCTCCGCCACTTATCAGCTGCGTGACTTTGGGCAAGTCGCTTCACTTCCCTGTGCCTCAGTTACCTCCTCTGTAAACTGGGGATGAAGACCGTGAGCCCCACGTGGGACAATACTGCTTTGTGTCTGCCCCAGAGCTTAGAACGGTGCTCGCACATACTAAGTGCTTTAACAAATGCCATCGTTATTATTCAACTGCCGCCAGGAGAGAATGGGGTCTTGCCCCTCTAAACTACTGCCCGGAGAGGGGGGTCTTGCCCCTCTAAACTACTGCTCGGAGAGTGGGATCTTGCCCCTCCTAAACTACTGTCCAGAGAGTGGGGTCTTGCCCTCCTAAAGTACTGCTCGGAGAGAGGGGTCCTGCCCTTCCAAACTACTGCCCGGAGTGTGGGGTGTTGCCCTCCTACACTACTGTCCGGAGAGTGGGGTGTTGCCCTCCTCAAGTACTGCTCGGAGAGAGGGGTCTTGCTCCTCACTACTGCTCAGGGAGTGGGGTCTTGCCCCTCTAACAACTGCCAGGAGAGTGGGTCTTGCCCTTCTAAACAGCTGCCAGGAGAGTGGGTCTTGCCCTTCTAAACAACTGCCAGGAGAGTGGGTCTTGCCCTTCTAAACAGCTGCCAGGAGAGTGGGTCTTGCCCTTCTAAACAACTGCCAGGAGAGTGGGGTCTTGCCCCTCCAAACTACTGCCAGGAGAGTGGGGTCTTGCCCCTTTAACAACTGCCAGGAGAGTGGGGGCTTGTCCCTCTTAAATTACTGCCAGGAGAGTGAGGTTTTGCCCCTCTAACAACTGCCAGGAGAGTGGGGTCTTGTCCCTCTTAAATTACTGCCAGGAGAGTGCGATCTTGCCCGCCTAAACTACTGCTCGGAGCGAAGGGTCTTTCCCCTCTAAACTACTGCTCGGAGAGTGTGGTCTTGCCCCCTAAAGTATTTCCCGGAGGGTGCGGTGTCGCCCCCCCTAAAGCCGTGCCCGGAGGAAGTGGGGTGGGAAGGCGCCGGGGGCTCGTTTGGGCCCAACTTCCTGGTCGGGCCGGGCCTCCGCGGGGCCTGAGGCGGGGCCGGGTGCGGTGGCATCACTGCGGGGCGCTCGGGCCCCGGGGACCCCCTCGCCGGACCACCCCCCCCACCCCGCAGTGCCCGGGCGGCCGTCGGAGGCCCCGCGCCTGCGCACTGGCCGCGGGGCCCGCTCCGTTCCAAGGGCCTCGGCCCCCGCGCGCGCGCGCGCCCCTCCCCCCCCCCCCAGGGGCCTCGGCGGCGGGAGCGGCGCGAGCCCCGAGTTGGCGGCCCGCGCGCCCCCCCCGGCCCGTGCGCAGGCGCGGAGGCGGCGGCGCCCCCCCCCCCACCCTTAGGGGCCCCGCTGACCTCCCGGCGTGGTGGCGTAGAGGGTGCCCCCGGGCGTGGTGCTGTAGCAGTCGGGCCCGCGGTCCCGGCCCCCGGGGATGGGGCAGCTCGTCGAGGCGGACATGGCCGGGCGGAGCGAGGGAGGGAGGACGGCGAGCGCGGCGCGCGGCGCGGCCCCGACTGAGAGCGGCCTCCGCCCGGCCACGTGCGGCCCCGGGGCAACAACACGGGGGCGGGGCCCCAACCGTCAATCACCCGGGGGCGGGACCCGACCCGTCGATCACCCGGGAGGCGGGGCCTGATTCGTCCCTTCCCCCCGGGGGGGCGGGCTCTCCCTTAAAGGCGCAGGCCCGCGGCCGACGGCGAAAAGTTGGGCCGCAGTGACAAGAACGACGGTAGTTAAGCTCTGAGTCTGTGCCGAGCCCTCTTCTAAGCGCTGGGGGGGAGGGCGGGGGGGTACAAGGTCATCACGTCGTCCCCCGTGGGGCTCCCAGTCTTCATCCACTTGGCAGCTGGGTGACTGTGGGCCAGTCACTTAATAATGTTGGTATTTATTAAGCGCTTACTCTGTGCAGAACACTGTTCTAAGCGCTGGGGGAGATCCAGGGGCATCGGGTCGTCCCACGTCAGGCTCACGGTTCATCCCCATTTTACAGGTGAGGGAACTGAGGCCCAGAGGAGCCAAGTGACTCGCCCACAGTCACCCAGCTGACGAGTGGCGGAGCCGGGAGTCGAACCCGTGACCTGACTCCGAAGCCCGGGCTCTTTCCACCGAGCCACCCTGCTTCCAGTCACTTCGCTTCTCTGGGCCTCAGTTCCCTCATCTGCAAAATGGGGATGAAGACTGGGAGCCTCACGTTGGGACAACCTGATGACCCTCTATCCACCCCAGCGCTTAGAACAGTGCTCTGCACATAGTAAGCGCTGAACAAATACCAACATTATTATCCCCATTTGACAGATGAGGTCACTGAGGCCCAAAGAAGTGAAGGGACTGGCCCCAGGCCACCCAGCTGACAAGGGGCGGAGGCGGGATTCGAACCCACGACCTCTGACTCCCAACCCGGGCTCTTTCCACCGAGCCGCGCTGCCTTCCGCAGGCCACCCCGCCGTGAACTGGGGCAAATCATTTTATCGCTTATCGCCGCGGTGCCTCAGTCCCCTCATCTGTAAAATAATAATAATGTTGCGTTTGTTAAGCGCTTACTATGTGCCAAGCACTGTTCTAAGCGCTGGGGAGGGAGGATACACGATGATCAGGTTGTTCCACAGTCTTAATCTCCATTTTCAGATGAGGGAACTGAGGCCCAGAGAAGTTAAGTGACTTACCCAAAGTCACACAGCTGACAAGCGGCGGAGCCGGGATTTGAACCCCTGACCTCTGAGTCCCCGGCCCGTGCTCTTTCCACTGAGCCAGGCTGCTTCTCTCAAATACCTAGCCCGACTCCTCCTCCTCCTCCTCCTCCTCATCAATGGTATTTATTGAGCACTTACTGTGTGCAGAGCTCTGTACCAAGGGCTTTTTCATTCATTCAATCGTATTTCTTGAGCACCTACTGTGTGCAGAGCACTGTACTAAACGCTTGGAAAGTACAAGTCGGCAACAAATGGAGACAATCCCTACCCGACAACGGGCTCACAGTCTAAAAGGGGGGAGACAGACAACAAAACAAAGCCAAACAAGTGGACCCCTTGCCCGCGTCCCGTCTCTGGCCTGTGAGCCCGTTACTGGGCAGGGATTGTCTCTATCTGCTGCCGAATTGTACCTTCCGAGCGCTTAGTACGGTGCTCTGCACATAGTAAGCGCTCAATAAATACTACTGAATGAACGCCCTCCCTCCTCAAATCCAGCAATGACTCTCCCCGCCTTTCAAAGCCTTATTGAAGCCCCCCCTCCTCCAAGAGGCCTTCCCAGACTAAGCCCCACTTTTCCTCATCTCCCACCCCCTTCCGCATCGCCCTGACTGGCTTCAGCCCCCCCGGCACTTCTGTAGGTGTCTGTAATTTTATTTATCTGTACCGATACCTGTTCCTCCACCCCCAGCCCCCGCCCCGGACCATGAGCTTCGTGGTGGGCAGTGACTGTCGCTGCTTACTGTCATACTGTACTTTCCCAAGTGCTTAATACAGTGCTCTGCACACAGTAAGCGCTCAATAAATACGATTGAATGAATGAATGTCCTGGTGGAAAGAGCACGGGCCTGGGAGTCGGGACCTGGCTCTAATTCCAGCTCACCCCCCACCTGCTTGTGTGACCCTAGGGAAGTCGCTTCACTTCTCTGGGCCTCAGTTCCCTCATCTGCACAATGGGTTCAATAATTGTTCTCCCTCCTACTTATACTACAAGCCCATGGGGGACCTGATTGTCTTTTCTCTCTCTCCCAAAACTTAGTACGGTCCTTGGCACTTAACAAATACCAGAATTACTACAATACAAACAAGTCGGTAGACAGGTTCCCGGCTCACAGTAAGGTTACAGTCCAGATTCCTCCCGCTTAAGACTGTGAGCCCTGTGTGACACAAGGACCGCGCCTGATCTGATAGTGTTTTATATTCCCCAGCACGCGGAACGGTGCTCGGCCCCAACCCCTAGCAAGTAATTAACCGTACAAATTACATTTACAACGCACAGGCGGCTAGAGCGCAAGAGAGCAGGGGCAGTAAATACACCGGGCTTCGTTTTCAAATGAGAAGCTTTAATGAACGAAAAACCTCCCCACCGGTAAAGATCGAATCTTTACAGGGCAGCGGCCCAACCGTTCCCCGACCAGTCCCCGCGGTTTCCGAAGACGTCCTGAAAGGCAAGCCGCCTGCCCGGGTCATTTCCAGAGATGGAGTCAGGAAGCGAGGCCGGGCTGTGGGAAAATTCAGGGAAATCAGAGTCCGCGGGACCCAGCCTCGCCTGACGAGACGTCACGAGACCTGCAGTGAGTGAGACTGGAGCAGAAGCCCCAGATCTAAAGAGAACCTCCTTCTCTGGGCCCTGCCTCAAAAAGAGGGAGGTGGGAAGGAGAAGAGGCTGCTAGGAAGAGGGCAGAGAAGCGTGGCCTAATAAACAGTGTAGCCTAGTGTTTAGAGCAGGGGCCGGGGAGCCACACTGTGCTCTGTGACCTCGGGCAAGTCATTTAACTTCTCTGTGACTTCATCTGTGAAGTGGGGATTGAGACCGAAGCCCCACGTGGGACACTGGACCCTGTTCAACCTGATTAGCTTGTTATTTCCCCGAGCAGGTAGTGCAATTCTTGGCCCCTTTTAAGCACCTAACAAATGCTAATTTATTTTTTTTTAAAAGCACCACGCTGGGAGTAAAGCAGAAGGACCTGTGTAATGATTTTACAGACTCCTACAGGGACTAAGCCCCCTTTCCCTCTGCTCCTCCCCCTCTCCCTTCCCCTCAGGACTGTGCTCATTTGTCTAGATTTTTATTACCCTATTTATTTTTGTTAATGAGGTATCCATCCCCTTGATTCTATCTATCGTGACTAAGTTGTCTTATTCTGTCCGTCTGTCTCCCCCGATTAGACTGCGAGCCCGTCAACGGGCAGGGATTGGCTCTATCTGTAGCCGAATTGTCCATTCCAAGCGTTCAGTACAGTGCTCCGCACATAGTAAGCGCTCAATAAATTCGATTGAATGAATGAATGAAATGATATAGGGCAGAACACTGTCGGGAGGGAACCCAGGAATAACTTGTGTATAATAATAATGGTATTTGTTAAGCGCTTACTATGCGCCAAGCACTGTTCTAGGCGCTGAGCCGACAACCATCTATCTCATTCAGGAGCCGTGTGTGTGTATGGGAGAGAGAGAGAGAGAGAGAGAGATCTGTTTCTGGGCTTGCCGGTTAGGCAACCAAACATGCCGAAGACATTATATTCAATCAGTTAATCAATGCTATTTATTGAGCGCTTACTACGTGCAGGGCGCTGTTCTAAGCACTTGGGAAAGTTCAAAAAAAGAGAAGTAGCAGATAGGCTCCCGGCTCATAACGCGCTGCTAGTCTAGAGGTATTATACCGTGTCCCTGCCGATTATTTTGTGTTTGCCCCAGGGGCAAGCACAGTGCTCGGCACTCAAGCGCTCAAAAAAAGACCATTCTCACAGTTTAGACTGTAAAGTCATTGTGGGCGGGGAACGAGTCTGTTTATTGTTGTACTGTACAGTGCTAAGCTCTTATGCAGGGTTTTCCACATAGTAAGCGCTCAATAAATACGACTGAATGAGTACTGTACTCCCCAAGTGCTCCGCACACGGTAGGTGCTCAATAAATACGACCGATCGACAGTGTTAAATCGGGTTATCTGGGCACTCCCTCGTCCCCAGTTATGGCCGTTAACCAGAGCGGATCTTCCAGAACGGGTCGCGCCTGCACACGCTAGCAGCCCCGGGGTGGCGGGGGAGGCGGAGGGTGGGGGCGGTGGCTGAACCCGGTGAGCCGGGCCCAAAGATCCCGCTCCGGACGTGCCCACGCCCGCATGGCTTACTGACTCACTGCAGCCGCGTTGGGTCCCACGCCCGCGGTGGGCAGTCGCGGGCACCCCCGATGATCGGGAGGTCTTTCGTCAGGCGCTCGCTCCGTGTCGGGCCCCGTCCCATCTATGGTACACCCCGATCCATCTATGTCTAACTTCTCTGTACCTCAGTTACCTCATCTGTAAAATGGGGATGAAGCACGTGGGTCAGGGAGCGCGTCCGATCCGACCATCTTGTTTCTACCCATTAGTCGTCAGCTCAGTCAAGCGCCTGGCACGTAGTAAGGCTTAACAAATACCCTGATTATCATCATCATCTAGACTAGGCCGCACTGCTCCTCGAGGTGACGAGCCGCCTCAGTTCGGCGGCCCGTGACCCCAGTCGGGGTGTCCTGGGTGATGACGTCCCGGCCGCCTCCACTCCGGGGCCGGTGTGAGGACACAGCGTCCAGCGGAGGTTTATCTGCCCGTCTGTCTGTTCGCTCTGAGATCCGAAGGTCTCCGGCAGCGGGGATGAACCGCGTTCACAGAGCCCTTTCGCTTCACTCGGGAGCACCTTCAGTCAGTCAGTCCATCGTATTTATCGAGTGCTTACTGCGTGCAGGACACTGTGCTACGTCCTTGGGAGAGGACAATACAACGATCGGACAGACCCGTTCCCCGGCCACGACGAGCTCGCGGTCCGTCGGGTCCACCCCGACCTCGGCTCCGCGCCTGCCGAGCTCTTCTCCCTCTGTCTGCCTGGGAAAGCTGCCGGGGAACCCGAAACTGGCTATTTTCTTCAACGGGGGGGGTGGGGGGGGTGGGTGGTGCCCTTCCCAAGCCCGAGTTGAGCTTGCACCAGTCCTGGCTCGCCTCCATTTTCACACCTCGTCCCTCGAACTCCAACCTCTCGTACCTCCGTCCCGTCTATCTCGCCCCCGACCCCCTGCGCCCGTCCACCCCTGGCTTGGAACTCCTCTCTCCTTTATAAACAACAGACCGCCGCTCGCTCCACCTTCAAAATCCTCCTAAAAATCACCTCGCCTCCAAGAGGCCTTCCCCCATCGAGCCTTTATTTTCCCTTATCCCCCTCCCTTCGGCATCGCCCACGCACGTGGATCTGTGCCCTTCAAGCACTTGCTATTAACCCCCAACCTCAGCCCCGCGGCACTCGCGTAAAAATTCGATGTCCGAATCCCCCTCTAGACTCAAAGCTCCCCGTGGGCAGGCACGTGTCCACCAACTGAGTCGTCCTCTCCTAAGCACCGAGCACAGTGCTCCGCACACCGTTAAGCGCTCAATCAGTACCACTGATACGCTGAAAAGCAGGACCCCCCTTAGTGGAAAGAACAGGCGCCTTGACTCAGAGGAACCGGGTTCTACTCTCACCTCTGCCATTTACCTGCCGAGTGACCTCGGGCAGGTCACTCGATTGCTCCGTGCCTCAGTTTCCTCATGCGGGGGCCTGCTTGGGACACCTGTAAACTCCTTGAGGGCGGGGTTCACGTCTACTTCACTGTATTGTCCCAAGTCCTTTAACTTCTCGGGCCTCGGTCTCCTCATCGGTAAAATGAGGATTCAATACCAGTTCCCCGTTACTTAGACCGCGAACCCCAGTCTAAGTCTTCCGACGGGAGCTCAAAAACTCCCGTCAGTACTAGCTACTCCTATTTGAGGAGCGGCGTGGAAAGAAGGGCGGGCCGGGAGGCAGGAGACCTGGGTTCTGATCTCCCCTCCACCACCCCTGGCTTGCTGGGAGGCCCTTAGGCCATTTACAGCCTCCCTGCCTCCCTTTCCTCATCTGTAAAATGGGGCGATTCAATACCGGATCTCCCCCCTCCTCCCATCGCGAGCTCCGTGTTCATTCGCTCGTACTGAGTGCTCGCTGCGTGCGAGGCACTACGCTAAGCGCTCCAACGTGGGAGAGGGACCGGGTCGGCTCCCCGGCCCGCCGACCGGGCGAGCCGGGACACGTCGTGTCGCTCCCTCTGTGCCTCGGTCACCTCACCCGTAAAACGGGGATTGAGACCGTGGAACCCCACGTGGGAGAGGGACTGGGTCCAATCTGGCTCGTCTCCACCCCGGCGCTCAGCGAGGCGTCTAGCGTAGAGCGAGCGCTTAACAGATACCCCGACAGAGCACGATAAAACACCGACCGCACTGTATCTAACGGAGCTTGACCCACGCCAAGGTCGTGGTCGCTTACTGCCTGCCGGGTCGCCCTGGGGACCCCCGGACCCAGGCCGGCTGATGGAACGGAACGGAAAGGTCGCTCCCCCAGCCCCCGCCTCGATGTGTGAGCGTGAGAGAGAGAGTGTGCGCGGGAGGGTGTGGACGTGGGCCCCTCCCTCCCGCAGCCGGCAGACACTTCCCCTTCGCGAATCCCGGTCGAGGCGGAGGAGGTTCCAGCCGTGAGTAAACACGTGAATAAGGCGGTGACCGAGCGATTCGGGCACCGGGGCCTCTCCCCCTCCCGGTTGCATCAGCCTCTCGGCAAGCAGCGCGGCTCAGTGGCGAGAGCCCCGGCTGGGGAGTCAGAGGTCACGGGTTCGAATCCCAGGCTCAGCCCCTTGGCAGCCGTGTGACCGTGGCCGAGTCGCTTTACTTCTCTGGGCCTCGGTGACCTCATCTGGAAAATGGGGATTAAGTCCCTGAGCCTCCCGTGGGACGACCCGATGACCCTGCATCTACCCCCGCGCTTGGAACAGTGCCCCGCACACAGTAAGCGCTTAACGGATACCAACATTATCGAAACGTCCCGTTTGGCCGGGGCGATCCGTTCCGCCCCGGCTCCGTCCGCCCGGGGGTCGCCCGGGCTCGGCCCCGCGGCCCCGGGGACGACCGCCCCGCCGCCACGGGCCCGAGCCGCAGGCTGGGGAGAGGGGGCCGCGGAGCCGGCGTCTCCGTCTCCCGAAGGACCACACCCGACCTCGATACTGTTCGTCTTTTTATTGAATATTCAGGTAAATATTTCACATTAATACAGGCTACATAAAGTGGAGCCACTATACGACATGAAATTTACTCAACTTTTTCCTTTTAAGTATGTAAACAATTATACATGTCTTTACCACCCTAAAAGGTTGTGAAATCATGTAATCATCTAGTTCTCTTCTGCATACAAGTAGCATTCAGTACTGTTTAGCCAGAAGCACTAAGTTCATCTGATTTTAGGTTCGAGATGGCTAAACTAACCGGAGAACAGAATCAGTTGGATAGGTAAATCAATTTGTTCTTACACAATGGGCGATCGGGTTTCCATTGTTAAAGCCCACACAGAAAATTGCTTAGTTAGGCACATTTAAAAAAATCCCCAGGGTTCTTCCAAGGTCATAGGCTTCCCGAGCAAGGCTAAAGAGGAAAGACCTTCTAAACTCAGTTGACATATTTGAGATGCATGTTTCCGATGTGAGGCGCCCACGTGCCGGGCCAAATCTGAAAACGGGGTGGGGAGGGGGAGAAAAATCGGAATTTCCAATTAGGAACTTCAGACGACCCCGGAGCCGCCACGGAGAGACCCCACGGCAGAGGGCCCGGCTTCCGCCTCGCGGCGGCCCCCTCGACGGGTTTCGGGACCGGGATCACGGGAGCGCCACCGGCCGGTGCCGGCCGGGGGCGGGAACGGCCGGAGACGGGGGGGCCCGGGCCGATCGCGCCCGCCGGACGGAGGAGAGACCCAAACTTCCTTTTTACCTGCTGGGCGTCGGTACATTCGGTGGAGTTCTGGACCACCTTGATCATGGGGTTCCAGGCGGGGTCGGGATTATGCAGTCCGTTGAACAGGGGGCCGCCCGGTCCGTCGGCCAGCTGAGGGTGCGAGGGGATGATGGTGCCGCCGTACATGGAGATGGGCAGGCCCTGGACGGCACACGAGGAAGGGTGGCGGGCTGAAGGCGACCCCCGCCGACCTCTCCGGGGAGGCCCGACCCGAAACCCCCCACGCCTAGGCTCGATTCCCAAGGGGCGTCTGCTCACGGGACGCCCTCCCGGCGGCTGCCGGGGAGACGGCACCCACCCATCGATCCAACTTCGCCTGGGGGAGCGATGGCCCGTGGCCTCTGACCTTCTCCGACTGGGCTCCCCTCCTCTCCCCGCCCTTCGTCTAACGACCCCGAGCCCCCGCCCCCCGGTAGGCGGCAATTCGCAGAAAATCGGACCTGCGTTCGCCTGCGGGGTGATCTCGGGCAAGTCACTTCACTCGGTGTCAGTTTCCTCACCTGGAAAATGGGGACTAAACTCCCATTCTCCTTTCCACTCACGTGGGTCGGGGACTATGTCCGACCTGATTATCTTGCACGTACCCTGGTGCTTACAGAGTGTAAGTTTAGAGGAGTAAGGGCTGAACAAATGCCGCAGCTATTATTACTACCGTTATTACGATGATTCTTCGGGACCCCAGCACACCCTGCCCTTCCCCGAGCGAGGGACGACAGCGGTCGGCGAACGGGAGGGGGCGGAGAGCGAACGGACTGCGGTTTCGGACAGGTCGGAGAAACCATCCCGCGTGGGGCGCGCGGAGGCAGAGTAACCGGTCGCTCTCCGAAGCCCCGCGCTATCGATCCTACTTCTCCCTACCTCTCCACGCGGCCGAAATCAGCTCCCCGGTCTCGCCCCCCAGCTCGTTCCCAATCCGGCCCCGTCAGTCCCTCCCCCGGGCCCACTCCGCTTTCCCGCGCCAACGGGCCGGACGCTTACTTTAGAGAAATCCACAAAGCTGCTGGCCATGGGCTGATGAAAGATGTTGGATGGAGCCACCATGCCCGAGTCGTCTCTTTCCATCGGCTGGTGCTGGGAGAAGGTGCCCGGGTCCGAGAGCTGCTGATGCATCGGGTGATTGCCCATCATGGGCTGGGACCAACCCGACAGGCCTTCTGGAAGCGAAGCGCGACAACGGCGGCCGTCAGATCCTCGGCTCGACGCGCGGGCGGAGCTCGGCGGGGCGGTGCCGGCCCCCGCCCTCAGCCACTGAGCCCCCGAGAGGAGGCCCGGGTTAGGGGAGCGAATCGAGGCGAGGCTCCGGGAGCCTTCCGTAGAGGCTGTTTTGTGGGTTAGGGAAAGCACTCTCTCCAAGGACAACCGGGGACGTCCTGCTTCTGGGCGATGCCCACCCCCGAGCGGCCCGAAGCGCGTCCTCTTGCTCTCTCGACCCCGGCCCGAGGGGGGTGGGGGGAGCTGCCGTGTCCCGGCGCCGAGGCCGGCCCCCCGCCGACCCTGCCCTCTCGCTGGGCCGCAGGCCACGGGGTCCGGAGTTCCCAAAGCGCCGCCGGACCTGGCCGCTTTAGGGAGAACCCCGATGCCGCCCTCCTCCCCGCGACGAGGGTCGCGTCTACCTCCGGCTGAGGCCGGGGGCGGCCACGGCTGGCGAGGCCCAACCTTCTGCCTCCAGGGGACCGCCCGCCCGCTCAGGCCACCCCCCCGCCCCCCCGCCACCGCCGGGGACGTGGCCGCCGTACCCGACACGCTGTTGACGCCGAACGACCAGATGCCGCTGTGTCCGACCGGAGCCGTGAAGTTGGTTCCCAGAGGGGTGGGGGTCACGGAGCCTCCCTGGCGGATCCGGGCGAGCCGCTCCGTCCCGATGGGAGGGGGGACCTTCCGGTCCTGGCTGGCGCTGCCGGTCTTGGGCTGGCCCAGGGTGGGTGGCGCGGAGGCAGCTGAAAGGGGTGAAGGTGATCCCGAAGAAACAGACGGAATAGGAGAGTCACCTGGTGGTGGCAAAATATTTCCCGCCCGTTTTACTACGCGCCTGCGCGAGCGAGGACCTAGGCGGGGAGGTGGGGGCGTCCGGCGGGACTCTCGGTCCCACCGCCCGGTGCCTGGAGACGGAAGGGGCCGCTCGCCCGGCCCCGCGTCGGCGGCCTCGAGTTGCCGCACGCCGAGACCCCGGCCCCTGCGGGAAGGGGCCGGGACAGGCCGGGACACCCCGGCGCTCGCTCTGTCTGAATTACTTCCGGATCGTTAAAGTCTTCCACTCCGGGCGGTCCGGAACCCGGGATCGACTCCCGGCCGACCCCTCCGGGCGCCGGCCGCACCCCGCGGCCGTCGCCTAGCCCGGGACGGTTTCTTCCGGGGACGACCGCCACCTCCGCCCCGGGAAAACCTCATCTCCACCCGAAGCCCAACCCCCCGCCGGCCAGCCGGACCGGGGGACGTCACCTCCGCGGCACGCCCTAAGGGGGAAGGATGGATGAGACACCACCTCGAGTAGCACCGCCGTCCCCTCGGTTGGTCCACCTGCCAGCCACGGTGCTGCGCAAGCCCGGGCCCCTTGGGACGCCCCCTCCCCGCCCGACACGGACCCCGTTTGGTCAGAACCTCCTCCCTGCGGTGGGCGAGTTCTCTTTCAGCTCTGACAAGTGGTTTGAGGCCCCCACCGATCCCCCCAGCTCACCCACCCCACCACAGCGCCGGTTCCAACCACCGCTAACTGGCCGGCCAGGCCGGGATTTCCGATTCCCACGCCCGTCTGACTTAGCTTCTCAGGGCAGACCGCGGCGGAGAGGCGGCTTTCTCCGAACCGCCGAGCGCCGGGAATCGAGACCCCGAAACCGTCGGCCCCTCGAAAATAGCCTACATGAGTTTGAAGCGCTCGTCCAGGGGTGGGGCGAAAAATGCTGCCTGTTGAAGCTGGGAGTCCCAATCGGCGCGGGCCCTTGGAGAAAGACCCGGGTGCCTTGAAGGTTGGAAAAACTGGTCAGGGGAGCCGAAGAGGAAGACGGCGAGCTTCCGGACGGGTCGATGGAGGGCAACCCTGCAGGGAGACATTCCCGACACGACCGCTGAGGCGCGTTTCGGAGGCCGGGCGGCCGCTCGGCGGGGCGCCGGGCTCCCCCGCGGCTTGGGATCTCCCGGGGTTCGGACCCGCCTCTCCTCGTTCCCGGCGGCGCCCGGGGCCTGTCCGACGTGCTCCCTGGGGGGGGGGGCACCCCCACCTCGCCCCCCGCTTCGGAGAGCGCGGAGTAACGCGCTTCTTCTCTCCGTGGACCATCGGCAGAAACAGGCCGGAGGGTGGCGGCGGCGGAGGGGGAGAGGGGTGGCGGACCCTCGCCGGGAGGACCGTACTAAGCGCTTGGGAGGGTCCAACGCTTAAGGCGCAGGAGGCCAACCTGAACTACTCGAGAGACAAAAATCAAGCCCCCCGACACCAGGAGGAGGAGCCGGGAGCCGGACGCCCGGACGAGCCCAAGGGCGGGGGCCGGGTCATCTCGGGACGGCCCCCGGAGAGGGGCGAGGCCCCGGGGCTGCCGTTGATGTCCGGGGCTCAAGCTAGCGGCAATATAGCCTGAGACGCCGCTCTCCCTGCCCGCTGGAAGGGTCGAGTATCTAGCGGGATGACAAAGGGACGGTGGCAAACTCAGAGCGCGTCCCGGGTGAGTCCGAACACGTCCGTCGCCCCGGTTTCCGCCGCCCACGGTGGCGGCCCGGCGGCCCGAGGAAGCGGGGTTCGAAAAGGAGCAGAGGCACCAAGGGCCCAGGGAAGCGGGATGCCGGACCACCACTCGCGAACCGTCTGGGGCCTTTCTTTTTACGCACGAGCCCCGCCCGTTCGCACCCGGCCGAACTCCGTCTCGAGACGAAAACCGCTCTGGACCCTGAGGTCTCGCCGACCACCCCGAAATCAGGCCGCGCGCCCCGGGCCGCACCCCCAACCCCGATTTTGGAAGCGGGGGTCGGGCGCAACAGATCTTCCCAGGGGACCAGGGGTACGACGGCCCCGCTCTCGAGGGTGGAAACCGAGGAGAGTGTGTGGGACTGGACACCAGACCACCTGGGTCCTGATCCCGGCGGGGCCCCCACCCCGGGGGACGGCCCCGGGCGGGGTCCCCTAACTTCCCGGCGCCTCAGTTTCCCGCTCCGGAAGACGGGGCCCGAGCCGACGGTGGCGCGTCGACCCCGGCGCCGGGCACGGAGGAAGCGCCCATCGGACACCGTCCCCGCCGCCCCTCTGCCCCCCCCGGACGGGATTCCCGGGTCCCGGCGGCGGGACCGGAGACCGAGCCGTCGCCCGGCGGCACTCGGCTCCCCCGCGGACGCCGATCCCGACGGGAAGCGCCGAAGGACGGAGGGGCGGCGCCCGCCACTTACCGACCGGGCTGGTGGAGACGCGCTGGGAAGGCGGCCGGAAGCCGGGGGCCTTGGAGCTGTCGGGGTGCACGCTCTCCAAGTGTCCGAGCACGGAGCCGCCCAGGAAGGTCGACTGCACGGCGAAGGACGGGTCGGCCGGCGGGCGCGAGGCCAGCGGGCAGTCGCCCCAGCCCTGGTTGGCGGGCACCTGGCTGCTCTCGAAGAGGCTGCTAAAGTGATTGAAGAGGGAGGCCGGGCCAAAGGTGGGCGGCAGGGGCTTGCTGGCCGCGTTGAGGTGCACCTGGGAGCCGCTCATCAGGTTCACGGCCGAGGAGAGCTGGACGGCCGCGGGCGGGCCCTGCGGGGGCGTCAGGGGGACCGGGTTGGTGACGAAGATGGACTGCGGGTCCTGGGGGACCACGGAGTAAAAAGAGCCCCGGGGCTGCATCCGGTGCGAGACGCGCGGGGCCGGCACGGCCAGCTGGGCCAGGCCGGGGGCCTCCTGAGGCTCGGCGGGCCCGGGGCGGGGCGAGGGCAGGCTGAGCGGGGTGGGCTGGGGGTGGGAGGCGAAGGCCAGCGGGCCGGGGCCGGGCTCCGCCAGGCCGGCCGGCAGGGCCTCCTCCTGCGGGGCGCCGGGCGGGGCGGGGCTGCCGGCCGGCCGGCCCTCCGGGGGCCCCGGGTTGCCGGCGGCCGGGGCCGGCTCGGGCGGGGCCGCCTTCTCCTTGGGCGCCGGGCCGGCCGGGAAAGAGTCCGTCTTGTGTCCGGAGAGCGGGGGCTGGGGCGCGCTGGGGGGCAGGAAGGCCGTCAGGACCTGCCCGCCGGCGGCGGGGGCGGAGGCGGCCGGAGGCGGGGCACCGCAGGCGCTGGTCGCCGTGGGGGCGACCGGAGCCCCGGCGCTGGTCTTCGGGACGCAGGCGAACAGCTGCTTGCGGACGGACGAGGGGGTCCGGCTGCTCGTCCCGCCCGGCGGCTGGGACGAGGTCGAGGAGGAGGAGGACGAGGAGGCGGCGACGGTGGCCGCCGGGGGCCCGGGGGCGGGGCAGCCGGGCGGGGCCGGCCCGGGGGCCTCCGGCGGCAGGACGCTCCCGTTGGTCTGGCCGGGCAGGCGGGCCCCCGCGCCGGTGTGCTTCGGCGAGCCGTTGGCGCTGCCGGGGTTCACCGGTCTCACGGGGAACGGGCCCCACGTGTTCGGGGAGGGCGAGAAGGTGCCGCCGAACTGGGCCATGGGCAAGCGGGGGTGCCGGATCTGTTGCATAGTTTGGGCCGCCAGCAGGGCGAAGTGAGGGTGGGAGTAAGCGAGAGGCAGAGACACCGGGAAGGACGAACGCACGTTCGCCGGGACGTTCTTGTTCAGTTTGCTGGGAGGCTGGAAGGTGGAGAGCGTCGGGGCCTGGGAGGTCACCAGGGGCGGGGCGCCCAGCGGGAAGGCCGGCTTGCTGGAGGCCGGGGCCGGGGGGCCGACGCCCGACGGGAAGTTGGCGTGGATCGACTTGGTGCCGGCCGGGGCGCGGATGTGGTTTTTCGGGATGAGGTCTTCCAGCTCCTTGGCGGGGTCTTGGATGAGGGCGTTGATGAGCTGCACGGCATACCTGGTCGACTCGGTGCCGCCCCTGCAGGCCGAGGACCCGGAGGGAGAGTCACCCAAGCGCCGGGTGGCCTCTCCCCCCTCCCCCCGGGTCCCGACGCGGGCCGGGACCCGTGGGGGAGAGCCCTCTCGGGAACGCCGGGTCTCCCCGCCCCGCCTCCCCGCCGTTACCTTATGGTGATCATCCTCTCGCCGTTCTTATCCTTCTGCTTATCCACGTCGATGTGGGCCCCGGTGACATCCTGAATGGCAGTGATGTTACAGCCACCTCGTCCCATTATCCTCGACACGACCGAGGCGGGGACGGACAGCTTCTTCGACCTGCACCGCAAAACACGGCCCGTCAGCGTGGGACCCGGACCGCCGGCCGCGGCCGCCCGAGGGTCTGGGGAAATCCCCCGCCGTCCCGCGTGACGGCCCGAGCCGCGGTCGTCGACGGTCCTGCCCCATCGCAGCCTTAGGGTGCGGCGGGGTCGCGTGGTTCGACGGGAACCGTGCGCCCCTCCCTCCGGGTAGACCGAAATCTCCGTCGTTTCCCCCACTAGTCCGTGTGCCGTAAGCGAGGCCCCCTTTCCGAGGGTCTCCGTCCTTTCGATCGAGCCGGGCCGGCGAGGGCAGACCTCTTTCCCGGAAAGTATCTTGTTTGCGTTCGCTTTCCCGGATGGCAGCTCAATGATCGATGATACTGATGAGCGCTTAGGAAGGGATCCTTAAATTATATATTATAAACTTTTTTTTATAAACTGACACCTCTCTCCCACTCTAGACTGGATGCTCACTGGGGTCAAGGAACCTGTCTGCCCCCTCCGTTCGACTGTACTCTCCCGGGTGCTCAGGTGAGCGCTCCAAAGTAAGCGCTGAGGAAATACCACTGATGATGATTTATTAGGCCAAATACCGAACCACTTTCCTGCCCCAGGACCATTTTTAAACACATTCAAGTGTTTTCAAAACATTCGACTGTAAGCTCCCCGCGGGCAGGGATCGGGTCTGTCTGCTCTCTTGCCCTGTACTCTCCTAAGCACTTAGTGACCCGCACAGTCAGTGCTCAGTAAATAACCACTTACGGACCATCTGACCCCTCGGCTCTGAATGGACGCGTCCGGCCTTTAATTGGAAAAGTCGCCAAGACGGTCTTTCAGCGACCAGTTTCCGCAGATCGGCGCGCCGTCCGACGGGTCCTCAAATACTCATCAGGCCCCGGAGAGGCCTTAATTCGAACAAGGGGAGACTGATCACAATCTATCCCAGTGCAGAACGGTTACTGGCACCTTAAGGATTCCCAAAGAGGAGGAGAACATGGTTAAAGTGGCTATTTCACACGGATCCCTTTACCATTTCTCCCTTCTCAAATGCCTCTCTCTTCATCAAATCCCGGCCACTCTTCCTATCCATGTTGGGGCGCGTAAACTCTATCCTCTGATGATTAGACTAATTTACTTGATGCATTTCACAACAATTCTACTGCAAGCAGCTGCCCGGGCCATTGGGATCTCCCTCCATCCCTCAAACTATTCTACCGGCCTTCTCCGGGTCCCTTTGCATCAAGCAAAAAAATCCCCGTTAACGGACACCGGGGCTCTCGGTTCACCCGCCGCACCTTACTCGTCCTCTCTCTTCACAATCGCTTTCTCCGTCCCCCACCCCCCGACCAAGCTCGCCTTCCTCCCCTCCTTTTTTGGCCGAGGGATCGACAGCGAGGTTCTCCCGCGAGTTAGCTGGATTTTGTGACCCGAGCCAAAAGCGCCGTGTTAACGGGGCTTTTGGTCTCTGAGCATCTGTGCGCTGTATAAGTGCAAGGCTAGGGATTCATCAACAGCTCCTCGGCCCCCGCGCCCCTCCCTTCATCGTTCTTGAGCTGGAAAGGAGGGCGGAGGGGGACGGCGATGAGGAGACGGGGGTCTCGGCCTGCCCGGGTGCAGCGGATCTGCCGACGGCTGCTTCGGGGCCCCGGGCCGAGTCAAGGAGGTGTCTGTCCAAGGCGGAGGGGAGCTCGGGCCTGGAGACAGATCCATGCATCTACCCCCAGGTCGGTGGTCTCCGTTCAAATTCCTCCTGTGTGCGTGTGTGTAGAGTATTCTACTAAAGCCGCTGTAAAGTTACCACAGAACAAGGCCCAGGATCTGGTCCAGCTCCCAGCCTGTTAGAGAGTCGGTGCGTAGGCAGGAGGTGTTAAGAGGGGCAGCGGGGAGTTGGACAGTTGAGGCAGGCAGGCTTCGCAAAGCAGGTACATGGGGCAGCCTCCAGTTACCCAGGGGTAAGGAGGCAGCTCGGGACCACTCCCACAGGTAGGATTCGCGACCGACCCCTCGGCCCAACGGGGGTCCGGTTCTATTACCTTCGCACGACCTCTTTCCAACCTTCTTCTCGCTTCTGCCCCCTTTTAGGGCTGGTGAGATTTAGCTTGAGGTTTGGAGAGCTCAGTGGCAGCGAGACCGACTTGTAGTTTGTCGACAGGGAGCCGGGGTTGGCTTCGCTCTCGAGCCTGGGGGGGGGCGGGGAAAGGATAAACTGAAGCGGGAGCCGGACAGGCTGCTGATGGGAGCTGGGACTCTATCGAGAAGGAGCAATCGGGGGGGGGGGGGGGGGGGGGGCGGGTGTCGAGGAGGGGCGGAAAGAGGGACAACAGAGCAAATTCACGTTCCAGCTGTGGGGTGGGGAAGCTGCTCCGGTCTAAGCCGCACGACTTAAAGAGCAGGTGAAAGGCCACTTAAGGGCCGACCTGAGACGGAAGACACGCCTCAGCGTAAACCACGTTCATCCTCAAGGCCCAGGGCAGACCTCAACTAGTTTCCAGCCTGGAAGTTCAGCACGGCATGGCTGAAAGAACATTCGGCTCGGCCTGGTCAGGTCTCTCGGGTTGGTGACAACCACAACGAAAACGAGAATCGGAAAAAACAGAACACTCCCCCAAAGGTGGGCTAATGCCGGTAACTCTTCCCCCTTCCCTTTTTCTGGGGAAAAATGGGGACCACATTCCGCCTCTCCATCTACTCGGTTAATCAAACCCCAGGCCCGATCCACGGCTGTATCTATACGGTGGCCAGGAAGCCGCCGGCGTATACTCAGAAAGCGCGGGGACACCCGGACGCGTTCACGGGACCGACCCACTGGTTCGTCTAGAGTTTGAGTCTCCCACAGGGGCTTCTCCTGGGCTGGCAGGGAGCCCGGCCCGGATGGAGGGAGGGAGTCACCTGGTCGGAGCTTTGGCCGTGGCAGCGTTGGCGCCGGGCTTCTCTTCGTGGGAGTGGAGGAGCAGGGACGCGTATCTGCGCTCGCCGGACGAGTTGACGTCCATGGTGAAGTTCAGCTCCTGGCTCTTGCCGCCGCTGCTGCTGCTCTCGCTGTTGCAGTCCGTGCTGTCCAGGTTGTCGGAGTCGCTGTTCCCGCCGGCCCCGCCGCGCGGCTCCCCCGTGATCTTGTTCTTGTCCGCCTTTTGCTGGGCGAGGGATATGTGCTGGTCGGGCAGGATGAGCTGCACGTTCTGAGGCGTGTCCTTCGTCTTGTTCTTCTTGTTCTTCCGGTTGGTGCTGGGGGTCGTCACCACGTTGGCCCGCTTCTTCCCGAACACGTTGGTGAAGGTGGTCGACGTGGCCGAGATGCCGATCGTGGTGGTCGTGGTCGCGCTGGGAGGCTCGATGGGGACTTCCGGCTCCACTGAGGCAGAAACCGAACCCGAAACACCACGGACGGTTAGGGGCGGCCAACCCGGGGACGGGGCAGGGGGAACGAGCCGCAGAACGCGCTTCCGGGTGGTGTCCACTGAGCGCTTACTGTGCGCAGAGCACTGAACCGAGCACTCGGGAGAGCACAGTCCAAAGGAGATGGAAGACGCGCTCCATGCCCACGGGGAGCTTGCGGTCTCGAGGAGGAGACCGACTTTCAAATAAGTTACGGATATGGACAGAAGGCCCGGAGGGCTTGGGGGGCGTGGTGAAGAGAGTTAGTACGGTGCTCCGCACGTAGTAAGCGCTCGATAAATACTACTGAATGAATGAGAGGGCACAATCGGGGAAAGCTTCTTGGAGATGTGGCCTTAGTAAGCCTTCGAACCTGGTGGGGAGTGTGGCGTTGTGGGGTATACGGAGAGGGAAGACGTGCGTGAGGGGCTGGCAGGGAAATCAACCAATACTGAGGCACAGTGAGCAAGCTGCCTCTAGAGAAGCAAAGCGTGCGGGTTGGTCTGTAGTAGGAAACCAGTAAACACACAGTAAGTGCTCAAAAAACACCACTGATTGATTAAAGCCAAGTCTCTATCTTTTGTTCTCGCCCCACTGGGACGGAAACCCCCGAAACTAATCATTTTCCCCAGCGCGACGTGCTGGTTGGAGCACGGGCCTGGGAGTCGGAAGGACCAGGGTTCTAATCCCGGCTCTGCCCCTTGTCCGCTGTATAACCTGGCGCCTCAGTAACCCGATCTGTAAAACGGGGATTAAGACTGTGAGCCGCACGTGGGGCGAGGACCGAGTCTACCCCAGCGCTTAGAACAATGCTGGCACAGAGTGAGGACTTAAATACCATTAAAAAAACCCAGACCAAAGAGAAAACAACTAAAATACTCAATTCTTAGCCATCGGCCCGGTTCACAGCCCCACCAGGGCATGGAATTGGTGGCCAGCCGGTCTTCTAGTTCTTTCCACTGGGTGAAAAACCGGACAGGATTTCAGAAGAGGGGCTCCTGTCCCAAACCTCAAGATCCCCAGCTCCCACCAGGCAGGGCGATGAACGACAGTCAGGCCTCTAAATTATTATTATGGCATTTGTTAAGTGCTCACTACGTGCTGGGCACTGTACAGAATGCTGGGGTGGACATAACCAAATCGGGTTGGACACAGTCCCTGTCCCACGTGGAGCTCACAGTCTCAATCCCCATTTTACAGACGAGGTAACTGAGGCACAGAGAAGTGCACTGCCCAAGGTCACCCAGCAGACAAGTGGCGGAGCCGGCATTAGAACCCATGACTTTCTCACTCGCGGGCCCCTGCTCTACCCACTACGCCACGCTGCTTCTCTAAATCATAAGGCAACAAGTATCCCATTCCCACCCCCTACCTTCGTCGTCATTTTCCTCTTCGTCGTCATCCTCCGGGAGCTCCAAGTTCTCCTTGGGCTTGTTCTCCTCGTCTTCTTCCTGCTTTCTTTTCTGTTCTTCCTTTTTCTTTTTTCTCTTCTCCTTCCTCTTCTCTCTCTTGGCCGCCAGGGCCTGCTTTCGGCTTTCCTCTCTTGACTGTGAAGGAAGCAGGCACAGCTTTCAGCCGGTTTTTACGGGACGGTGGGAGGACCAGGTGAGATAAACCGACACAAGAGTGCTTTGGGAAAAAGACAAAAAAAAAAAAAAAAAAAAAGCACCACACAGACACAAGCCATTGGGCCCAAATCTTGGGGAGGGAGAGGAAAAAAAAGGGAAGGGACACTTTTTGCGGGCTACCCCTGAACCAGGTCCAGGTCGGCTTGCGCGAAATGGCACTGAGGACAGATTCCCAGGGCATCGGGGGGTGGAAAAAAAATCAAGGACGGAAGCATTGTCAAATAGAAAGGCAAATTCCCCGGTAAAAATGTGAACAAGAGGGCTCAGTCTAAATAGCTCCTCCCGGACCTCCATCTTCCTAACCAGCAGCTAGGCATCTCCTCCCTTCCAGGTGGAAATCGCAGCGGCCCTGGAGGGGGCAGGGGGTGGGAGAAGAGAGCTTCAGTGTCCCGTCACTCAGCAATCGAATCACAAAGAGGGCAGCTGGTTCCTCTCTGCTGAAACCGCTGCCAGAACGACGCCAGGACGTCAAATATCACCCTGTGAAGACTCCTGTGGCCTCCCTATTCCACTACCTCCCGGCAAAAATCGTGAAGGCAGTCGTCAACTACGACTAAGGGGCACTGGCTCCCCTAGACCCTGAGTCAGTCCAGGAGTTCCCGGATCGGGTCTGACGTATTCTTCTCGACCTAATAAGTAGGTAAGCTCGTTATGGGCGGGGAACGTGCCTGCTGCTTCTGCTGTATTCTCCCCAACGTTTAGTCCAGTGCTCTGCACGTAGTAAGAGCCTGATAAATACCGTCGATCGATTGACTGGGAAGATCTGACAGCCTTTTGAAACCCGGCAGGCCCCAAAGCAGAGGAGGCTCGTCACCCTGAGGCCCGGACGAGATAAAGGTCTGGGCGTGCCACCTGGGAGCCCGGAAACGCTCGAGTGAGAACCCCCTTACGGTTATTTAGCCTTCATGGCTCCGGCCTAAGTGTGAGGTAGATGACCTGGGCTCTGCCCTCTTGCTCTTGAACCCCAGTGGGTCCCTCACCAAACGGACTTCCGAACGCGGACAGTCAATGCGGTTTCGTGACTGATCCATTTACCTCAGCCTTCCGTGGGGTTTCTTTGGAGATCAAAGAATTGCTCACAAAAGAGGTTTCGGGGACAGCGCATTTCTGGTTTGTGTGTTTTTTGTTTTTTTTTTCAAATCTGACAAAGGAAAACCACGACATTGCTCCACTCACCTTCTCAAGGTCAAGCTCCTTCAGTAAGATGCTCGCGTTCTTATTTGCTTCGGCGGCCTGCTGGTCCTTGGCCTTCACGATTGTCTCGACACACTGGTGGCATTTTTTCAATAGTTCCTGATATGGGGAATGGCAATAATGTTATTTAAGGAGTCGTGGGATGGGAGAAAGCCCGATGAAACCCACAGAAACACAATGGGCCAAAGCGGTGAAGAAGAAAAACTCAGGCGACGGTAGAATCACACAGGGGAAGTGCGAGAGCAGAAAGCCACCACATCTAAGTTTTGGGGAGCAGTATTGCCCGAACCCCCACGATAAAAAACTGAATGCCTTGCTAGTTTTGGGGGGTTGACTTGCAATTCCTTTTCCCTCCAGCTGAAGCTCATCATCCGAGGAATTCTGAGCATTTCCTTCGGACAAGACCCCGTGCTACCATTCCCCTGGCACTTTGCACCGATAAAGAGCTCCCAGAATATTCTCTGGACAATGCCAGAGCTGTTCAGTCCTTGAGAGATCTGGGCCGTCCGGCACCGGGGTGGCAAGACGCAGGGACAGTCCCCAGTGCCAAAAGAGAGGCAGAGGATTCCAGAAGACAGGGCCCCCTCCTCTCCAGCGTCATCTCTCTCCCTGACCACAGGACTCAAGGTGAGAATAACCGTCACTAGCAGCAGGGAACCTCAGAGAAAGAGGGCGGTGGGCTCTGTTAATCGGCCGGATTCTGGGGGGACGTGGCTAGACCTTGGGGTCTCCGGCACCATGTGACAGTAAGAATTATAATGATAGTTATGATAAGGTAATTACGGTAAGCCCTTACTACGTGCCAATCAATGTGCTGAGAACTGGGATACATTACGATCATCAGATTGGACAGAGTCCCTATTCCACTAGGATTGTTCTGACTTGACAGGGGAGGAAACTGAGGCACAGACCGGCAAAGTGGCTCGCCCAAGGACACTCAGCAGCCAAGTGGCAGAACCGCAATTATAACTCAGGTCCTCTACCAGGCCTGGGCTCCCCCCAGTAGGCCGCACATCAAAGACAAACGACGCTTCAGCGTCGGAAAAGACTCACCTTATCCGTGATGGTTGCTATATATCTCATGCACTCAATGTCAGAGGGAAACTGGTTCACTTCCTTCACCAGATACTGAACGACTTTCACGTGGCCCTGGAGGGGAGAGGAAACACAGCCTCAAATCAGCCACTGGGATCCGTGATGGAAGCCGGACACAGAATCTGAGTCCAGCTCTAACTGAAGACCACTCGGCAGTCACGGCTAATAACCGAGCGAGCTTCGGGAGGTAGACTGAGCCTTATCCTCCGCCTCAAAAGGACGACCGCAAACAAGCTCAAGGGCTCACGACAGACGGACTGCTTGACTGAGAAATCCTCTCTGCCTTCAAGCTACACACAAATCTGGTCAAACCCCTACAGACCTTCCGTACCTACCCCTCTACCTGTCTGTCGGTCTCCCCCTCGAGTCTGTAAGTTCCTTGAAGGCAGGGATAGTGGCTACCCACTCGGCTGAATCGTCCTCTCCCAAAAGCTCGGTCCAGTGCTCTGCACCCAGGAAGCGCTCAAAAAAACCCACTGATTGACCGACCCTTCCGTTGGGCAAGGAACTGGTGGGGGCGCAGCCCAGGTAGAGACCCAGGAGAGATCAGACTTCTTGTGCAGGATCTGCCCATCCAGATGGGGCTTTCAGGTCTCCTAACTGCGAAGAGCGCGGGGGGGACTGAGGATTTGCGGAGCAGAACGGACTTTGGGGCAACTGTCTCTGCCGCCCCACAGAAGGCCCGGGGCGTGCGCCCCGTTACCTTGCGAAACGCCGACATGAGGGGGGTGATCTTGCGGTTGTCTGCGGCATCCACGTCGGCGCCCGCCTGCACCAGCAACTGGACGACGTCAAAGTGGCCTCCGTTGGCCGCCAACCACAGTGGTGTGTTTCCCTTCTTGTTTCGGACGTCGATGTGGGCTCCCCTGTGA
Source organism: Ornithorhynchus anatinus (assembly GCF_004115215.2). NCBI lineage: Eukaryota > Metazoa > Chordata > Mammalia > Monotremata > Ornithorhynchidae > Ornithorhynchus > Ornithorhynchus anatinus. The sequence goes on from NC_041750.1 coordinate 2,163,346, forward strand.
GAAGGACGACAACGGTGACGGGGGCACCTACTGCGTGCCGGGTACAGTACCGAGTGACGGGATGGAGACGAGATGAGCGGAGTGGACACGGTCCCCTTCCCACCCGAGGCTGACGGAGGCAGAACGGGGGGAAAGAACAGGTACCCGACCCCCGTTCTGTGGAGGAAGAAGCTGAGGCCCAGAGAAGACAAGTGAACTGCCCAGTGCCACAGAGCAAGCAAGCAGCGGAGCCGGGATTAGAAACCGGTCTCCTGATTCTCAATTCCGGGCCCCCTCCACACTGGGTCCTACCGCTTGAACATTTCCTCCCCCCAACTCACTGATTCTCGTCATTTGCCTGCATTCACCGAGCGCTATCCCGGCCGTAGGTCGCCGCGCCAGGGACTAACCCGGCTCGAACCCGTTAGCGCACTGACTTAGTGGGTATTTTCCACTCCTCCGGGGAAAAGACGACAACCGGTGATCGGGCTCGGCAAGGCAGGAGGGGAGAGCGTGTTCTACTGCAGCCGGGGGAAGACTCCGCCTCACCTGTTGATCAGGAGCTCACAAAATTTGTAGTGGCCTTTGTCGGCTGCGATGGTGAGAGCCGTGTCCCTGGACGAAGGCACGGGAGGAGCGTTGACGTCCGCTCCTTTGTCGAGGAGGACTCTGCCCACTTCGGCGTACCCTCCGGAGGCGGCTTCCATCAGAGGGGTGAGGCCGGTCTATCTCAAGCAAAAACAAAACAGAGGAGGTCCGGTAAATCCGCCGAAGAAGTCAACCCTTAAATCCGAAAAGCGGGGGGGAAAACACAATCCAGATAGCCGTAGAGTCGATTTTTCTTTCCTCGGAGCACTTCCACAGCCACAGCACAACCGATAGGTCCGAACTGAATGGAAGATCGTGATTCCCGTCGTATTTTCTAGGACAAAACTCTAGTAAGTAGCCCGCAGACTCCCGCCAAGGGTAAACGGGGACATTTCAGGCGAGATGGCGGATCGACTATTTTACTCAGTGTTAAATACAGCGTTAAGTGCTCCTCCCTGAGCCGAAGGAGGGCACTGGGAAGGAGGGCTGGGTGTATGCCAGGTGTGCAGCTGAGGCCTGCTCATCTCACCCAGTCCCCTAGACCCCTGGGTGGCGGGAGAGGTCGATAGGAAAAAATAAATCGGCAGCAGCAGAAACGAGTGGGACCTGCCACGAGCGGCGGAAAGAGTCCCGGACAGAGGCCGGTGGGCAACTTCCTGGCATAAGCTTGTGAGAGTGAGGGCATCACTCCAGGGGAACATGCCCTGAAGTCAGAGTTCCACAGGAAAACATCACCCTCCGGATGTTGCCTGGAGGTCTTTTGCCAACAACAAAGGGGCTCTTCTTAAAAGTCACTTTCCAGCAAGTACCGCCCATCCCCACCCCCCCTCAAAAATCCCAGCTTTCGCAGAACACATCCCGGCTAAGGCTCATTCTTTCGGAATCTTTTCGGGTAACTCAACCGTTCGGGAACTGCACGGCTTTTTCTGCAGAAGGAAACATCATTAGCTTTGGGTAACGTACAGCCCGAGGAAAAGAGAGGATCATCTTGCAAGTTACTGGAGGCAAACGTCAGTATTTGGCTATCGGCGGGCAACCGAATTTCACTTTTGCTTGAAAAGACACATTGTGCACCTGCCGGGCCCGAGCAGAGAGAAGCTCTGGTCACTGACATTCGCCGCCTACTTCCTTCGTTCCGAATTCAGCCGGCTCCAGCGTGGAAGGCCACAATTTCAATATTTTCAATATTTTTGGGGCATCCCAAGGAGCAGCTCAGGCTGTTGCCTGAGTGTCTACTCCTTGTAGTTACTCTTTACTTTCAGGGAACTGACCTCAAAAACAAACCAAGCTCTATCTGGTAACTACCTTAAGTCAGGGGATGTTGGAAATGCTTGGTGTCCTAAGCTTCAGGTGATATGAGAGAAACCGAAACTGGGCCCAAGGTCATCCATATCCTCTCCTAAAAACGTCACCAGCAGTGGTGGGTAACGGGCCAGTTCGAAGCACGAGTGGGCTACGATTTTTACTTCCCGGCGACTCTTTTAAATCGTTATGAGACTGAGAAGTCTGGGACCCACAGCACCTCACGCTTTTTAAAACATCAAAAGGAGAAACTTTTAACTTTTGGGCGGGTGAGATGCCCCTCACAACCAGGCCCACTCTGGGAAAGGGAGAGGGGAAAAAGGAAAACATTTCTCCCATTTCCGCTCAACCAAGCGGGGCCCAGCCCACATCTGAGAGGGGACGTGGGCCCACTCCCCGGGCCCGACGCTCCCGCGGAAACGCTTCACGTCGCCATGCGCTCACCTTGGCTCGATGTTCGACGTTTGCCTTTCTGTCCAAAAGCAAACTCACCACCTCCGCCCGGCCCTGGAAACAGGCCAGGGTGAGGGCCGTGTTCCGATTGGTTTCGATCTGGGCGTTGATGTCGGAACCCATGTCGAGCAGCAGTTTCACGGCGGGGACGTGGCCGTTCATCGCGGCCAACATCAGAGGAGAGATGCCCAGTTTACTCCCGGTCCTGAAAAGGCCCGAAGATTTCTTCAAAAACGACAGCCCCGAGGGAAACAAAACGTTTCCGTTTCGCTAAGCGAGAGGCGGGCCTCCGTCGAGGGCCCCCTCGTTCCTTCTTCTGAAGGTGCCGATTCTGTGGCCAGATGGCCCTCGGAGAAAGCGGCGGCGGAGGGTCTTCCAGACTGGCCTTTGGCAAAAGTAGGCCCTGCCCCGGATTTTACGATCTGGACCAAGAGGCGACTGGCCTCGCTAGCTGCCTGGCCACCCCGAACGGATAGATTCATTACACTCTGGGCAGCCCCACCCCGCCCCCAGGCTCTTCGGAAAGGAGCCGGCCAGCGGTACCTCGAATTAATTTCGGCTCCGGCGTTGAGCAGAATCTTGATGATGTTAACGTATCCCCCGGACGCCGCCAGGCTCAGCGGGGTGTAGTCCGAGACGTTCCTGTGCTCTTTGTTGGCCCCTCGGGCCAGCAGCAGGTCCACCACCTGGGGGGCAGGAAGAGACAAGCCGGGTGGATCCACGATCGTCAGGCAGGACGGCCAGAAAGGGGAAAACCCTCCCTGACCCAAGCGACGTCGTGCCACTTTAAGGCTACTGAACGCCGAGATCACCCGCCAGCGAAATGGGCTACTGGCTGTGAGGCAGCTTGGTTTGGGGAATTTAGGGGCCGGGACCCCACTCGTACGCTGGCTACGCACCTCCCCGCCGGGATGCCAAATGACAGTGAGCGTTTAATGTGTGCAGAGCACTGTACTGACTGCTTGGGAGTGTACACTCTAACCTCGGTGGTAGACATATTCCCTAACCAATGAGCTCGCGGTCTAGAGGGGGTCACAGACATTAATATAAATACATAACGGATCTGGACATACGTGCTGTGGGGCTGGGAGGGAGGATGAATAAAAGGGAGCGAGTCAGGGCGAGGCAGAAGGGAGTGGGAGAAGAGAAAATGAGGAATTAGTCAAGGAAGCCCTCTCGGAGATGTGCCTTCGATGAGGCCCAACAGGGAGGGAACATCCAACTGAGGTACGCTCGGCCTCGGGACTCTGAACTTTATCCTAAGCGCTCAGTGCAGTGATCTGCACACCGCAAGCGCTCGGTAAATATGATCGATTGATCCCGGCTCCTCCAGCTGACAGACACGCAGCTAATGTCACTCGGCAAACCACACGCTTGCGGCGTTCCCATTTCCTCCGCGTTAGGGGTAGTTTCTCATCTAGGTTGTAAATGCCCCAGGGGAAACACAAACCCTTCGGAGGCCGGGAGGTTTACGACGGGTCAGAAGGATACCCGGTAAAAGGCCGGACGAGCACCGGAGTGATTTCCGTTTCCTTACGACCACGCAAGCAAACCCAAAACGAAGCAGCCCACGCAGAGGGTGGCCAAGCCCGGTCACTTTACCTCTTGACGCCCGCCGGAGCACGCAAGCGAAAGCGGCGTGTCCTTGGTTCGTTCCGATTGTGCTTCTATGTCTCCGCCTTTGTCTAAGAGGATTTCCACTACGCCGACGTGGCCCGCGGTGGCGGCCAGGATCAGGGGCGTGAAACCTACGCCGGAGGGGAAAGGGGAGAAATTAAGATTAAATTCAAAAGCCCATTCAGAGGACCAAGGAGAGCCGCCGGGAACCTTTCCGAGAGCAACTCGCAAGGATCTCAAGAGCCGACGTGGACCTTTTAGGATGCCCTTGATTGAAACGGGTCGACAGACATTCCCCAAGGTGTTAGATCCTAAGCTCCTGGATCTAATGACAAATTCCCCCAGATTCCCTCGAGGGCCTCATCCGGAGCTAGGTAAACACCGCTGTTTGAGCGACCAATCAGAGGGACCCCGGCCCCATGGAAAACCCAGCTCGCCTTCTCATTTTGGCGCCTGTCCCGTCTTACCCTTCTTGTCTCTGTGCTCGATCTTGGCTTCGCGTGCAATCAGGACCGACACCAGTTCCTCGTGGCCGCCCGCACAGGCGAGGGTCAGGGCCGTGTCGTGGTTACTCTCCGTCTGCAAGAGAGGGTGCGACGGCCCGAAGGCCGATTTCCGGTCGGCCGGGGGAGGAACGGCGAGCCCGCTTTGGCCGCCCCCCACCTCCCTCGGGGGAACGCGCGAGACGGCGCTCAGGCTACTCACGTGGGCATCGATGTCGACGGAAGGGTACATGGGGAGGACGGACTGGGACGCGGCGGTGGCCGGAGTCTGCGAACAGGGCTCTGGTGTGGGGGATTCTGTAGTGTGTGAGGAACTGTTGGGCCCGGCGGGCACTCGGCTACTCACAGCTGAAAGACAACGGTAAGAAGACTCAGCACCCCTTTGCCGCAAATTTCGGGGTACGCTGCCCACCCCGGGAAGAGACGATTGGGGCCCCGACCTTTCTTACTGGAGCCAGCTGTACAGAAAGCGGCTTGCAGAAGCCTCCTGATGCCTCGGTTTCTACCACCGGGAGCCCCTCGTGGGACGGGCACCGTTTCTGAGCTGGTACCCAGCCCAGCGCTTAGCACAGAGTAAGCCCTGAACAGATACCACCATCATTATCATCACCATTATTAATTAAATTCATCTTGACCCAAGACTTCCACAATTCACCAATACCGAGAAAAGGCACATACGACCGGGGGACTGCTGCTTATGCGTCTTTCGCCTTCACTCAAAAAGGCACGGGTGCGGAAACGGTGGCTCGGATCATCGGTTTTGAAGCCCGACCTATCAGACCGTGACTCTGTGGAAAAGGTTACTCTTTTGATAAAGAAAAGGTACAACCTAAGGGCTAAGAGGACAGAACGCTATTTTCGAGTATATTCTGAAGCACCCACGACTGCCAAACCCGCCTGTCCATCAGGAAAAGGCTTTTTCTCCCAACTGACTTCTTAGATGATCTCAATTCCACTTGGAAGCAGAGACAGAAGGTGTCCATTCAATTACGATTTAGAATGAAAAGCCAGTAAATATTCACTACATATTTAATATAGGCTAAATCAAAGGGCTCCTAGTTTTCTACAGGGGAAATACGGGAACGAAGGCCACCTGAGATGAGCCCGTGGATCTGATGCAGTGCGACACAATTGCCGACGGTGCTTCGGAAAGTGGAAAGCCGGGTAAGTTGTCTCAAAGCATCCCATGATAATAATAATAATGAATAATAATAATGTGATATCTGTTAAGCGCTTACCATGTGCCCACCACTTTACTAAGCACTCAGGTAAGACAATAAAAGAAGACCAGACAAAGTCCTTGCCCAACGTGGGACTCACAGTCTGAGAGGGAGAAGAAGTATTTTACCTTCGTTTTAAAGATGAGGTAACTGAGGCCCAGAGCAGTTCTGTGACTTGCCTAAGGTCACAGGGCAGGTGAGTGGCGGAACTGGGGTGAGAATCCGGGCCCGCACTCTTTCCACCAGGGCCGGGCTGCTTCTCTAAAAGGTGTCAGATGTGGGGTCCTCTGGCCAGTGGTCTGAGTATTCTGCCCGAAAAAGGCAGTGGGCTAACGGTGTTTCTCCCGAGGGGTCTCTCCCCTGGAGTGGGAAATGGGAATTGTGCTTCTCCCTGTCCCAAAGCCAATCAGGAGCAGCATGGCCGAGCAGAAAGACCCTGGGCCCGGGAGTCCGGGGACCCGGGTTCTAAAGCCGGCTCCGTCACGTGACCGCCAGAGGAGCCTGGTCAAGTTGCTTCTCTTCTCTGTGCCTCTGTTGCTTCATCTCTAAAATGGGGATTAAATCCTACTCCCCTCGACTTAGATTGTGAGCCATATTTGGGAGAGGGACTGTGTCCAACCCAATTATCCCGTATCTACCCCGGGGCCCAGAACAGTGCTTGAGGCTAGTAAGTGCTTAACAAATATCATTGTGGGGAAGAGGCAAAACGGTGGGGGTCTCCTGGAAAGTTATTTCATCAGTAGAAGAAAATTCTGTGTGAATTTCTCCCTCTTTTGTTAACGACTTCACTTCTAATTTAGCATGAAGAAAGTATTGGCAGCCACAAAACCCCTCAATCCATCCCTAGCCAGTCCCCTTCCCCCCGCCCCAGAAATCCAGTTTGCTATTTTAGGTGAAACAAATGCGAAGGATGATTAAAAACGACTTTCAGTCATCTGCTTAAGGTGGCCGCACACTTTTCGACATACGGTAGCAAAATCAATTAGCTTCTTTTGAAGGGGGAGAGAGAGAGAGAGGGAAAAAAAAAACCACAACTCGACAAACATCTGTTGCCTAACTCGGCGGCAGATTTTTGCCGTTCCGGGCGGGACACTAGTAGAAATAACTTAATTACCAGACTGTGGTTGGACTGCCTTCGAGTTTTTCGGAATTATTCAGACGATAATGAAACCGTGACGATCAAGCGGCGCTTCGGTGTACCGCTCCGAAATGAAGAATCCGTGGACTGGGAGCCAAGAGTGGCAGAGGGAGAGCCTGGCACCGGGGGATTTGCCCCTGGGGGGGGGGGGGGGTGTTAAGGGCAGCCCGAGAGTCAGCTCTCGGTGCCACTGAGACCGGACGGACACCCTGGAGGCCCCCTCGGGTGCCCCCGGCCTCCAAGGGCAAAGTGGCATTTGATGGCTACGTTCGATCCGTGGTCACCCCCAGCCCAGACCCTTCTACCCCGCCACTCCCCCTACCCGTCCTTTACTCCTTTTTTTTAAAATGGCATTTGTTAAGTGCTTTACTGTTCTAAGAGCTGGGGTAGTTACAGATTAATCAGGTCGGACTCAGTCCCCGTCCTGCAGGGAGCTCACGGTATAAGGAGAAGGGAGAGCAGGTATTGAATCCCCTTTTGCAGCTGAGGAAACTGAAGCCCAGAGAAGTGACTTGTCCAAGGTCACACAGCGGGGATTAAGAACCCTGGTCCTCTGGCTCCCGGGCCTGGGCTTTATCCATTAGACTACACTGCTTTAGTGCCCGTCTCCCCTGTGAAAACGTAAGCTCTTAGAGGGCGGGGACCTTGTCTACCCACTCCATTGCACCGGACCCTCCCGAGCGCTTAGCAGAGTGCTCTGCTCACCGGAGGCGTCCAATAAAGACCACCGACCGACTGGTTGATCGAGCGTGGCCACCAGCTCTAGGGGGCAGAGGCCATCCCATACCGAGAGGGTTTTGCTTATACCCGTCCGCTGACCTGGAGTCCCAAGCTCAGCGACGGCAGCGAGTTTCGCGACTTGATAATTCCGGCAAAAGGCTCGGTGCGGGAGACTGGACCACAAACGAGTCTACAACGGTACGGTTTAGATCACTTGGGAATTCGTCCGCGTGGCCTCATTTTCCACTGATGGGGAGCATGGAGGGTTGCCAGCAATTCCAAAACCAACCTAAGTAATCTTTTCAATCAGGTAACTCCGGACCGTGAGTTCGTCGTGGACGAGGAACGGGCCTACCAACTCCCTCAAGCGCTTAGTACAGAGCTCTCAACGCAGTAAGCTCAGTAAATGCCATCGATGGATGGATAATGCTGTACCTGGATGCAGTGCGGGAAAAGGTACGTTTAGAATTACGAGATACCTTTTTATTCATAACAGTAGCCAAGTGGAGGGGCCGGGATTAGAATCCACGTCCCCTGACTCTCAAGCTCACGCTCTTTCCACTAAGCCACGCTGCTTCTCATCATGACCTATTAACCGGGGCATATTCCACCAAGGTCCGGTTGATTATCATTACCGCACGACACTCTCTACCACATCACCATAGAATACAGAATCCCCCCCTCTCCGGTCGCAGTACGTTAATGAAAAACCACACCAAAACCAATTGAGGGTATAGACCACAAATTAGGAGTGGTGTCTCTCTCTCTCACACACACACACACACACACACACACACACACACACACACACACAGAGAAAACCGAAAAGTGAAGAGTCAATCTAAATTTGAAAGGGAGGAGAGAAACCACCCACAACAGTTTGGGGGAGAAAACTCTGCCAGAAATGTTGTAGCCAGAGTTTGGATCTCGGCTGGCCACCGAATTGGCTACTGAGAGGCCACGCGGGATTCAGATACGGGTGGTGGTGACTTCGGCGATGGAAGAGGAATTGGGTGGGAGAAGGGGAGGCAAAACCATCGCCGCGATCTCCTACGGAGCTTAACTTCCTGAAAGATTCCAAGCAACCTTTAGGGTCACCAGTAGACGAGAACTCTCCCAGTTCGGATCCCTCACCCCCCGAAGTCACCGACTCAAATGGCCGTGGAATCGGGCTCCGCTGACACCGCGGCCTGACTGAATGAGAATGAGGCCTGCTAGAAAGTGAAACGGTACCTGGGGATTTGCTTTTCGGGTTCTTTGTCTGGTATCGCGTATTTTTTGGGAAGGCAACCAAGAGAGCTAAAAGTCTGAGATGCCGCACGTCCAGAACTCGAAGGCGTCACTCGGCTTCCGGAGCCCCTTTCGTTCAGGTGCGGGATGAGCCGGAGGAACGCGACTCAGACGCCTAGTCACGAACGCGAGGGGCGACCTGGGGGTCCGCCCGTGACGGAGGCTCTCGGAAAGTGGAAGTTCGGGCTCGGAATTTTACGGCCAACGAGACACCTTCCTCGTCTCTTCTGTTGCGAGGAGGCGGCTGCGAGGCACCTGTAACTTTGCCGGCCAGATGCTTTCTCGAGCATCTGACCCATTCCCAAAGGTCGACGCCTTATAGAGGGCTAGGCCAGGAGTTCAGTGGAAGCCCCTTGGGTGCAGGGAGCAGGTTTCTAGCTTCCACTGTCCATTACGGAGTGCTTAGATTTGCGCAATGCCCCAAGGAGGCACTCACTAAATACCTTTAGTACAAAGCATGGAGGGGAAGGCACATGGGGTGGGGGGTGTTACGATCTGGAGGCAGAAATTGGGGCTGTAGGTTAAAAGACTCAGGTCCCCTTTACTGGGGTCAAGACTGGACGTCGGGAGGCTGCCCCGCACCGGGAGCTCACGTGGTCTCTCAACCTCCCTGTTCTACCCGCTTCTCCCCTTCCCCAGGCCCAATTCTTTCACTTAGAGTTTAACGGGCAGGACCCCAGCCCGGGATTTTCCAGTTCTGAAGACTGCCAGCAGACCTCCCTTTCCTGGGAAATCGAATTGGCTGCATAATGTTGCATAATCAGAGGCCGGGACAACCTTTTTGAGGGGAGAGAAAGGTTCCATTACACAGGGAGGGATAAAAAAAAAACCAAACCAAAAAAACCCCCCCAAAAACCCTCTGTCAAATTCATGAAACCAAAACCCACTGCTCCGTACATGTAGACAGTAGTCTACATCCGTAAACCGTAAGCGCCTAACCGACAGGGATAGTGCCCACCTTCTCTATTGTATGGTGCTCTCCCAAGCGCTTAGTACAGTACTCGGCACACAGTAGGCGCTCACAGTAAATATCACTGACGCTCCCCTGCCTGCCCGTGCCGCTCGAGGGACCTTTTATCTCGGTATCCCGTGGGCCGTTCACTAGCCACTAGCTTTTGATTTTGTTTTGGCTGTCGCTGATGAGCGCGTGACGGGACCCTGCTTCCAAACTGTAAATACAGTTTTTCTCAGTCGTATCTTGCCCGGGAGAACGCTGGTTTGCTCCGATTCCACGACACACACATGACCTGGCTTTCACGAGACACCCAAAAGACAGTCCCCGTGTAGGCACCGATGCTAACCCAGTACCTGACAAAAATGCTGAATGCCTCGTAGATGTCTGATGGCTTTAAGGACCGTTCTCTGTGCAGCAGGTGCCCACAGATGGGTGGCTAGACATTTTACACGAGCTGAACTCAACTGGCAAATGATCTGACAGGTACTTAAGAGCCCGGCCTTCCCGTCCCCCTCCACCTGATTGTGGCCCCCTAGCCCTCGCCCCCAACCCGAGATGCTCAGATTTTAATTTACTTTTTGGACCGTTGTCTGCTGGGCAGCAATACACACAACCTACCACGAGTACCTCAAGACAACACGATGCTCCTAAATGGAACTACCAGTCATCACCCGCCCCCCCGGGGGAGTAGGGGAGGAACCCGGTAGCCCTCCCCGCCGAAGAACTGAACTGCGGCGTAAAGAATCTTATTCCGTAGTCACTGAGTTGAGATTCGGAGCACTGAGTTGCAAAACAGGAGGAAGGAAAGTATAGGAAGAGACGGGCCTCAGGTGGCGGGGGGGAGGAGGGAGGGTGAGGAAATTGGCCTAAGAGACAGGTTGGGTCTGAAGCTTTTGAACGTCATCCTCGGTTTCTGACTTCTTCCTTCACCGAGAGCTAGTCTGCTGTTCGTCTGCTTCGAGACCCCCGAAGAGATGCTACTTTCTCCAACCGCCTCCGGAAGGTAAGAGGCCGGGTGCCCGGATTCTCAACGCTGGGGACAGGGAGGGAGGGAGGAGTCTGTGCGAGGAGGAGGAGGTCTGGTAAGCTAGGAACTAACTCAGGCGACCTGATTCCACCTCTGACACCTTCCCACCGCAAGGACCTCAGAAAACAGTCAGACGGGGAAGCTCGCCAAGCTCCGCCGACAGCTTTCGCAAGCGTTGTCCAGCGAGAGTCAACCCCCGACACTCAGATTCCCAATGTCCTGCGACGTGACTAGAACCGCATCCCATCTGGGAAGACCCACGGTTCGTCCGAACCCAATCGTGCGGCTCGAAAATGCCTTCGGCCTATTCGCCCAGACTGATCTCTCCTCTGGCGCGAAAAAAATGTCTTTAAGGTCTAGGTGCCCCGGCGTTTCGGTACCCGGGCCCGAGCGGCCAGCGCTGTGACTCGCGAGATTCGATCCTGCAAACGGACGCCCATCGCACTTGATAACATGGAAGAGTCATCGAGCCCAGTCAGCGGGGTGACCCTCCCCGCCCCCGGTTATCGCCGTCCAGCAAGGACGCCGCTCTTCATCTTCTCAAGCCCACCCCCGTGGGACAGACCCTCCCGAGGCTTCGACTGAGCAACGGAGTAACGAAACCACCTCCACCTTCGGCGATCCGACAGAGACGAGGAGGAAAGTACACCCGCTGGGCGCCAGGTCTACCGACCCTGAGGAGACTCACTTCCCACCGATACAGAGGGAAACGAGGAGGTCTGCGCAAGGGTCATTTCCAGAATGGAAAACCAACCGGTTCCACTCGGGGGGAGGGGCTGGGCGCAAAAGGCAAAGCAAGAAAAAAATTGGGGAGAGCACCCGAGCGAGAGAGAAATGGAGAGAGAGTGGGCAAGACAGAGAGATGGGGGGAGAGAGATGGAGGGGAAGAGAGAGGTGGAGGGAGAGAAAGATGGAGAGATGGAGAGAGAGAGAGAGGGAAAGAGAGAGAGAGAGAGAATTCTTAACCCACCTGCTATCAGGTCATCAAGAGTGTCGGTAAGCGTCTGTGCTGGGGTTGCGACCATTAATCCGTCTGGTTCTTGAACTAAGAGCCCCTGCCCACGTCCAGCAATCTGTGGCTGTCCTACATTCTGCTGATTCCCTAATACTTTCTGGAGTTCAAGAGCATTCGTCCCGTTATAACCTAAGTCACCGGGAAAGTTGCACTGGGGAGGCGGCAGGGGCTGGATGGGGACAAAATCGATCTGCTCGGCGGGCGGGGCAGACCGCCGCTCCTCAGCCTCGTCTTCCTCGACCTCGTCCTTGGCGGACGCGGCGTCGACTTGAGGGGCCGCCGCCACGTGATCCTCGGGGAGGGGGCCGCCGCCTCCGTCCCCTTCCGGGGAGCCGCCCCGCCGAGGGCACGACGGCTGCCGGGGAGCCGATCTGTCCGCCTGGCCTTTGGTCTCCAGGTATTCTTTGGTGAACTGCTGCTGGGTTTTCATCTGCAACTGCCTCTCCACTTTCTGCAGCTCCTTCAGGATCTTCTTCTTCTTCTGGACCTGCTCTTCGCGGTTCTTTTTGAGCTCTTCGATCTTATCTTTGTTCAGTGGCTCTCCCTGAATCAACTCCAGGGACTTCAGCTGGGCTTTCTCAATGGCACTAATTCTCTGTCCCAGTTCATTCAGTTTGCCTTCAGTCTCCTCTACTATGCACTCCAAGGGCTGGTATGGGTGAAAAGGTGGTAGGAGGCTCTGTTCTGCTACCTGCACGCAACTTGGCTTCTGCTTGGCTGTACCTAAGCACATGAAAAATGTTTGAAAAAGTGCCCCGCTAAAGAGTTATCCCTCCACACAAACCTCCCACCCGCCAAAAAAAAAAAGATTAAAAAAAGGAGAAAAAAAAAAAGAGAGAGAGAGAAAACCCTTCATACGAGGAGAGTAGAGATGTCCAAAACACAACGCTGTGGTTCGACAGGTTGGCACCTACACCGGCAGAACACGCAGGTCAAACCAGCACAGTACCAACCTAGTAGTTTAAATGGAAATGCCAACTCAAACACCCCGGAGGATGGATACTGGCGGCCAGAGAGGGGACGGTTGACATGGGTTGCTAAGACTGGACGGCAGGAAGGTCAAGTCTGAATCGACACCGCCGTCCCTGCTTGAAAAGCGTGTCACGGGCACTTGGGAAACCGGCCCCGATCCGATGGACTTCACCGACCCACTCCCGGGTTAACGTCACAAGTTAACCGAGGAGATGGAATTCTGTCGCTCAGAGCCACCAGTTTTCAAATTCGAGATGAGCCCCGTGGGCCGTGGCCGTTGCCCGTTTTGTTTTCCCCCGAGTCCTCTTTGCCAACCCGTCTGATGGATTCGGTTGCTTTTTTTGCTGCTTTATTTCCCCAGCAGAGGCACGGTGTTCACCTGGCTTTTCCGGGCACGGTTTTTCGGAGTTAAGGCGAATAATCCAGCCAAAAAGTAAGTCCTCGCTTTAAAATCTGCAGGGAGGCCAAACTCAACTTGAAAGAGACTTGTTTCGTCCCAAGCAAACATTCCACACACAACCGGAAGGCACGTCTCCATTCCCTCCATCCTGAACTGATATTTTACGTATCGGTTTATTTTAAATCACATGCCAATCTCCCCTTCCCATGAGATTCACGCCTGGTCAATAAAGGGAAAATTTGAGACGTAAGTCTTTTCCTGTCGAAAGAATTTGCTAAAAAAAAAAAACAACAAAAAAACCAGCCAGCTGTTTAGCCTGTAGTCTGTGCACGGTCATTGATTTGTGTAGCTTATTTAAATATTTTCAAACTCACAACAGGCCATGTATGCAAAGCACTCAACTGTCATTTATTTTTTTTTTTTTTTAAAAAAAGGACAATCTGACCCCAAAGACACACACACACACCAGGCCACTAGGTATTTTACATCATCAAAGTTCATAAGTGGCAAACCCAAAGACAGGAATTCAGAGGTCAATTTTGTTTTTGTGCCGAAAGTAGGAGAGACACAGTCACACATCCAAAGTTCTGCGGTATCCAGTAGGCCCAAAAACCCTCTACTGTGCCCTTCCCACCTCTCCGCCGCTTAATTGGTGGCACTGGGGATCTCTGGGACTCCTGGCACCTCCACGTCTACACGGCAATGACAGTAATGGAGGATCTGGCAGGGTCGTTCGGTCCGCTCCCCTTGGGTCTGGGGCCACTAAGACCCCTTCTTCGGCAGACTGGCTTCACGGCTTCGCCCAATTTAAGCCTGCTATTTGGGCCTCGGCAGCCTCCCCTCTCAGCTGAGCTTCTCTTTCGGTTACTGGAAGGGGCAGAGCGATTTTTTAAGATGCCATTCAATGGGTTTCTACAGAAGGTCTTTAAAAACTGACCTGATAGCAGACCGGATGAACCTGGGGTAAGCAAGAAAGGGACGGCAATCCACCTCATCATCTTGAATTTTCGCCAGCACTCAGCATTGTGCCTGGCATGTAGTAAGCGCTGAATACTGCAATTAGAACAAGCTCTGCGACCTTGAGCAAGTCACTTCCACTTCCCTGTTCCTCAGTTCCCTCATCTGGAAATTGGGGGATTAAGACTGTGCGCCCCACGTGGAAGACGGACCGTGTTCAACCTGATCGGCCTGTATCTACCCCAGGTGCTTAAAACAGTGCCTGGCACGTAGTAAGTGCTTACTAAAGACCATAAAAAATAACTGTGAGATCTGACAAAACCTTAAAGGGGTAATAAATGACAGTGTAATCTTTCAAAACTTTAAAACGATGCCTAGAAGGGGCCAAGACTAAGTCTTGGAAAGCGGAGGTCAGTGACCGACCGGGATGGCACGATTAACCGTGCTACAGCAAATTCATCTAAAAACCATAGAAGAGTAGACGATTCCCCACGTCCCATGGCAAAAATGATACCGGTGCTATGCAATAAGACCCAGAGAGGACCAGCTAAACGGAGATGAATGAAGCGCCCTACCATTTAGCCCCCGAGCAACGGTGACCCCATCTCGCACCTCCCCCAGGTCTCAGCACCGCGTTGGGCGTGCGGCGAGCGCTTAAGAAATACTGTTCCACAAGGCCTAACTCTACCAGTATGCTTCTTCGGGCATGTAACTATTAATCAAATGGGGGTAAGTCGGAAACATATCATTAGTATAAAAGCACAAGCTACCGACACCAAAAGAACTGGATTGGGGGTTGGGGAGGGAGTGGGGAGGAGGAAAGCCACTTATGGGTGCTTGCAACCCACACCCTCATCTGCGGCATGATTACCCATGCCACCCAAAAGCATCTAAAGCTCCTTACATGGAATGGAAATTAAGTTGGAGACAGAGCAAGAGAGACCATCTTAACCCAGGAACTGAACAGACAGTGCATTGACTTTCTTCACTCTAAGCGATGGCATTTATATGCGGTTTTTTTCATTTGGCATGAAAGTAGAATTTACTAAAGCCGCTACGCGTCCAGGAGGCCCCCAGGTCTGTAATACCTCTGGCTCACGAGCCCTAGAATACGTACATCCCTCCGCCCCAACGGTACGTCAGACAGCTGCAAGTCGGTGCATTTTCTGCCCCGTCGACACCTTCCCTCTCAATCTCCACCCATTCCCACCCGCTCCCTCGGCTTCAACTACCATCTCCTCGCGGAGGACTACCAAATCCACCGCGCTAGCTCTGACCGCTCCTTCTTTGCCATCTCACATCTCCTCCTGCCCCTACGACGTCTTCAGCTGGATGTCGTTTCGTATGATGATCGACTGAGATGCCCCCCGACCCATCTCCCAACCCACCCGACGTATGCGAGGCTGAGCTGTGAGATTGAGTTTGTTGTTCTCCCCCTCGCCTTGATTTCCAGCCGTAAGTGGCAGTCAGGACACCTTTCCCTGGCTTTCCATTCAGCGGATCGGAGCCCTGCTTCCCCACACCACCTCAAGCTGCGGGGATGGAGACAGTGGTGGATTGGGGGGTGGCGGGGGGTCCCCTTCCCAGGCTTGCGAACGCACAGGGCGGGTTCTTCCCGCAGCTTCTAGCGAGAAACTCCCAGGCAATAATGTCCCCACGTTCCTCTTGACTACGACTTGGAAATCAAACCTCCCCACCCCTGGCGTTGTTTGTGTGTCTCCTGCTAGTAAGCCTATTGGAAGTGTTTCCCCCCGACACTCTTCCCACCTTCTTCTTCCTGTTAGCTCCCTGAAGGTAGGGATCTTGTCTACCACCTCTTATCATATTGTATTTCCCAGAGCAGATAGTTCAGTGTTCTGCATCCATATTAAGTGCTCCATAAATTCCACTTGATGGATAAATCAATTTCTTTCCCTTCCCTGTTGGGCCTCAAGTTGGACCTCGTGGTAACTGGATACTCTATTCTCTGCGGCGTCGCTTCTCACTTCCTTCCCCTTGCCCGCCCTGCTTAAACCTCGAAGCGTAAAAGCCGCCCCCTGAAAATCCCGTGGGCGTCAAGCATTTCGGGGCAACCGATGCCGAGGCTCAAAACACTGGCTATTCATCTCTCTGGGGGTAAATGGCTCCAAAGGGGTTCTGCTATCCCACAAGCTGCTGTTCCCCTTGGGTGTCATCATCTCTTGGGTCACTGTGGGCAAAAACTGACCTCATACAGGCGGAGTGTTGAAAATGGTGTTTGCACAAATTTCACTAGCATTTACCTGGGACAGAGGAATGATGCGCACATAATATTCAAATCGATATCATGACATCCACATGGTGGTCTCAAACTGTGCCGATAATATTCTGACCCGCTGCTTTAAGAATACCACGACTTCCCGTTGCTTTAAGCGTACCGTGATTGAAACTTCTGCAAGTCTCCCCTAGATCCAGATAGGGTTCTCAATCTTCTTT
The DNA here is from genome assembly GCF_004115215.2 of Ornithorhynchus anatinus. Classification (NCBI taxonomy): domain Eukaryota; kingdom Metazoa; phylum Chordata; class Mammalia; order Monotremata; family Ornithorhynchidae; genus Ornithorhynchus; species Ornithorhynchus anatinus. The sequence goes on from NC_041750.1 coordinate 2,179,936, forward strand.
TTTTCCCCAGTGATTCTGATCTCCAAGAGGGCAGGAGAACTGAGCAAAGATCTGGTTTGGGCTTGAGGAATCAATCGTCAATTTTGGTAGGGTTCCAGTTGGCTCACAATTAGGTGCAAAGTGAACAGCTTGGGCAGTGTTCTTTATGAAAGATCACTGATTAGCCCGTGGCCATTTTCCTGTAGTTGACGCTGGACCCTTTGGCTTTGACCGTTGTGTTTTGTTGCGCGTAAGGGTGAGGTGTTTTGGAAACGGCCCCCCTCTCCACGCCCTACCAGAAAAGAAGCCCGGTTATGATGAAACTCATTTACAACTCCACCTAAGGAGCCTGCTGCAAAGAAACTTTTAAGCTCTCAAAAAATAAGCAACCGAGTCACGACCTGGGCCAACTTAGACATGTTAAAAAAAATAATAATAACGCTTTGGTGGAGGTTAATCACGCTTGTTCCCAACCGTAAAGAATACGTTAATATCCATCATGGCGTAGGCAGGCCTCTCTCAACACAACCGGCCGGGAAGCAATAATTCACATTCTATTAGTTAACGGAGACCCAGCCTAGGGGCTGCCAGGGATCTCCAATTTATGAAAACAAAAGAGGGTGGTGGAATTACACCAAAACCACCTGGTACGTTAGAAAGGGAAAGGGCTACCCAGACTGGGAAGAGGGAGCAGTAACAAGATGGCGGCTGCAGAAATAGGACCCAAGACTCCATCTATCAAGGGCTTGAGACCCTTTGGCTGGAATGTTAGAAGACGCTGGCAAGGAAGGGAGCTGCGAGGGAATAAACAGGTGAGAAGGAAAAGAGGGTAAGAAAAGAAGAGACGCTCTAGAAATTGCACCAGAGAAAAGGAATTTTTGGATGACAAATGGGGAGAAAATTAGGGAGAGAGGGCATAAGAATCTACACCACTGTAGGGGTGGAAACGGTCTAAGAGAGCCAAAATGGGGAGCAGAGCTACAAACCGCTATATCCGAAAAATAGTGGAAAAAAATGGCACGTATGAATCTCCGAACATTTAAAACACCATGCCCTGCCCCGGTCTTCAAGCCCTTGCTAATCATCCATCGGTGGTTTCCAACTTATTCTTTTCTACCTGCCAAGTGATTATCTGGGCTCACGGTAGCAGCCCCTTTCCCTCTGATAAACCCGTACTTCTGTATAAATGCAACGGTTCACTCACTACAAGGTCCAGCTTTGTGGTCCCCAAACACCTTTCAAGTCTGCACCTGTTCCAGACATGCAACAATGGGAAGGAGGACTAGAAACCGAGGAACGGCTTTCATCTTCTCCGGTCGGAACGAGTGACAGAGACAGTTAGGTGCTTGGACTAAAACCACTGACCACGACCATCCAGGCTTCTGCAACTCTCAGTTTTCTTATACCCTCATTTCCCGTTTTAGACCCATCTCTTCTCCTGATTACACGGTGTCTCTAACACAGATGCACTTTGGTTTCCCGAACCCTTCTGTCCCCGGAGACCTGGGTCAATCAGGTGCCCTGACCCAGTTACGGGGGCATTAGACTCATTTTATTCTCCTGATTTCCTCTAAGCCATGCTGCTGGGAGAATTTGGGGGTTCTTGTTCAACTGGGAATTTAAAAGAGTGTTTCCACATCTCCGGTTTTGGGGGCTGAATTATTTGGGCGGGGGAGCTGATCCATCGGCACTTCAGCGTACACAAATATATCCACGCGAGTCCGCTAAGTACAACTTCCCAAGCCAGTCATTCACTTTTCTATTTAGTCTTTGGGTTGGGGAGAATCAGGGTTTTTTGGTTTTTGTGAAGTTACTTTCCCCCGGACCGACAGCCTAAAAGTGACAGAGCCCTTTGTGAGGACCCTAGCTCGCCCATAGGTCTTAACACCCATTCGCCTTACGAGTCAAAAGAGAGTCAGTCCTCTCTGTCTCGATGTGAGCAAACCTTCGCAAAATATCATCCGGTTCCCACCCCTCAAGGAAGTAAGTGTGTTTTCCGCTAATCCACAAGACTCATAACTCATCCACCCAGAACTTCAGGGCCACAGTCCTTTAAATCTCTATTTCAAAAAAAAAAACATGAAAAAACAGACAAACATTTGGATTTTCCTACTGTCAGGACTTGGCCAGACAGATTCACCACTTTTGAACACAGAGGCTCCTGCACAGCTTCAGCCATGAAAGTAGATTTCAACTCTGAGGCCCGAGAATGGACAAGAGCAACGTGGCACGTATTTCCCCCGGGACCCAAGCGGGCTTTCGTTTAGCTTGGCAGTGTTTGCCGGAGAGCGCTACGCCTAAGGGGACAGGAATCGACAAGGCTGATTTAGATATATTCTGATGCCTCCAGAGAGCCGGTCGTGTTGAAACGAAGGCTGCGGTTTGTGTCGCCGCTCCCCGTCCGCCCCCCCCGGAAAGTGGTCTTTTTCCAGGCCGAGCGTTGCGGTGAAGGGGCCGAATACTAACCTTTCTGAAGTCCCAAGAGTGAAGGGGAGTTCTCTTGAGGGGCCCGGTCAGGTTCCTGGGGAGGTACCACCATGGCGAGGGCATGCACTGGAACACGGGGAACCTACAAAGGCAGTTCACCTCAGTTTAGGCCGCCAAACCAACCCACCCTTTTATAAAAGGGAGACCACCCTCCCTGCCCCAGTGACGGGGAGGACTTCTAATGATCATTCCGGTCACCCCTTTCCCGATCTGGCTCCATTTTAGGCCTTACCTGAGATTGATCCTGAGAAGGTGGGGTGAGCTGGGACATGTCGGCGGCAGGAACGGACAGAACGTTGTTTGGGTAATCCAGTAAATAAGAAACGACGTTCGTGTGGCCACCCTTTGCTGCTTCGATGAGCATGGTCGAGCCATCCTGCGGACAGTTCAAAGACAGCACGGTTGTGCTTCCAAGGTCTTAAAACACCCCCCAAAATCGCAGGGTCTCCCACAACAGAGAGCTCCACCTCTAACTACTCAACTCGCTTACTGAATCTGACCGTCCCTTCTGCTTTCGCTAGACCTGGAGCCTCACCGGGGAAAACTGCGCCTGACTCAAAGGGAACTTAAGAGCAAGGGAATTCGGCCTCTCGAGACTAGTTCTCTTTCCCGACTAGTTCACCGTTTTCTCCAAACGGCCTAATGGAAAGAGTCCTGGCCTGGGAGCCAGTCAACCTGGGTTCCGCTCCTGGCTCTGCCACTGGCCTACTGGGTGACCTTGGGCAAATCACTTCACTTCTGTTTCCTCATATCCGTACGATGGGGAATCAACATTAGCGGCCCCTCCGCCTCAGACTTTGAGTCCAACCCGATCATCTTCCATCTCCCTCGGTGCGTGGCATGCAGTAAGTGCTTAACAAACGCCCTCGTCCTCATCCCGGGCCTTTCACTCTCTGGGTGGGGCCTTGTTCTCCGACCACCCCTTCTCCCTTCGTCTCAGCCTCTTCCTCACTCGGCAGTGACCCCACTCTGTCCTCCCTAGCCTGAGTTTCTTTCCCTCCTGCTCTTTCCCCTTCCTTTGCATCAGACAGACCGCCGCCCTCCCCACCGGCAAAAGTCCTTCTGAAATCCCATCTCCTCCGAGGGGCCTTCCCCAGTAAACGTCTTGCCTTCCCACCTCTATGCTCTGCCTGACGCTTTAGGCCTTTCACGCCACTTAAGCACCTAGGGAGTCACAACCCCCATTAACATCTATGGACATACTAGGTAGGCTTTATGACTTCTCTGCTGGACCCTAAGCTTCTTGAGGGCAGGGATCTTAGCTCTTAACTCTCACTGCATCACCTAAGCACTTATTACGGTGTTCTGCACGCAGCGGGCGCTCGACGCACCCGACCGACTGATCGCAGACCCCCACAGGCAGAGTGCCGGCTTTTAAGGAAGGACGATTTCTTAAAAGAAAAGCTGTCCCACGCCCGAGTACCTTGAGTCTGTGTGTAGGGTCGGCCCCGTGGGCCAGCAGGAGTTCGACCACGGCCAGGTGGCCTCCTGCACATGCCAGGGACACTACCGTGTGGTCGTTGTTGGCGGTGGCCCTGTTCACATTGGCACCTACGGAGAAAAACGATATCAGAGTCACCCAGAGGTTCCAGAAGGCATTGAGAAATTTCCACCCTGCCTGGTTTTGACTGTGTGAGGAAACCAGAGATGTTAATGCTCTCCGTTAAGGATTCTGCTCATGAATCCGGGCTGCTTGTTAACCCTGACAAGATGGCACCGTCAGCTGGGCTCGGAGTGTTTCACAACCAACTGCTAAGTTGGTCTTTTGGTTCAGATCCAGGAGACGCGATGCGCCGCACTTCCATTTCACAAAGGGGGAGAAGAGGAGGAGGAGGAGGAGGAAGGGGGTGGAGAAAAGCCTCGGAGCTCCAGCTAATCAACAGTATCAGGTGTGATACATTTCTCCAGAATTAATGTTTCAACTGTTGGCAGAGCCTGGGTTTAAGAGAAGCAGACCAAAAGGTACGAATATCATTACCGCCGGATCATTTATCCGGAGCTCTCTGAAGGGTGGCTGGCAAGATACCGTCCAACAGATTCCCATTCATAAAGAGAAAATTAAAGTTGTAGGTTTTTGAGGGAGAGGCAAACCTCGTTTTGAAAGCCAAGAGTCTGCTTTGGAAGTCCATCAAAATTAGACTTTTAAGCTCCTGGTGGGAATGTGTCTAGCAACTCTGCTGGACTGTACTCTCTCAAGCGCTTAGTACAGGACTCTGCAGACAGTAGGCGCTCAGTCAATACCACTGACTGATCAAAGACATCTACAAATTGCACTTGACCTCTGACCTAACAGTAGGACGTAGGTTCCAGACAGAACCACTGTGTCAGCCCCACAGCGGGGCGGACCCTTTTCCTCACACTGGCCAAGTGGCTTTGGTTCTCTCTGGTTCCCTTCATCGAAGAGACACATCCGTGAAATTTATCGACGCCCCTTCCCCCGGCCAAAGACTTTGCTCGGGCGGAGCGGTGGAGCTCCGTCCGTCGCGGGGAAAATGTGGTCAAAACGGCTTCTCTGACAGGATGCAAAACTGGGGGGCCTTGCAGAATGAAAGCAATGTGAGAGCTAGAAGGGCAGCTCTCCAAGAAAGATTCATCAGGCCAGGTAAATCGCTCCGGGAGCCACCACTGCCTTGGGTAATGGTAATGCCGAAATCTTTAACTGCAGGTGACATGCATGTCCCAGGCCCCGATAAGATCGTCCCCACCAGGAGCTCCCACACTTCGGAGGGGCTCCGCGTTTCTCTCGTTCGGGATTTCGCCCGCAACTCGAGCATCTCTCCTTAAGGACGTGGAGGAAAAACTGGGCTTGGGAGGGGAGAGGAAACCCTGCCCTAAAAACTACTCCAGAATTTGTGAAGAGCAAAGTGGATGACTGCAGAGCGCGAAACACCTGAGTCATGATTTTGGATTTGCCTGTCCCAGCTCTGGAGGAGTTTTTGCATGTTGCATCAGAGAGCGGTTTCCCGAGCTGTGGCACGTATTTGGCTCCTGGAGACAGACAGTGTCAAAGTGCAGAACGGTCAATATGGGGTTTATTTTCTGCATTGGATTTGTTCCCTTTGGCCATTCGGTAGCCACACCCCACCCTAAGCCCCACAGCACTTATGTTCGTATCTACAACTCTACAAATGATTTTATGTTAACATCTGTCTCCCCCCTACACTGTGAGCTCATTGCGGGCAGGGAATGTGGCCATCAACCGATTCTCCCCCGATTAGACCGTAAGCCCGTCAAACGGCAGGGACCGTCTCTATCTGTTGCCCACTTGTTCATTCCAAGCGCTTAGTACAGTGCTCTGCATAGTAAGCGCTCAATAAATACTATTGAATGAATGAACCCTGTGGTACTGCACTCTCCCAAGCGTTCAGTACAGTGCTCTGCACACGGTAGGCGTTTAATAAATACCGCCGATTGATTTCCTCATTCTAAGCACCTTCCCCTCCTATCTGGTAACGTCCCCACCCTCCCATCCTCTCTCCACCACTGCCGTCACCCTCCTCTGCTCCCACCCCACAAGCCCCCACCCCCCAAAGCAAAGCAGAACTTGCGACGGAGAAGAAAGCAGCAGCAGGTGGGGCAGGCAAGAGGATAATCTGCTCCTTCCGTGCTCCCGTGCCTACAGGGAGCCGAGCAGGGCGTGGGGGTGGACCGGGGGACAGCAGTGGGGACGGCTCTCCTCGCTAGCTCCTGTCGCGGACGCTTCTGGCCGCCTTCCCAACGACCCCGCTGTTTGCCCCCCACCGCACCCCTTGAGTCTCCTCAAGACCCTTCAGATCCATACGTCCCCAGACGCAAACCTCCGAGCTAGCCCGCTGGGAAGTACGCCGGTCTACCTCGAACCTACGGTCCGGCAGACACCCGCGCCCTCCGATTTAAACGGCCCCGCAGAAACGGCAACTTGCTAGAAGGTGAACCGGTAGGCTTTACCTTTACTAATGAGAAACTGAACGGTGCACAGATGACCGGCTCTTGCGGCTTTCATGAGAGGCGTTCTCCCACCTTCGGATTCGTGCTCCTGGAAGGGTGAATTAAAAAGAATCACATTTCAATGTAAGTTCGACCGCAAGTATCGGACACAGCGGGAGACCCGCGTGGCACTAGAGGAGTCTTCAGGTAAGGAAGGTGAGCTCCCTCAGAGCACCCCGCTCCTTAAACACCTGCTCAAAAAAAAAAAAAAAAAGCTTGGTGTACTACTCATCTAACGTAAAAGCAGCGTGGCCTAGCGGAAAGAGCCCGGGCGTCAGATCTAATTCTGGCTCTGCCATACGCCTGCTGTAAGACCCTGGGCAACTCACTTCTCAGTGCTTCGGTTCCCTCATCTGTAAAATGGGGACTTAATACCTGTTTTCCCTTCTACTTGGACACTAAACCCAATGTGGGACAGGAATTTGATCCCACTCGATTCACAGTGCTTAACACCTAGCAAGCGCTTAACAAATAACATTATAAAGTCTATCCCAATAAATACAGAACTGAAATTGGGGGCGTGGAGTGGGGGGGGGGTCTGGTGATTTTTTTCTAGAATATTTTGAACGTGGCACGCCAAGCTGGATTAGGTGCCCAGAAAAATATGCTCTGACCCTGGGGAAGGGATGTCCTGAACCCTGGGGGAGAGTTGTTACTCGGAAGTTCCCGCTTATGCCGTTCACACTTTCGTCTTTCCAAAAGCAACCGTAACTCCCGAGAGGTTGTCCGAAGGACAGGCGGTTTCTCTCAGAAGCCTGGGGGAGAACGCTACAAGGTGAGGACCGTCCTCAAAGAAGAGAATGCACTAGGGAACTAGAGATGTGAAAACCAATTATTCCTCAAACCTGTGGCCGCCGGGTCCTCGGGAGACCCCGGCTGCCGAAGCTGGGACCCAGGGCTCCCCCCACCCCATAGCCCACCTGGCCCTTGCCGAATCGGACCTGGATCGGAAGCCCCGGCGTTAGTCCCCGGAGGCTCAGTCCACAAACCCTCTCCCCTGGCCACCAATCTAGCTCCACATAGAAAATAGTTCAAGGTGGACGGTGGCAAAGCTGTGCCATGTCTGAAAGGCTCTTCCCTAAGATGCCGGGGAGGCCACGTGCACAGAAAGCAAGAGACAGGATCCCGCGGTCAGGGCACGGCTGGCCGCAGGAGCAAGGTATCCATCAGGACTCCCCGGGTAGGACAAGCCACAAGCGGGAAAGATGACGGGAGACTAGGATTTCTAGAAAGGAAGTGCAGGACGGCAGCTTCTGACCGGTCCGGACGGAGATGACGGAGAGGAGCAGGTAAGCGACGAGAATACCCATTAGGAGGGGAGAAAAGACAAACTCCTCCCCAAATTAGGGGGAGCTTTAGAAATCGGGAAGCTAGGCCCCGGAATCGAATCGATTTCCCTTTGAATACGGAAGGCCGAAACCGCCCTGCGAGTTGCATCTCCACGCTTCACACTGACATCTACCTGACTTCTTATAGTCGCTGGTACTTGTGCCAAAATGCGTTTCCCCCTAAAAGAAAGGCGATTCGTGCATCTAAACGGGTATTGATTTTTCTCCGTCACGTATTTCTGGGAGCAAGAAAAAGCACGTTAAGGATTCCAAAGGCTTTTTTTACGCGAAAATTTAGGAAGAGACTCCCGAGACAGGTGAGGGAGCCCCAGCTTTTCTCCAACTCCTTTGGGGAACAAGAGCCGGCCACCGGAGCTGGGAATCTCTGATGTCTGGGGGACAGAGATGACGATAAAGACGCATCACAGCGATGCTGAGCTTTCAAGCCCTGCCAAGCCCGCTTAAAGCTCGCAGGGAAAGCCAAGGAGAAGCGGGTGAAAGGAGCTGTCGTAAGCCAAGCTGTTGAGAAAGAGGACTGAGGGACTGCCAGACTCTGGGGTAGAGTGCTCTCTTTATTTGGGCTGCCATTTTGTCCTCTGAAGAGCTCTCCTCTTGGCCAAAGGGCAAATCCTGATCCCTGCTGGCATGCCTCCAAACATCGACTGCTCGTTCAGTAGCTTACAAGCATCAAAGGCCGCCCTCACCTGATGCCTGGCCGCCTCTATGCCCTCCAATATAGTCTTCTTTAAGTCCTCCTGCTTGTCCTGCGGAAGGAAAAACAAGAACTCACGGATCTCGTTCCAAAAATGGGGAAAAAAAAAGGGAAAACAAACAATAAAAAAAACCAAAACACCTGCGGCCGTGAAGACGCAAGGCTGGGCGCTTCAGGTTTTTAAGGTACAGGTACAGGCTCTGGGTTCCACGGCTAACTCAAACTCTTCCGCCAAAGGACACTCGCTGGCAGCCCTCAGCCCTGGGGTCTTTTGGGCAGGGAAACTTCCTTTTCACAAGGGAGCCGGGGCCGTCTAACAGCGAAGCCTCGACTTCAGCTAGGCTTCGGTAGAAGGCAACCAGAAATTGCAATGGAGGCCTAATGCCTTCTGAATGAACAACAGAGGATCTGAAGACCAGGCTAAACCTTCTGCCTAAGCAACAGGTGGGGGACCAACCTGAACTAAGGACCTACAACTCCAAAAACAAAGCCACCAAAACAACCAAAAAACCCTTCTCCAACTTTTCAAGTGTAATTTAAGAAACAATTTTTATTAATTTACATGGAATAACGCGGAAAAATATCTGCTCTGGCCTCTCAGATTCTCCTTTAGCTCGTATCAGAGGACGTGAGCATTCAAGACAAGTTTGCTTCCAAGAATGCTAAGGAATGATCCACTTCAAAGCTTGGGAAACTCAGACATCTAGACACAGTTCCTGCTTCTGACCCGGAGTATTTAGAAGAACTGCTGTAGCACTGACTGCTTTTGGAATGGTTAAAGACATCTTCCAACGTCGAAGGAACCCAAGAGGACCTAGTCTCGTAGTCTGTGGCTGGCAGCGATGCTGATCGGCCGTAATGGCCTACGAGGCTCTCGTCAAGAGGACCGAGGGAGTCAGGAAGTAGGAAGAGGTTTCTGGTTTCTCCAGAATCAGAGATGGAGGACGGGCCTGGAATTTTCTAAGAAATGAAATTCCAAAGTGTTCACTGTGGCCAAATGGAGGCGAACAGTAAGAGGGGCCTTGACTTCCTTGAGGGCAGAACAAAGAATTTCACGGAATATCTGGGGAATCCGAAGTGAGCATTCTTACCCGCTCCCAAGTTTTAAAGGCCAGGTTGAGGTCCACAAGGAAGAGGGGAGGGGGAGCCGAATGAATACCTCCCCCGTGACGCCCCTACGACCATGACCGTCAGCTCTGCGTGACGCCCAAATCCCTTCTGAGCTCCCCTACTTTTTCATTTTCCATCCCTCGCTCCGCCGCACCTGGCCTAGAGCTGACCACCCAAGAGGAGGAAGCGGGAACCTCCTCCTCCACATCCTGCAGGGAACAGGGAGGTAGGGACGGCAGGCCTCACTAAACACCGCTCAAATACCGGCGAGGTTCTTGTCGGAGCCAAGCGGGAGAACAGTGCCTGGAAGAAGGCAACCAAAGACAGCAGGACGGAGAAGGAAGAGAGACAGACTGGGAGGGGTGGGGAGAAATATGTGGAGGCAGGACGAGAAAGGAGGAGGTTGTAATTTCAACACGTTATGCTTCTCCACTCAAAACAGAAGACTGGGCTGCACTCTCGCAGTACCCAAGGGGACCTGCTGGTCTCATGCAATCAGCCAGCATATGCAAGGGGGAAAAAAAGAAAAATCTACTTTCAAACTAAGCTGGAAAGAGTCCTCCCCGCCATGGGCAATCTTGCATCTGCTGACTCTACTGGTCAATGCCCCCACCCTCGAACCTCACCCGAGATGGAATTTGGGAGGAAGAACAGATCGAGTAAAAGCACTTGAAACTGTGACCCGCTGGCGGCAGGGACCGTCTCTGTTGCCGAATTGTACTTTCCAAACGTTTAGTACAGTGCTCTGCACACAGTGAGCGCTCAATAAATACGACTGAATGAGCGAATGATAACGTCAAGCCCCAGGTACACTTTTTTCCCCACACACAGATACGGTGTGCGTTAGCTCTGGAACGCCAAGGTTTGAATTTCCAAAATTCACTAAATCTCTTTCTCAGAATTCCTACGAGGGAACTACACCTTGGGAGAAGAACTTTTCCAACCGGGCGTTCAGCATTACTAGGGAGTTATCAGACCAGAAAAATAAAAAATCGAGGAGACGTTTTCACCCTCACCTGCATAACACCGCTCTAATGTTCAAAGACTATCATTCCCCACCAAGAAGCTCACGGGTCTGTCCTAATCCAGCATTTCAGAATCCCCGGGCTGGATTCGATCTAAGTCCTTCCCGGTCTTCAGGCGGACTGCCCCAAGCCATCAACGACCAGCGCTTGCCCAACCAGTTCTTATAAATCGAATCCCCGAAACATAACTCTTACTAAATTGTCCTCTAGCCTGTAAGCTCCTTATAATTACAATTATTATGTTCGTTAAGCACTTAATGTGTGTCAAGCACTGTCCTAAGCGCTACGGTAGGTACCAGTTAATCGGGTTGGACATAGCCCCGTCCCAGATGGGGCTTAGGGTCTCGGGGGGAGAACAGGTACTGAATCCCCATTGGACAGATGAGGAAACTGAGGTGAAGAGAAGTGACTTGCCCAAGGTCATGCAGCAGAAAAGTGGAAAAACCAGGATTAGAACCCCAGCCTTGGCTCTTTCCATTAGGCCACGCTGCTGCCCACTCGTGGGCAAAGAACGTGACCACCGACTCTACTGCACTGAACTCTCCCAAGCGCTCGGTACAGTGCTCTGCAGACAGTAAGCGCTCAATAAATCCCACTGAACGATTGGTCGGTCCCTCAATCCGCGTTTAGGAAGCGGCTCCACGGAAGGCCGCCAAACAAAATGGGGGTTGCCAGGAAGAAAGATAGCGCCTTCCCTCCATATGGGTCTACAACCAGAAGGCAAGTAAGTCTGGCCAACACTCTCATCTTCTCCCTCACCGCCCGGATCTCCTCTCTCAGGTTCCTCCTCCTTCCCTCTTCTCCCTGGCGCCGCTCACGCCCCAGCCACCTCAGTACTCTTTCGAGTCCATCGGCCCCCGAAGGCCGACAGTTGAGCAGTAACCCAGAATGGAAACGTGGAAACCACGCTTTTTCAAAACCCTACGCTCAAGAGTCCCACGGGGGCCCAACCCTGCCCGAGATGAATCCGGTGACTCTGGGGTGACGGCCCAGCTCCGCCGAGGGGCTGGGCCTCACCCCGGGGGATGGGGAGGGGGCCACAGGGACAGGCTCACACGCCGACCCCAGGTGTGTACAGCTGTCTTGAGTCGAGACCTGTGGTTTCACTTCTTTACCGTCGCCTTCCCTCCCACCACTTGTGGGTCCCGGCTCCTGCGTACTCTGACTCCTACATCATCGCCAAGAAAAGCGCCTTCCCTCCCACCGGCAAAGGTCCTCTCTCCTGCTCTGCTCCGTGGGCGCCCCGAACGAAAACGGCTCCTGCGCACCCTCGGACTCCTGCGTCGCCACCGACGCTCTGAGTCTATTCTGTGCGTTTGTGTTGCGTTTTAGGGTCTCCTCACTCTTGATGCAGGCCTCCGATCCCCTTTCCCCACTTGAAATCTTATATCGTGAGCCCTCTGAGGGACAGGGACCAGGCCTGAGTACCACCCAGGTATCCTCTCTCAGGGCTTAGTACGGTGTTAGGCGCATAGGATGAGCTTAATAAAAACCATTACCGCTCTTATTACTCTTAGAACAACCCGAGACAGAATAGGGATCCAGGCACCGTTCTCCGTCTTGGCCTCCGGGTAGGGGCTGGGGGACTGAGCCCTCAGTGGGACAGGGACTGTCCAACCTGATTATCTTGAATCTACTCTAGCACTTATTAGTAATAGTATGGTAATTATCGTATTTGCAAACCGCTTACTACGTGCCAAGTACTGTTCTAAGTGTTAGGGGAGAGACCAGTTAATCAGAGCTTAATACTGTTATTATTCTTCTCCTCCTTCTTGAAGGCAGGCCTTACTCTTGTCCCAACCCCGCTAAGAGTCCAGGGATGCAGGAGAGCGTCAGCCGAAGCTCGGCTAAAATACTCTGGCCGTACTTTCAGCTGTAAAATGGGGATTAAGACTGTGAGCCCCATGTGGGACAGGGACTTTTTCCCGATTAGCCTGTCTCTATAGCCCAGCGCTTAGAACGGGGCTTGACACACTAGTAAAGGCTTTACTATCATTATAATTAAGAGGTGAGTTTGCAGTACAAATCTACAAGCCCTACCCTGTGGGCGGGACTGTGGGCGAGTTGAAAATCTCACTGCGCTCACTCCAAGACAGCGGGATACACTACGGGGGGCCGGCCGAGGAGGGCTGGTCAGGTCCGCAGGACGTACGTGAGGTTAGGGGCGGAGGGCGGGGGGAGTAACCGCCGGACTGCAGGGAGTGCCCAGAGCTAGCTACCCTCTACCACCCAGGCACCGCGATCCAAAGGGACACGCCGGGTCCGGCCTGCGGTCCCCGAACGGAACAATCTGGAGTCTCCTCCCAAGCCGGGGTAGATCAGTGTGGAATTCCCGTTGGCTGCACAGAAAGGCTGGCAGGGGGGTTTTCGCTTCTTTCCAGAAACGGTGGAGTTGGGTCTTTAAACAACTCAGGCAAATAGAGACCGCACTAAGCTACGGATGCTGAGAGGGACTCAAAATGGACCCCGGGCAACATTCCCTCACTAGGGGGTGGGAGGCTGCTTTCCAACAAGGTCCACCGGAAACTCTTCCTAAAACCTTCAGCCGCTCTTCTAGGGCTGCTCTTTCAAGTTCTTTGGGATGGCGGGGCTCAAGGCCCTCAACGGGTCGCCCTCGGACGATGGCTCATGTGGACGTTCGTTCAAGGAGAGGAGCTACAGAGCATGGGACATTCTCGGGGTGACAGAGGATCAAAGGGGCTCACTGAAACGAGAAGCGGAGAACACACGCTGACCGCCCTACGACCCTCACGCAGGAGGCCCGCGTTCTGGGGTCAGGATCCCAGGGACCAGAAAAGCCAAGAAATAATGATGGCAGGGGATGTGGGCAGAACAAAACGTGGCAATCGAAGGAAGAGAAGGCTACTGTTTTGGTTTGCTAACAGCCCTGGGGAGTCACCTTAGAATCAAATCCCCTCCCCTCTAGGAAACGGTAGTGACCTTTCATCCCTCCCAGCCCCCAACCCCTCATAAAGTCGCAGCCAACTGCCTTGGGCAACCTCGAGCGAATCGCTGGAAGAGTCCGCAACGATGGCGGGATGCCTAGAGATCTAGAAAGTTCCAGAGATCTCTTTCAGGCGGAGCACCAGGGGCACCCACTCGCTCCGAGCGCCGGGCAGCCGGGACTTGCCCGGCAGTGACTGGGCCCAGAGCCCGCCCGTCTCGCACGCGGGGGTTATGGTGACTGAAATGATGCCTTACTAAATCGGCCCCCGCTTGGAGCAGAACGTCGGCCACGTCCGTATGTCCGTTCTCACACGCGTACGTCAAAGCCGTGTCCCCCGTGGCCGTGGTGGCGTGAACGTTAGCGCCTGGAAGACAAAAACCAACCGAACGTTACATCTGGGCCGTGACCTCGATGCGGGCGGGGGACGTGTCTACCGACTCTGTCGTATTGGACTCTCCCAAGCGCTTAGAGTACGGTGCCCTGAACGCAGTAAGCCGTCGATCAATACCATCGATCCAACGATTGACCTGCAGTTCCTGGTGGAGTCGGACTGCTCGGAAGAAAAGGGAACCGTCCGAAGATCCGCCGAGAAACCTCGGCCTTTGAGGAATACTCGGCTGCCCTTCGGCACTTCATGGACTTAATTGTAAATCAGCTAGTGGGGACCGGCTGAAAATCAGCTTGGGAGTCGGAAGACTCGGTTTCTAATCCCAGCTCCGCCGCCTGCCCGCCGTGGGAACTCGGGCAAGTCACTTCCCTCCTCCGGGCCTCAGTTTCCTCATCTGCGAAATGGGGGTTCGATACCTGTTCCCCCTCCTACTTAGCGTGCTCCAGGTGGGACGGGAACTGTGCCCGACCTGATTAATTTGTATCCACACCCGGCGCTTAGAATAGGGCCTGACACATAGTTAGCGCTTAAATACCAAATTAATAATAATGATAATACCTAATCTGGATGACGGTTTCCAACGCTTCCTTTTATAATGCAGTTTTCAATTCGGTTAGGCAGCCGCAATACTATCAGCTGTCTTCCTGCCTCACAACCCCTGCATAACTTATGATCAAATAATTCATGCTCTCTCACTCCCTCCCGTCTGAAATCTACTTTAGTCTCTGTCCCGTGTGCTCGATCGTGAGCTCCTTACGGGTAGGCATCACGTCTACCGATTCTCCTGGACTCTTCCAAGCCCTCCGTGTACCACTCGGCCAACAGCAGGTGCTCCATAAATTCTACGATGGCTCAATGGGCATGGAAAGGTTGGGCCTCTGGGTCCCACGTCGTAAGGCTACCCATTCCTGGGTTTTCATCATCCATGGTATTTATTGAGCACTTTGTGTGCAGCGAACTGTACTAAGCGCTCGGGAGATTGCGGTACAACAAGGTGGGCAAAACACGTTCCCTGCCACGACGACCTGCTTTAAAACCAAAACCAACCACATTTCCAGGTTCCCGCCTCCCACTTCCGACTCCTTTGCCGGCAGCCTTCCCAACTCCAAGCCTGGAATGATCTGGGGGGGGGATTCGCTTTCCCAACCCCAGTGTCCCCTCGGGTGTCCGAACAGTGGGCGAGTGAACGATGGCCTGTGACCATGTCGAGCGCATTTCCAAAACTCTCGATCGCTTCACCTGCTCTCCCGCCTCAACCGATTCGTTTATCTCAACGGCAACAAGAGGCGAAGCGGAGAGTGGGGAAAGGAAAGAAGTCAAAGAAACCAGGCTGGACTTTCTTTCTGACACCAGCTTGGGGCATTCTCGGATTCTGGGGTTTTCTTTAAACCGCCGACGGGCCTACCTGCAGCTAGGAGGTATTTAACCAACTCGAGGTGGCCCTCTTGAGCGGCCTCCATTAAGGGGGTGGAGCAGCCGAGCTCGATATCGGCGCCCGCCTTAATCAGGAAGTCGGCCACTTCGGAGAACCCGCCGCAGCAGGCGAGGGTGAGGGCCGTTTCTTGCGTTTCTTCTGTCTGGGCGTTGATATTCGCTCCTGCGGAAAACGGGGGACAGCTTCAGTGACTGGCGAGCAATCGGCACCCTCCAACGCCTCCTTATCGGGGAGTCGGGATCTCGGTCTCTACAAAGACCTTTGGGCCGGCGGGGGACGTTCTGGTGGCGCTCTGAGCTTTGGAAGAAGTGGATTTTCACTTCTAAAGCTTCTTGGGGCGTCACCTCCCAGAGGACTGAGACGGGGAGAGGGCTGGGGGAAGATGGGGGTCTCTTACCTTGGGCCAGGAGGAGGGCTACCATCTCCTCGTGTCCTTCCCGAGCTGCCTCCATCAAGGGGGTGTAGCCTTCGTCGTTCACTTCCTCCAGATTGGCTCCCCTCTCTATCAGCAGAGCCGCCAGTTCCACGTGTCCCCCACAGGCGGCTAAGGTCAGCGGGGACTCGAACGAGTCCGCCGGCATATTGACCTGGGCGCCGCTATCTAAAAGCAACCGGGCTACCTCGACGTGGCCGTCCTGCCGGGTGAGAAGGGACAGAACGTTAGCAGATCCTCAGGGAAGCAGCTTGGCTGAGTGGATAGAGCACGCGAGTCAGAAAGACCTGGGTTCTAATCCTGGCTCCGCCACAGGTCTGCTGTGTGACCTTGGGCAAGTCAGTTATCTCATCCGTAAAATGGGGATTAAGAGGGGAAGCCCCAAGTATCTACCCCATCGCTGACAACAGGACTTGGCACATAGTAAGCACTTCATAAGTAACTATTGTTATTATTATGAGATCGGATTGGGGGAGCAGGAAGGGAGGTGAGGGATGAAAACAGGAGGAAGTTGTTGGAAAAGGTCGGTCCACTTAAACCCAGCCACCCGTTTTTTGCCCACGCTAAAGAGCCCGAGAGGTCTGTTTGTCCCGATTACAGTTGGGCCTATTTTAAAGGAAAACCAACTAGTTTGGTACCGAGGGGTGCCGATCACATCCGTGTTCTTTCCAGACAGAAAGAACTCTGAGTCGTTGAATGCTTTGAGCAGCCTCACCTTAAGGAAAGAAATCATAGTCCCAACCCTGGTCTGGTTATTTCGAGATCACGAAGAGAGGAGACTCACACAAGGAAACAGAAACTGTGTAAAAATTCATTTTCACCTTAAGCAATCCAGTAGGATCGACTTCAAATCAAGTGATTTCAAGGGAATCAAATTCATTTCCTTAGAAAATATAACATTCGGCCCTGGACCGACAGGAAAACCTGGGGCAGGGAGATGGAATTTTGAAGGGCTCTCTCATTCAATCTTTTAGGTGTTTTTTTTTACAAAATATTTAGGAGCACTGACCTTTTTCCCTCCACAAAGGGCACGCTCATTTTCAATGGCAGAGCTGTGGACAGCATATTGAATAAGATCGGGGAGACACGCTCTAGACACCAAAACCCACGCTTCCCTAAATCGCGGGGGGGATGATTTTCAAGTGGTTTTCTTTATTCTCTCTCCCTTTTAAGGACAACAGCCATTTTTCAGACTTACCATGCACGCCTCCATTAACGCCGTATGCATCTCATCTGTCTTGTGCTCCTGATCAGCACCAGCTTCAAGCAGAAAACGCACCATATCTAAGTGGCCTGCAAGAAGAGTACCAAATCGAGTCAGCCCTCTGTCGTGGAGGTCAGCAGTGCTTGAACACGTCAACACAAAACGTACGGTTTGGACATTCTCAAGTGAATAACCAGTGGTTGGATTTATTTAAAAAAAAATGGATCTACAGTGGGACTGAGGTCTTGATCGCCTCGACAGAGAGGCCGACTAGAATTTCCTGGCACGCAATTCGAGCTACAGTGACAGTCCTGTTTTTTGTCTTAATGCATGCGTGCAGATTCGTCCGGCACAAGACCCTGTTTCAAATATATGAGAAATTCAATATCCAGAAGGCCGGAAGAGGAAAACCTGACCGACGGACCACCGGCAGGGTGGGTCGATGAAACGAAAAGACGCTACGAAAGGACCATAAAGAAACCGTATCAAGGACTTGCTGCCCAAGATTCCATGGAAAAATTGGCCGCCTTCCCAGCCCCGATGAAAAACAAATAAAAGGCTGACTGCAGAGACCCAACCGGGGAAAACGGCGCCTAGAAATCGCTGTGCTCAGAAGTTCAAAGTATGGACAGGCCCACCATCAGAAGCTACCAAATTATGATACTTCTCAGGTAGACGCACTGAAGCAAAGCGCAAGGGATCGTAGACTTTTTTTTTTTTTTTGGAAGCAGAGTTAGCACCAAAAGTTATCACTCCAGTTCAATTTTACAAGTAGGTGGAGTTGGCAGGTATTTGCCGGAGGCTCATAACGTGCATATTTCTCTAAGTGAGGCGGAGATTCGGTGTTCTCAAAGTCCTTGAACAAATCACCGGTACCTTTATAGCAAGCGAGCGTGAGTGCACTTTCTTTAAATTCGTTAGAATGAGTGTTGATGCCTGCACCGTACTCGAGAAGAACCCTGGCGACTTCCACGTGCCCCGCGCTGGCCGCCTCCATTAACGGAGTGTGTCCGTTCTCGTTATGGTCTTCTATGTTAGCGCCCGCTTTCAGGAGTTCTTTCACGATGTCGACGAATCCCCCGGCACAGGCGTAGGTTAGTGCTGTGTTTCCTTGTACGGGAGGGAAAGGAAAGTGTCATAAGACAATTCCGCTGGGTACCTGTCCGACGCTCTCCGCTCGTGAAGTTTGTCCGGCGAGTTCCTGCTCCGACTCCGGGGTCCGAGCGACCGCCGGAGGCTCACTGCCCGCTTCGGGGCTGAGCCGGCCGACCAGTGGCCGAGGAGGCATAGGACGTTCCGTGGCCACGGCCAGGGGACCTCGGCGGGGTCGCCAATGCCGATCCCTCCGGGATTTTGAGGGCCTCTCGTAATTTGTCTCTAAACCCGACTCTAGATTGTCAGGTCGTTGCGGGCAGGGAACGTGTCCGTTTATGGTTGTGTTGGACTCTCCCAACCGCTTAGCACGGTGCTCTGCACGCAGTAAGCGCTCAATAAATGACTGAATGAATAAATTCTTACTTGGCCTCTGGCCTACCTCATGTTCCGCCAGCCCACAACTCCCCCTGCCCTCGCAGCCCACCTGAAATCTCACGTTCCCCAGGGAATTATTTTCCTTCCCAGGTCACACCTTCCCAATCACCCCTTGGGCAACTGAGGCTCAGAGAGGTTAAGTGACTTAACCAAAGTCACACAGTTGACAAGTGACAGAGGCGGGATTAGAACCCACGACCTCTGACTCCCAAGCCCGGGCTATTTCCACTGAGCCACGCCGCTTCTCACGTATGTATGCATAGCCACCATTCGTGTTTATGAGCCCACTGGTGAACACATTCTACCATCTGAGCATGCATTTATTCACTAAACCACCTCCTCCTCCACCACCTGCCACCCACCCCGTCTTTAATTCATCCCGACTCAGAACATTTTGTGCTTGTCTGTTTCCCCCGTTACGTAGATTCCTTGAGGTCAAGGAGGGAGTAATTTTTTTTTTTTAAACCTCTCCCAAAGGCTCAGCACAGTGCTCTACACCCAGTACGTGTTCAAAGAAAAACAGCGTTGAATTGGTGTGAATAGCTAAACCATATATTCAACTGAGCTACGCACCTGTAGAAGACTGGGCGTTGACATCTGCACAGTGAACAAGTAACAGTTTGACAATATCTACGTAGCCTCCACTGGCAGCTGCCATTAGTGGAGTTATGTCCCCTTTATTCCCGCGATCTTCCACGTTAGCATGCATGGCGAGCAACACCTTAAAAAAAACACCAAAAAACCACACACATGAAGACACCGACTCTACCAGCTTTCTAGCTCCCACAGCTCCCCCGTTTCTGGGGAATCCAGAGAGATTGGGGTGATTTTTTTCCCCTCTCTGCAGAGGTGGGTCTGAGAAACAGGGAACTGGGGTTTCGAGCGAACGTGTCAACTCCCAATTAATCAGCAAAGCGCTTTCAGCTGCAGAGGGCTTTAGGATTATTCATTGATTCTCAACACTGCAGTGAGGAGGGGGATTATCACAGCCTCCCATCGGCAGGCTATGGCCGCAACCGTGGTCAAGGAGCTTGGTTGCTCCGCGCCAGGGGCGTTCTGCAATAGAGATGCCTGAGTCCTTAGTAAGCGCTCAGTACAGAGCTCCGCACACAGCAGGCACTGAATAAATACCATCGAACGAGTAGAATTTATGGATAATATGGAAGGCCGGGAGTTGATTGAGGGGAGACTATTCAGAAACACCTTGGGGATGATTTAATTTATTCCACCCGCTAAGTGGATGGTGAATTCTCACCATCGGGGTGAGGAAATTTTCCCAAAAAAAAACCCCTACTCCTTATTTGTTCTCGTGACCGGGACTGGCCCGTGGTGCGAGGGTGAGGGTGAGGAGGATGGTGACGGCAATAATAATAATGGCATGTGAGTGCGTACTATATGCCAAGCGCTGTTCTAAACACTGGGGTAGATTCAAGATAATCAGGCAGGACACCTGGGGCTTCCGGTCTAAGTAGGAGGGAATAGGACCGAACCCCCATTTTATAGAATCTGAATCCCTTTATCAGATGCTGATCTTCCTCATCTGTGGCGCAAGCCGGAAAAGGACGAAACGGACACGGGACTCGGTAACTGAAGTCGCTAACTTCTACTTTTCTAGACCGTGAGCTCTTCGCGGGCAGGGAATATCACCTTTTACTGTCATATTATACTTTCCCAAGCACTCAGTACAGTGCTCCGCACACGGTAAGCGCTCAATGAATATGATCAAATGAATGAATACTTACTTGTGCCAATTCATAGTAGCCGGCCGAACAGGCCAAACAGAGCAGGCTCTCGCCTTCCTCGGTATGTTCATTTACGCTCCTCCCTTCATCCAGCAGTTTTCGGACAGCATTCACATCCCCATCGGAGCAAGCTTCGGCCAAACTGCGACTGGAAACGAGAACCGTCGGCCAAATGAAACCGACACCGAGAAGGGAGGGTCCCGCACAGCAAGGTACTCCCGACGGAGGAGGGCCTCGGGGAACATGGCGTCCCGACCTCGGAGGGGCTCGGTGGACTGGGCTTGACGGGAATTGCTCACGGAGGAACGGGCACCTCGACCGAAAACGGACACCCGACCACTCATCTGGACAGACACCCCGCCCCACCTGGGATATTCCCTAAAGCCCCCCACGGCTGTCTCAGAACGTGGACTGAAAACACCCTTTACAGGGGAATTAACCGATTAAAATGTTCGGCGTACTGTAGCCCCAGAACCATTTTTCAATCGCAGAGGCAGGGCTACCGCAGAGGCGCTGGGGCGGCTGAGGAGGGCCCCTCCGAAATCTTGGGGAGATCTGATTTTCCAAGGCAAGTGCTGCCTCTGGAAGTCTGAGTGCTTTCAGAGTGGCAGAGTCCCAGAGCGGTTCTCACAGTGTCCCCCAAAGGGCCGTGCTCGGAGGGGGGGAATCGGGAGCACAGAAGACCCCGAAAATACCTGTTCTCGTCCTGATACTGCAAATTGCAGAGGGGCGCTGCCCCATCCACCCCCCCTTTCGGCCCTCGAGTGGCGGGTCAGGGTTTGGGGGGGTAGGGGGAGAGAGGAAGGGGGTTGGCCTGAATTTTCTGCTGCAGAACTCCACGGGACCTTGTTCCGCTTCTGCTCAGGTGCCAAAACCCTTTTTACACGGAGTGATTTGAGCCATTAAAATGACCCGCTGATGCATGCGCTGATCTGGGTCCCTGAACCACCCACCTGGATTTTCTTCTTCGTTCGTTCCGTCATACTTGTTGAGCGCTTACTGTGCGCAGAGCACTGTACTAAGCGCTTCTCATCCCGCCCCCCAACCTCCGCCACCCACCCGGCTAGCGGCACTCTTCAGTCACCGGGCAGGCACCGGGCCACCCACTGGACAGAGGGAGGGAGGGGAACATCAAGAGCCGGTCCGCTCGTATCCGGGGAGGAGGGAGCTGGCAAAGAGCTGACCGGGAGCCAGTTAGCCAAAGGGTGACGGCCCCCTTTCTACCTCCAAATCAGGGAGCCAGAAATGAACTGTCACCACCCTGGCAGCGGGGCTGAAAAAGGCCTTCGGACGGAAGCAGCAATAGCAACGACAACCATGTTAGCCGTTAGGCGCTTACTACGTGCTAAGCCCCGCGCTCAGTGCTGGGGGTACAAACAGAGATAACGGGCCCCCACACGGGGCTCGGGGTCCCGGGAGGACAGTATCGGATCCCCATCCGAATGAGGAAACTGAGGCCCAGGGAATTGAAGTCTCCGGACACTCACTTGTCCGCTTGCCCTGCATTCTGGCTGTTCTCCGCTCGCATCCGGGTTAACGCGGCCGCGGCCTCGTCCAGCGCGCAGCTGACGGAGGAGGTCAGCCTCCGGAGCACCTCGGGGTCCGCGAAGGCTTTACCGTCGGCGGTGGACAGCTTGCCGATTCCTTCAGGGCACGTTCGGTCGGGAAAGGGAGGGAGAGAGACAAAGAAACACAAACTGTTACACCGGAAAAGACGCCGAGGGACATCGGAAAAGCCTGGCCCCCTCCGAGGGGAGTCGGGGATCCTTTCCTAACACGCCGGACCATCCAACGCGCACGGTAAACCGATGTGTTCGGAAGCAGAACGTCCGGCCCGTGGTGGTAGGAAATCAATCAATCCTTCGTATTAAAGTAAGAACTCAGCCTGCAAGTTTTATTGTGAAGCACCACTGATTTTATCGATATTAACGTCTGTCTCCCCGTCAAGACCGGAACTCCTCGTGGGCCGAGTACACGTCTGTGAACTCTGCCGAACTGTACCCTCCCAAGCACTTAATACAGTGCTCTGCCCACACTAAATGCTCAATAAATAGAGTGGATGGGTTAATTAAACCCGTGTGTGTTCAGCTGCTTCATTTCAGCTTCCCGCTGCCCTTTAAGTCCTCAAATATTGAACATCTTACTCAACCTAATGCTGAATTTGGGGTAGGGGATAAAAATGATTAGAGCTCAAAGAAACGTTTTACCCAGGATAACCAAGGGATAACAAGGGACACTATTTTAAAATCCTCAAACTGCTCATACCCTATGAGGTCATTTGCCTCTTAAATCTTTAAGAAAGATATGGCTCTTCTATATGGCATCACCAAGCATCATTTTTTTCTACCAATTCCTTGTGGCGGGGCAGGGAGAGAGACATCATACCTTTCTCATTGAAACGACCAAAGATTCCGGCCTCAGCTCGCGTTAATTTGATGGTGGGGATTTTCAAGTTTCTAGTCCTCCTGGTTTTTAAAATTCCATACAATACCAAGTGATTGTGGTGAATGGGTGGAAGAATAAGAGCACCCGAGGAAGTGGGGATCTACTCCCTTCCTAGCACTGAGGGTGTGGGGGAACTGGAGGTTATACATTGGCCAAGGTCACCTAACCGTTGCTCTGCTGAATGGCATAATGGCCGGATTAACCAACGGGCCAGTACCTTATTTGCTGGCCATCAACTTAGTGACGGACTTTAGTCGGTTGGCTCCTTTTCCTGGCTTAATCTACTGACACGTACCCAAAGTGGCCAGCCGGCTCCATTTCTTACCACGGTAATAGTATTTAGCAGTTGAGCATCACCTGGGCGCAATGCCCTGGGAAGTAGCCACCAGGCAAGTGACATCCCCTGCCCAAAAGGAGCTTCCACTCTCAAGGTGGAAGGCAATATATAAACCATATTTTGGCAGCTCGTCGTTCTAAGAGCACTAGGCCGCCTTCCTGCTAATAGGTGCTATTTATTCCCCAGTCCACTCCTAGACCTTTCAGGGACTGTTATTACAGTCGGCCTCTCGGGTTCAGAGCCCTCCATAATAATAACGTTGGTATTTGTTAAGCGCTTACTATGTGCCGAGCACTGTTCTAAGCGCTGGGGTAGACATAGGGGAATCAGGTTGTCCCACGTGGGGCTCACAATCTTAATCCCCATTTTACAGATAAGGGAACTGAGGCACAGAGAAGTTAAGTGACTTGCCCACAGTCACACAGCCGACAAGTGGCAGAGCTGGGATTCGAACTCATGAGCCCTGACTCCAAAGCCCGTGCTCTTTCCACTGAGCCACGCTGCTTCTCCAGCCACGCTGCTTCTCCAGCCACGCTGCTCCATCCCACCGGGTTTTGTGTCTGCCAAGGAAAGGACTCTCGACGGGTGAAAGACCCTGAGCCCATTTCTGGATTCGAATGCCCGGACCGTTAGATCCAGTTTCCTAACTCTTCTCTGGGGGGAAACTGTTCCCTTTCCTCTACCGTTCAGAGGCTCCACCCGGACTTTCCGACAGAAGCCAGGGAAGCTCACTCCGCTCAAGCAGTGTGGCCCGGTGGAAAGAGCCAGGGCCGAGGAGCGAGAGGACCTAGGTTCTAATCCCGGCTTTCACCACTTGTTTTATGACTCCGGGCCAGTCGGGCAGGTCACTTCACAGGGACTCAGTTTCCTCATCTGTAAAACGGGGATTAACTCCTGTTCCCTCAGACTCTGAAGCTCCATGTAGGACAGGACTATATCCAACCTGATTACCTTCTATCTACCCCAGTCTCTGTAGAGTGCTTGGCACACGGTGAGCGCTTAGCAAGTACCATAAGAAATGCTTGGCCTTTTTGTGGCCCATCACCTGGTTTCAGGTCTTAAGGTCAGTCTGTCTTCCGGTGCCTCTAGAACAAGCATAATCCTCTCCCCGTCCCTCAGGCCAGCCTCACCCAAGGATCAACCTTAGCACGGTGAGTTTTCCTTTCTGGCCCCAGATCGTGTTCACCCATTTGGTGCTTTCCTCTGATAACCACTGAGATGGGAAGCTTAAATCTCTCTCTTCCACCGCCCCCCCCCCCCCTTATCTCTCTCCAAGTGCCTTCAGTTCATTTGCCTCATTTTTTATCGGACCACTGGGAGGGACAGACTGGCAAAAACCCTTGAGGGCAACACTCTTCACTGGACTCTGGGAGGAGAGAAAGGATCATTCAAGTGCTCTGCACAGAGTAAGCGCTTAATCAATATTACTACTACGAATACCACCAAAGTTCAGAATCATCGCAGAGAGAAAGGAACATGAAGGCAGAGTGTACATTTCCCACCTGGAGAAGAGGGAGGTTATGCTAGTAAAATAATGCTTGTAACATTCACTCTTTCTCGCTGGGTTAGGCAGCCCACCTCAAGTCATCGCTGCCCCCTGTTCCAATATGCCCTCGTCAGCCTCTCCTCCAAGAGGCCTTCCTTAAGTCCTCATTTCCTTTATTTGTCCTCCCTTCCCTGTCATCTCCCCACAAGCCCTCCCCTCTGCGTCGCCCATGCTCTCGAGCCTGAAGCCCTTCAGCATTTTCCTGCTCTCCCACGCCCACGGCGCCTGTGTACATATCCATCTGTAATTCCGTTCGGCGTCCCTCCAGTCTGTCCGCTCCTTGTGGGCAGGGATCGCGTCTACCCATTCTACCGCACCGTACTCTCCCTCGCGCTCAGCGTAGCGCCCTGCCCGTGGTAGGCGCTCAATAAACACCACTCGTTGATCGAAAGGGCTCTCGCCTTCCACCCGCCCCTCACGCTCCCCCTCGGAATAAAAACCTGAAACGACTTGGCTCCGAGGAAGACGGGAGCCCTTGAGGTCCGAGCGGAAGCACGTTTCGACCCCAACGTAGCGGCAGGGCGCCGACGCGGCCTCACCGTCACCCGTGTCGCCTTGGGACCGAAGGGCACCTCTGTCATCCACCGCCTTCTAAGGCTCGCCGAGCGTCCCGCGACAACCATTTACGACACGCGACGTCTCTGAGGAGGCAGCCTTTTCTCGGCTCTGCTTTTCACAAATGAGGAAACAGAGCCGCAAAGAGGCTAAGCTGCTTTGCCTGTGGGCGCGGGGTGAGTCAGTAGTTTAGCCAAAATAGAAACTAACTCGGGCACTGCCCCCAGCCCCGCGCTGCCTCCTCTGTGGGTCGGGTCTGCTCCGAAAAGAGTTTGCTTCCATTTCTGGCACTGGGGTTTGCAAACTACATTTATTTGATATCATCTTAAACACCCGCTGCCCGATCCTGCGGTTACGAATTTGATTTAGGTCTTGCTTCAGCCGGCTTGTAATAATTTCTGCCTGTTTTTTCCCAGGGTCTAACGGGGGGGCGGGGGGGATTTGAAAGATGGACCAAGGGCTCCTGGAGTAGGATTTCATTTCTGAACAGAAGCCTCCTAACTATTCTCTTTTGGGGTCTCAGATCGCCAGACAAGCTTCAAACTGAAACTGAATTTCCAACTTTTTATAAAATATCGATCCATCTCCCCCCAAACGAAGGACTTCGCAAGAAGAGAGCATCCCTGTATCTACAGTAACTAAAACAGGCAGAGATTCGGAAATCACGACCTTCTCACCAGAGCGGTGGTCTTGGATCATACACCCAAAACCCGAAGGCCCAAACCATCGCTACTTCTTGTGGGTTCTGCTTCACTTTAATGGACTGCCTTTTAAAGAAAAACACTACAAGCAGCATGGCCTAGAGGACAGAGCACAGACCTGCAAGTCGGAGGATCTGGGTTCTAATCCCATTTTGCCACGCGCCTGCTCCGTGACCCTGAGCAAGTCACTTCACTGTGCCTCGGTTATTTCATCTGCAAAACGGGGATAAAAACTGTGAGCCCCACGTGGGACTCGGACCGTGTCCAGGCTAATTATCTTGTACCTACCCCAGTGCTTAGCACAGCGCCTGGCACGGAGCTGGTGCTTAAATGTTAGAAACGTCAGCACTTGCAGTGGCTTCGACTTTAACCCGGACCGTGAGGAAAACTGAAGGAAAACGAGGTCTTCCTTTCACGTGGACCGTGGCCCGTGTAACAGGGGTAACGTGAACGGAGTCGAATGTGCTGGATTGGATAATGAATGAAAGGGGCTGGCAAACACTGCAATTTCCTTAATGCCAAACCACCGTGTCACGGTTATTACGTCGGCTCTACAACAGGGTGGATATCGTAAATAGCTCTGAAACCACCAGATACCTCAAAGGGTTTGACGATTTGGCTTGATTACACCTTTGTGTCTACCACGCATTCCCCGACGGAACAGACTACGGTAGGCATTGTGGCTCAAGGCCCCAGATGTCAAAAGCAGAGTCGGGAGTTCTACCTGAAGCCCAGGCTCCAGGGGCCATTCCTCCCAGCCCTGGAAACACCGAAAGACACAAGCCCCCACCATCAAAACCAAATGAATAAATAATCCGATTTAGCCAAGAATTTGCAATCACCGAATCTGCAAAGCCCACCATCGACAGCTCGATCCATTTTCACCACAAAATATGACCACTCTTCGCAATAAGCTAGTCTTCGATAAAACCAAGTCAAAATGAGAGGATCTTTGAAACGCATCCGGACGACGTCTGGAAATACCCCAAGAGGAAAGGCGAAACACAACACACATCAGCACGAGGGACCGTCTGTTCCCCCACAGGCACTTCCAGCAACAGTGAAAAGCCAAGGCAAACAAAGGTCACAATCGGTGGCCTAATATTCAAATATACAGTAAGCTCCTTCTCTAGACTGTAAGCTCACTGTGGGCAGGGAATGTGTCTGTTTTTTGTTATACTGTACTGTCCCTACCGCTTGGCAGAATTTTCTGCACACAGTAAGCACTCAATAGATACCACTGAATGAATAAATTCATTTATTTATTGAACTTGCCCCCAGGCCAGTCGCTCCTGGTGAATCGCCCCGTCTAGGTGATTTTAACCACTTAATGACCTCACGTCTTTAACCAGATTGACCTCCCCAGATTCTCTGCTAGGGAGAAACGGTTCAATCAGCCCTGTAGCTACCGACGGACTTGGGGCTCTAAGTAAAGACGGTGAATCGGACCCAAAAAGTTGGTTTCTCGGGGCAGTCGATCCCTGACTTGGGACCCAAACCTGGCTCCCAGAGTTGGGGTCTTGGAGTGTTGGGTTTTTCCTACTGCCCACCGTCAACTCCATAAACCTCTCCGTTAGACTGCAAGCTCGCCGAGGGCAGGGATCCTATCTATCCATTCTACTGCAGTCCTCACATTCTGTAACTTTCTAAAGCATAACCTAGGGTGGTGAGTATGACCCTCCAATGAACCATCTGGGTCTCGGCTGGGTCGGTGTGGATCTGGTTTGTTAGCCACCGACAACGAGGGCAAAAAGATGGAGACGGTCGAGAGGGAGCTTCCATTCAAAGTAAGACTGAAAATACTGAAGCTCTTTAGTCTGGAAAGGCAGAGGCTGAAAGGGGACACGACCAGAGTCTCGATATTCACGAAGTGCGCAAAATTGTGCCCGTGAAATCCTAAGATGAGGGACTACTCCGAAGTCGGAAGACTCAAACAAACGTGGAACTTCTTTTTCAATGAATCCAATTGCTTCTGATACCTAGAGTTCTTCATGACACAATCCTGGACGAAAGATTCTTCACAAGAAACTAATGTCCCTACTCAAGCTCGCAGGGCGGTATTCAGCACGCACTAAGTACTCAGAGAGAAGATGCCATCTTTTACCTGCCCTTTCGTCCTGGATCCAGACCGAATCAAGCAATACCAAGCCATTCGCGCCCACCTTTCCTAACACGTCTCGAAAATAAGCGTGGCGCCTACACCCGTGGGTGGCTTCGAGTTCGCTTTCTCTATTACCTCACGTGGTGCAGGCCATAAAGGAAAAGGCTGAGACGCGAAAAGCCTTTCAGAACGTTTCGCAACAAGTGTTCCCTCTGACTCTGTTGGGCTCTCGCCACATTTTTTTTTAGAAAGTTTACTAGCAGTGAGTGCCCTCTGCTTTCCGAGCTGCCACCGGGAAAGGTAAAACCACTTATAGGAGGCGTGTGTGACCCTGCAGGGGGGTACTCACAACTCCTCTTTTGAGGCTAATTTTTAGTGTTTTCTAAATGACGCCCCTCCACAGCAAAGGGCAGAGATCCTTCCATTCGATACAAAAGGGTGAATCACAGTGTGCACGCCCGTGTGTCCACGCGGTACTCCAAGAACAGAAAAATCAACCCTTATACTGACAAGCATAAAGGGAAATTTGAATTCGTCCCAGTTCATCTTTCCAGAAGAGCCCATAACTGTCGAATCCTGTTCATTTTCTTCCCGGCTGGTCCCCTGAAAATTCTACTTGCAAGCCACTGAAAAGAGAATCGTCTTTTAGGGTTTCCCTTCCGCTGGAAATTTAAAATTTCTGTGGTTGGCCAGAGCTGAACTGTAAACACTCAGGACAGCGTTGCTATTTAGCAAAATGTAGATACTGGGGACAGAATTAGCATCATCTAACAAAGCAGGGAGCCAGGCTCGTTCACTTTAAATACATTTCCATATAGCAGAACTGCTACTGCACATAATTAGAAGTTAATTCGGGAGACTCTCTTTTTTAAAAAAAGCCTCGAGCCCAGAACTCATTATGGTATTTGTTTGGCCTGGTATTTAAGCGCTTACTATGTGTCGAGCACTAAGTGTTGGGCCAGATACGAGTTTATCAGGATAGAGACACAGTCCGTGTCCCACATGGGGCCTCCGGCCTAATCAACGGCACTTATTGAGCACCTATGTGCAGAGCACTGTACTAAGCACTTGGGAGAGTACAACAGAATTTGCAGATACGTACCCTGACCCTAACAAGCTTACAGTCTAGAGAAACATCGCATCTCCTACTTTTTTTTTATATGGTATCTGTTAAGTGCTTACTATGTGCCAGGCGCTGTTCTGAGCGCTGGGGTAGATCCAAATTACTCAGGTTGGACACAGTTCATTACCCACATGGGGCTCTGTCTTAATCCCCATTTTATAGACGAGGGAATCGAGGCCCAGAGAAATGAGGCGCCTTGCCCAAGGTCGCACAGCAGACGAACGACGGAGCCGGGATCAGAACCAAAGTCCCTGTGACTCCCAGGACCGTGTTCTAGCCACCAGGCCACACTGCTTCTCTGAGTGCCCAGTTCTCCCTAACACCTAGGAGTTCTCCGTGACACACCGAACTCAAAGTGAGTCCTTTGGTGGACGCTCGCTTTTTCAGGGTCTTGAAGCGGGATTAAAAAAAAATATTCGTTTCCCCCCATCTTCTGCTACCCGAGGAGTGCCACGGTTTTTTCAGGCCAACTAGTCCACGATCTCAGTCCAAGCCAGTAAAAAAGAAAAAGTTGGCTGTTTCTAGGCTCCGCCCTTCTCTCGGGGCAGAACGTCGGTTGGGTCAGAGGCCTCGCTGTCGTCGCTGTTCAAAGAGCGCAGCTCTGGGAATCGGGAGATGTCGGTCCTAGCCCCCGCGCTGCCAGTAGGGGAATTCCTGCTGGGGCCGGGCTGTTGGTTGGGAGGACGAGCCCAGTGGGACTCCTGGAAAACAAACCAACAGCTGCCCGATGCCGGGGGAGGCGACCGCCACGCCTACCGAGCCAACCGCCTGCTGGGTCGCGGAGCTGCGGCGCAGCCCAGGACCAACTCTACCACGGAGAGTGGGTCTGGCACTCCTGCCTGCCCATACGGGTGTGAGCCCCGGGTCCCGGAGGAGACCTGACTGACGGGCGAGAGACAGAGACGGGGAGAGTGGCACTGGGCAAGCCCTTAGCGCTACGTTACAATCACTTCCTTGTCCTGCAGTCTGGGGACGGGGGCACGCCTGTTGTAACAGACGGGAGCCTCCGCAATCGAGCTTCTTACTCCAAAAAAAAAAAAATAAAAAAGGCAATTCCATTGACCCTCTGGATTCATTCCACAGCATCTGCTGTGACAACACAAATTTGAATACAAAGCCGTAGGATGCAACAAAAGGGTCATACAAAGTGCCACTTGTGATCGTAAGAGGCTCTTTGCCTTTGTTTAGTTGCTCAGACGCTGGAAGCGTACTTTTTCAGATAATATACTCTCCTATTTATTCACTCGCTCGCCCACCTAACCACCTACCCAACCCCACTCCACTCAGGTATCCTTCTTTAAATCATAAATTACTTATTCCTACCCATATCCATCTCCCCCTTCAAGACTGTATTCGCCTGTTGTGGGCTGAGAATGTGGCTGCTCAATTCTGCCTCCCAAGGGCTTGGTGTTCCGCATATAGTAAAGAGCTCAATAAATATCATCTCTTGACTGATCTAGCACTTTCTTCTTCCTATCTGTAAATTATTCTTTGCCTGACTCCTTAGATTGGAGGCTCCTAGAGGGCAGGCATCCTATCTTCCACCTCTATTGTCCTGTACCCTGCACACACAAAAGGTTCGGCTCACCAGACTGACCTGTTTGATATCTTATCTCAACATCTCTCTGCCTCCTCCTGTGCCTATGCTAATTACACACAGGATTAACTGCTGGGCAACCTTCATTTTTCCCTGGCAAGGTGAAAGCTGACAAGGCAGCGAACCATCCCTGTTCAGAAGTGAATTTTCTAAGTTTTGACAGTGAACGTTTTCAGTTCAAACGGGAGCGCGCTTCCAAGAATCGCAGTCCACCATTAGGCGGCTGCGTTGGGTGCCCTGCTTTCATCCATTCTCCCGTCTCTCTCCCCGGGGCGGGGGGCCGGGGCGAGTGCTGCTGCTTAGATCGGTTGAAGCGGGGGCTCGCGTGGCTTTGTCTGTGATCTGGTCTCACCCTTCTTTAGTTGAGTGTAACGGGCAGCTGATGACGACATCATCTCCAGTTGTCCAAACGGGATGCCCGAAGGATAGACCCAGACTGTACAGCCGTAGATGGCCGGGCGGCACAAATGCTCTCCGTCGTTCAGTCGGGGTCTGGGACTAGTTCCTGGATGACACTCATTCAATCAATCGCATTTTATTTTGTTAATGAGATGTACATCACCCTGATTCTATTTATTTGCTATTGTTTTAATGAGATGTTCTTCCCCTTGATTCTATTTATTGCCATTGTTCTTGTCTGTCTCCCCCGATTAGACTGTAAGCCCATCAAAGGGCAGGGACTGTCTCTGTTACCGATTTGTACATTCCAAGTGCTTAGTACAGTGCTCTGCACATAGTAAGCGCTCAATAAATACTATTGAATGAATTTATTGAGTACTTACAGTGCGCACAGCGCTATACTAAATGCTTGGGAGAGTACAACGTAACAATAGATACTACAATATCACAATGAACACCCACTATCTGCCTTCCAAAAGGCACCCTGGCTGGTTTGATTTCCAATCAATCAATGGTATTTACCGAGACCTTTCTGTGTGTGCAGAGCACTGTTCTAAGCATTTCGGAAAGAACGCCACAAGAGACTTGGTAGATATGATCCCTGCCCACGAGGAGCTTCCAGTCTACAGGGGGAGAGAAACACCGACCCAGATTAGGGAGAGGGGAAACAGTAATTTGATTCGGTCTTGTACGAACAGTCGGTCAGGGTGCCGCTGAGGTAGCAGAATTCGGCAGCAGGCTTAGGCTCTGAATCGCCAGTGAAAAAAATCTGACAGTTTAGTACAGGAATTTCCAGGCACATTAACCCTGGCCATTCGGTCAGAACTCTGAAGATTCTGTTAAGCCGTTCGGAATCGTGTGCAGATTCCTTGGGTGCGTGCCTCCGGGCTGGGAGTCGGATGGAGGGAATGTCCGGTGAACCGATTCAAGACCATTCTATGATGCTCAGATCCTACAGAGTTGGAAAAATATTCCCGGAGGACCGGATGTATGTCGAAATAATGTTGGTATTTGTTAAGCGCTTACTATGTGCAGGGCACTGTTCCAAGCGCTGGGGGAGACACAGGGGAATCAGGTTGTCCCACGTGGGGCTCACAGTCTTAATCCCCATTTACTTAATCCCCAACTGAAATGCCAGTTTTCAGGTCACTGGTAGAGGTTCTTAAGCAGGGCGACAGAGAAGAGGCTGAAGAACACTGGCCCCAGTCAAAACATTCCCAGGCAGAGGCCTGGGAGTCAGAGGACCTGGGTTCTAATCCCAACTCTGCAATTTGTCTGCTGTGTGACCTTGAGCGAGTCACTTCAAAAATTGTTCCTATGGGATCGGGAAAATCGGAATAACGTGGTAACAAACCAAATACTGTTCCCATCTACGACTGAATCGTACAGTGGCTTAAGAGGGGAAAACGGCCCAAGGGGAAAAAGATATTTCAACTTTCACCACCGACTTGGATTCCACAGACTGCGGGGTCTCCACAACTCTTGTGCTGCCTCTCGGGTCCCCTGATAATCTGCACCTCCCACCAACGCATCAGTCTGGGTGGTGGGATTACCCTGGACGGCAGGGACCCGGGAGCAGTGAATTTGGGCCGTGGCCGCCCCCTTCCTCCCCACGTACGTTGTGGCCCTGTCAGGGAGGTGCCAATACCAATAGGCCTGAGATCACACATCGTGAAATTCTTCCCATTCTAAACCTTAGTCGAGGAAGAAAGAAGCTGCTCAGATGTACCTCGGAGTCCACACAATGGCCCTCAAACTCTTTGGTGGGGGAATTGGAGGAGCATTAGCGAAATTAAATCAACTTGAGCTACTTCAGCCTTACACGGAACTTCCGAGGTGATTAAAATGAGAACTGTCTGCATTTATAAGTGTGTTTAGTTTCGACCAAAAATTGAGACATTAAGGCCCCACCTATCTGTAAATTGGATAATTACTCCTCAGTCAGAGCACTGCAGATGCGATCAGTGGTACTTTAGGCTTACTATGTGCAGAGCACTGGACCCATTATCATTATCTCTGCCAAGTGGATGGATTGCCTTCAACTCTGTTTTCTTAGCACGGCCCTTTCCTATATGTACTTTGCCACTAAGCGTTTCAAAAACTGTCTCGAGCATTACTTTTTATAATTTTGCAATATTCAGATTTGTCCCGAGTCATTAACTGGCAAAAGACCATTGCTCAGGGGCCCTCGGGGTCCTTTTTTCTTTAAGTCCCCGTGGTCCCCGCCCCCCCGCTGGGAAGCTCTCTAATGCGGAGCGGTATTACCTAGTTTAAAGAGCTCAGGCCTGGGAATCAGAGGACCTGGATTCTAATTCAGCTCTGCCAACTGTCTGCCGTGTGACCTTGGGCAAGTCGCTTCATTTCTCCGTGCCTCAGTTAGCACATCCGTAAAGTGGGGATTAAATCCCGTTCCTTTCTAATTTAGACTGAGGGACAAGGGCTGGGTCCAACCTAACCCATTTGCACCCCAGCGCCTGGAACACAGTAAGTGCTCAACAAGTACCACGATCAATGAATTACTGATTTCGGACTGCACGTAGCTGATCCTGCGCGGACCCGCTTCACGTTCTCGGACGAGTCTCCGGGCGGAGAATTTTATTCCTCGGGTGTGGCCGAAGGGGCTGATGTGACCCCAGCGGTCTCCCCCCCATCCCCACCAGTCTGCTCTGTGGCTGCGTTTGAATTCAGGCACCTACAAATGGTGGGAAGAACGCAGAGAGTCACAATGGCACCACCGGGGGATCCTGTGGATAAATGAAAATTAGAATAATTGGGCATGCAGACGCCCAGCTCAGTGGAAAGAAAAATAAATCCGCCATCCACCCGCCGGATGGAGGGACGTCCTCCCGACTGAAAGAGCAAGCGAATTCTTGACCGTATTCAGACATCCACTGCTTCGCCTCAATGTGAAGGGGGCGGGGAGGGTGCCAGGAAAGGAGCAGAGGACTCACTCAGCCTGACAGGTGGGAGGGAAATGCCTCTCCCCTCCTGACCTGAGCTGCAGCCCTCCTGCGGCCACCTGGACCAGCCAATTTTTGTGGGTTCTGAACTGGCTCGAGGCCACGTCAAAAGGTCTGCTGAAGAAGAGGCAACGATAACTTGCATTTTCAGTGCTTCGGATTCACACCGACTCGTTCGTTTCTTCAAATAATCAGGACGAGAACATTCGATGAGCAATTGGCCTTTCGTCCGGAGACCGCCATCTTTCGCTTCGACCAGGATTACTAATACCATTCCAAATAATGTAGGTTTGGTATGCGCGGACTTTCTGCGAACGTAGGAAGTACAATGAACGCTTTGCTTCGAGTCCGAAGCGCTGCGAATTCTAGCCTTTCGTATCCACTGGGTACTACGTCTAAGTCATTCCAAAACTTACACAACGCTTAGAGCAACCAAGGTGCATATGTTCTTTGCCTTGACTCTGTTTATTGCCATTGTTCTCGTCTGTCCGTCTCCCCCGATTAGACTGTAAGCCCGTCAAACGGCAGGGACTGTCTCTATCTGTTGCCGACTTGTTCATCCCAAGAGCTTAGTACAGTGCTCTGCACATAGTAAGCGCTCAATAAATACTATTGAATGAATGAATGAATGAATGAATGCATATGGTCTCTGCAAAGCGCGCTCAGAAATATCAATCAAAAATTTAGCTGACAAGGAGCAACGTATGTTCGAAGGGAGTTATTTTCCTTTTGTTCGGTGCTAGCCACCGAGTTCTAACTCCGTGCTTGGGTTTGTAATTAGGGAAGAGAAGCCAGTCTGTAAAATCCCTAAACGAAGTCTGCCACGTTAATTCATTCTGATGGTTAGGAAGGACTGAAGCTACCCAGTAAAAACGGAGTACTCTTTCCCAGGAGGTGCAAAGAGAAGCAGAAGTTGAAAGGCTTCAACTTCAGGTGACACCATTCCACAGGGTGCGAATGGATACTCTAGGAACTCATCCGAAAGTGCCAAATAGCCTCCAAGCCTATGCAGCCGACCGAGCGGGATGGCGATGGACAGACGCCGCCGACCTGCCTAGACAGCTGTTCCCGAGAGCATTTTTGGGTGCAAGGGATGAGCGCCTCCTCCGAGCACTGACGAGTTAGAACGGAGTGGGAGCTCCTTAGTCTCCTCCCGTTTGGGACTCTCAACCACGGAGGGTCGCAGCTTCTCTTTCGCTCCGCAAAATGAACCACCTTCCTAAGATGAACGAGTTGGGTTTATTATTAGCCGTTAAGGCTCGCTGGCGGCAACCGTCTCCTCCTGCTCGACTCTCGGGTAGCACCCCGCCAAAATTCCTCTACACTCTACCGACGAGAATAGTTTTAGCAGGTTGAAAATCCCTAAAGAACAAAAGATGACGATGCTGAAACACAAAACTCAACACTCGCTAGCCGAGTGACTTGCACCCGACCACACGGACGACCCGGTCAGTCTTCTAGGCCGTCGGCTGATGGCTTGGGTCCAGCACCTCGGCCGGCTGAATTCACAGGATCCCAAGGGCGACTGCCAAAGCGCAGAACTAGCTGAACAGTTGCTGACACCTTGTGGAAGGCTGAGAACCATTCCTCTCGACATGCCCTTTTCCCTTCTGAAAGGCATCTGGATGAGAAGGTCGATGCTAAGGCACCCTGCTGCTTAAAAGGATCGGGCATTTCGGGCCACTTCCGCAGTTCTGACGGAGGGCTCTAGCGTGGGGCAGTTGGACTTTTGCGGAAGAACACGAAGAATGAGACGGCAGACTGGCCAGTGGGAACTGAAGGGAGCCATCGGTGACGTGACGGGTATCGCTAACGACCGATTTCCTCACAATCCAGCACCGGTCCGCCCACCGAGCCCAGCCTCTTCCCCACTTGCCTGCACAGGGGCACCCTGCGAAACCCAGTGCCGGCCAACCGGCCCGTCTCCTAAAAACCAGGCCCTTCTTGGCACTGGCTCTTCCACAACAGGATGGAGATGAAACCACCCCCTGCCCTCCGAGACTTTCCCTTCCCCCATCTACCACTTTCTAAGTCCCCACGTTTGAGTCTCCTCCACTCGGGTGGTCATTTTGGGGGCTGACCTTATGTCTTCCTCCACTCAGAGACCACTGCTGACGGACCACCGCTCTTCTCTGGCACTCCTTCTCTGTGACGGCGGGTGGCATTATGACGCTCGGAACTCGGGACAAGCTTTCTTTAAGAGACCGGTCAGTCTTTGCTTGGGGTGGAGACGGACAGCTAAAGCTCAGCTTCATTTCTTCACTTTTTACGGGAAGGTCAGGGTTGGGGACACAGACCTGGGAGGGTCTAAATCACTGCCTAAACTGAGGTAAAGTATTTCCAGAGTTTTCCCCGGCCACGTTGTGTTCCGTTTTAATTGAAATCACTAACTCGGGACAGTTCTAATGCTTTGGCTCCTGCTTGATATCCCCTAATAAGAGAGAGAAGTGACCCTAGCTTGGTTCGAAGTGGGACTTGCCTCAAGGTTGTCCACTGGCCAAAAGTCTTGCTGAAAGGTAATGGAAAAGGAAAAAGCCACAGCAACAATAGAGTCAGGGGCCTAACCTAGAAGACACCTGGTCACAAGGTTTCCTTCGATGGTTTCTCAAAACGAGAATTTTTCTCCTAAATAAATCCATCTAATTCAAAACTCTGGTTCCCCATACTCTGAAACAAACGTCTGGAATGGGAGCCCTTGATTCAGAGCCGACCCTGGCCTGTATGCTGGTTCCCGGGAGAGAAGACTGCGATTATAATGGACTGGTTTTCAGCTGGGGTCACCTGAATTCCCGGGTTGGAGCTGCATAACTTTTCCTTTACTCAGTGACCATTTACTTATGGTATATATCATACATACACACATATATAAATTTGTATTTCATGCATGTTAAATATTAAATATGGACCAGGAAAGGGTTTTTCTCCCCCTTTGCAAAACAATTATGTGACTTCAGTTTTCAAACTTCCGTTCCTGGGAAGCGATGAGGAGAAGCAAATCGATTTGACCCGCTGACTACCTCGGAGGCGGTCCCCCAAAACACCACGTACCTGCTGCTTCTAGCAATGCTTCCAACCTCGCTTGCGTCTCCGGATCCACTGTCCGTAAATCCGCTCCTTCGGCGGCGCTCGATAAGAACAACTCTGAGGTTGTTTTGAGCACTGGGTTGTCCAGATCTTCTTGGTCCAAAATAAATGACTCGACCTGGGAGGGAATTAGAGGACAGACTCAGGAAATATGTCGTTCTAGGACCAGAAAAATGGATGGACATTTAACCGGGAGGGTCTGGGGCCAATTAACTTCCCCTAAAAAAATTAAAAAATGGGTTTTGAGAGGAGAGGGCGTTCTGGAAGGTGACTTGGCCAAAAAGAAAAAGGGGGTGGGGGGTAATCCACCAGAGACCCCAGAGGGAAAGGACCAGACAGAATAACAATAATAACAACAAATAAGAATTATGGTATTTGTTAATGTTTACTATGTGCCAAGCACTGTTCTAAGCACAAGATAATCAGGCTGTCCAATGTGGGGGCTCACAGTCTTAATCCCCATTTTACAGAGGAGGTATCTGAGGCACAGAGAAGTAGTGACTTGCCCGAGGTCACACAGCGGGCAAGTGCGGAGCCGGGATTAGAACCCACATCCTCTGATTCCCAAGCCCACGTTCTTGCCACCAGGCCAAACGGTTTCTCTCTATCACCACTCCTGCAACCCGTGTGGCCTCCCCAAGACCTCTCCAACCCTCCGGCCCCCAGGCCAGGGTAGAGTAAGCCCGAGAGAGAAGCGGGAGCCCCGCGTGCGAGGCCGATTGCACAAACAGTGACAAAGGGGTCACGTAGTCCGATGCAAAGTGCCGCAGCTACGGTACGAGCGTCGGTAACTCTGGCGGGGGCTGGCAGGCTGCGCCCGGCCTGGCCCTCGTACCACCAGGTCACGGGATGCCCGCCCTGCCCCAGAACACAAGCTAGAGCCGGGCTATAAAATCACAGTGATGAAAGGAACTGGGAGAGGTCACCTGATCTTCTCTCCTCCCTCCAGCAATTAGAAAGAGTGCCCTGGACCTAGTGGCCACTCAATAAATGCTATTACTCCTCCTCTTCTTCCTCCTCCTCTTCCTTCACGTTTGCCATAGCTCGGCGTAGACGATGGCACAATACGAAGACATTGTTAGACTGTTCAAGCTTGAGGGAAAGGGGTACGGTTTTTCAACTTTTCCCCCTCCCACTCGCTGGTGAGTGACAGTGACCTTTGACTGCTACCAAAGGGCCGGGAACCATGAAGAATCTTTTGGTGGGCCTCAGTCCTAGGCTTTGGCAGACAAGGAAATTCGCCAGATCGGTAATTACCCGGGAATTTTAGTTTAGATGTCACTGAGTTTTTGCCCAGTCCAGGTTCTCCCTGAGCGCTGGATGGTGCCCTGTCGGAATAACATCCCTAATTCTGCCGATGCGTTTTAGCCACAAGGCAGAGTGAAGATAAGTTCAACCGTGTACACTACGTGTTCACAAATCCAACGATTAATCTTGAAGTAATTTTATCACCCTGCCTTATATTCCCGTCCCACTCCTGAATTGCCACGTTGAGCACTTCCATGCCACCTAAACCATTTGGGTTCGTGACTCTTCCACCCCACGGCACTTACAGACTTAACCTTATACCTTTACCTCCACCTACCTGTAAATTACTTCAGGGCGTAACCCCCTGGTGCCCCCTCCACTTGCCTACTAACTCTACTGGACTCTCCCAAGGTCTTAGTACAGTGTCCTGCAAACACATCGTAAGCTTCTTGATGGCAGGGATAGTGACTTCTGACTCTACTGGACTGTTTCAAGCGCTCAATTCAACGCTCTGCACCCAAAAGACTGTAAGCTCCTCGAGGGTAGCAATCACGTCTACCAACTATTGGACTCCCCCACGCTCTTAGACCGGTGCCCTGCAAACAGACTGTAAAGTTCCTCAAATGCAGAGATCATGTCTATTGGGCTCTCCCAAGGTCTCAGTCCGGTCCTCTACATTCAGCAGGCAATTAAATACGCTTGGCCGATTGAAGCCGCTTGCCTTGGGCCACAAGCTGATTTTCCCTTTAAGACCATAAGACTGTTGAAGCAAGAGACCATTCGGCCTAATTACAGTCAAAAAGAATTAAGATTCTGCCCAAATTATAATCAATTGCCAATATCAGAGTAATCTACCCCATTACAAGCTGTTCCCGTTTTTTTTAAAAAAGATAAATTTAGTGAAATCATTTTGATTCAGGAAGATTCTTTGGCAAAGCAGACTGAGGTCTCTAATACGACCTCTGTTGTCTGGAAACGATGACTCGAAGTTCGAGCTTAAAATTTAAAGATGGTCCAATGAGCGGGGCCTTGGTATATGAGCCTAGGGCGCTGCGGGCAGGCAATAAATATTCATTTATTCTAAGTACTAAAATGGTTGGGAGTTTTCCCTCCCTGCCACTCGGTAGGGTCGACGACGGAAAGGGGTAAGAGGTGCCAACCGAGGTGCCACGGCCAGGCCGCAGGAAGGTGGTGACCCCAGAACTTAGGCTTTCCTGGTTTGTTCTTTTCTTGGTCCGCTACGGAGACTGACCCAGCCTGGAAGTCTGGTTCCGTAGGAAAGACTGCGGAGGCCCGCAGGGCCTCTCGGAAACGGCTTCCGAGCGGCAACCGATCACTGGTATTTGAGTGCTTACTGGGTGCAGAGCACCATGCCAAGTGCTTGGGGAAATGCGATTCGACGCAGTCGGTAGTCACGATCCCCGTCCACGTGGAGCTTACACTCTACAGGGGGAGCCAGACATTAAAATAAAATTACAGAGAGGGGGTAGGGACAGGCTGATGAGCTGGGGTGAGGATCAGAGTGCTCACGGGGTTTACGGCGAAGTGCAAAGGCGATGGGCAGGGGAGGGTGGGGTGAGGGCTTAGTCAGGGAAAGCCACCAGCTGCCTAGGGCATCTGGACCTGCCGCCACTCGAGGACGCCCTCCGAAGATTCTGGCCCAGGGAGGCTCCCCCCGGGCCCAGCCCCCAGTGCCAGAAACCACCAGGAGACCAGCCTGAAGCGGCCATGGCACCGACAGGACGTCTCCTTTCTGCAACCGGAGGGGCAGTGATGAGTTCCACTGGCCGTTATTTGCGCGGGCTGACTGTAAGCTTGTTGCGGGCAGGGAACAAGTCTCCCAACCCAATTGTATTGATTGGACTCTCCCAAGTGCTTAGCAGAGCGCTCCGCACCCAGCGAGCGCTCAATAAGTACCGTTGACGGTGACGGTCGGGGAAGTCTACGGCTCTGAGCCCTCTGACACCCGGTCCCTCTGGCGGGGGACTCCAAATCTCCCCACCTTCGCCTGCCTTGGGCTCCTGCCATAGAGGGGCAAAACCTCGGATGGGCTAGAGGTGGCCCAGGGGCCATCAATCCTCACCTCTGACCTAGGAAGTGCCGCAATCTTCTGGAACTTCTTGTCAACTTGGGTTGCTCAAAGGTCTAGGCCACGGCTGCAGTCTGAGTAAAAGCAGTGACTGCACCTGAGGTCCTGAGAGGTCTGACGCCGGAAATCCCAGCAGAGTAGAAAGATGGATTTCCCTCCCCTCCCCCTCGAAAAAATTCATTTTTCCAGTCCGGAGCCCTCTATCTCAATCACTCTGTGCTCTGTATCAGGGCTGACTCTAAAGCCAACATCTCTCCGGTGCAACAGGTAAGTTGGGTGTTCCCACTAGATTTTACCAAATCAGAAAGATCACCGAACTGAGCGGGAGGGGCTTAGAGAGGGGTGGTCTACTTTCGGCTGGGCGAAGAAGCAGTCTAGTTGGGATAGGTCGGGGGGGAGAGAATTTTATGATCAGAGACTCCACATGCTCCCCCTTCCCGGTGTTCCACGTCACCCTGGGAGTCAAGAAAAGTGATCGTCCCTGAATCCCAAATGGGACACAGATTTTGTCTGACCTAATTAACCCATACCTACCCCAGCGCTTAGAACGGTCCTTGAAACACAGGGTTTAATACCGTAATAATAATTATAATTATCTCCCCAAGTTTGTTTTCTTTATCTGGCAAATGTCTCCCCTCCCTTCCCACCGAGGTAGCTGAGAACTTTTCGATGCTCAAACTGGTTCTTCCTCGTTCAAAGCGATGAAATCCGGACGGGCAACAGGAAGCCGTTCCCACTGCAGTTCAGAAAACCGGGCGTCAATCCAATGCCGGATGACACCCCGTGGCCCGATGAACTGCTTTCCCAACTGCTGTCGGGAGACCCTCCCGTCGTTACCAGATCCAGCCTCCTCACGGCTTCGGAGAGCTAAGAGCGGCCCCATCTGAGCTCCTCCCGGTTTGAAGGCTGAAACAGAAACTTACCCTGAAGTCACCCTCGCTGGTTTCGACTTTCACTTCCTGGCCATTCTCTGCCTGCCGGGTCCGACGGAAGAAGGGGAGGGAGGGAGGGAGGAGGGGGACTGCTTCTCTGAGTCGATAAAACCTCTTCGAAACGAACGCCTTAAAACTGCTGATTTACAGGGGACCCGGATCGGGGGGTGAACCCCACAAGCATCACACCCCAAGACCCAGTTCCAAGTTGCTCTCTGCGGCGGTAGCCGTTTCTCAATCTGGAGTGGATTTTTCGAGGAAAGACGGGAGACGCTCATTCCCTTTCTGGAGACGCCGGCTCTCTCGGAAAGCGGCTCTGAACCTTGACTTACGGGAGGAAAGCTGAGGTGTTTGATCTGTATATAATTCTGAGTTTCAAGCTTTTCTGCTCTCAATGACACTGCAGAAAAATCTCCTGGATAGTTCTCAGGATTTGCATGTCCCACTGTACCGTTTTTCAGAGATAACTAGTGGGAATCCAAGCTCACCGGATTTTAGCATCACTCCCTAATCGGTCTGTTCTCTGGCCACTTGATGCTCCCCGGCCCCCTCTCCGTTCTGTTCTCGCCGGCTCCAGCTCACTCTTACCACCCTTTTTCTCGGCTCTCTCCCGAGCCCTTTCAAACGCCGTGCCGCCTTCCCTCTCCCCAGCCGGCTGATCGATCCGCTCCTCCGTCCCTCTCCAATCTCCCCGCTCCTTTCTCCCTGCTTCCTAAGCCCATCTTTCCCAGCCCGACTTACTTGTATCCACCCCAGCACTCAGTACAGCACCTGGCCCATAGTACACACATACCAAATACTACAATTATTATTATATTATCTTTCCTGCCTCTCTCTCTAATGGGCCTCTTGCATGTTCCACTCCACCTCCATTCTCCTCACCCCTTTCCTCGTCTTGATCCCCCTCCATCCTCAGCAGCCCCTCTCCCAGCTCCTCTGCCTCACTCAGAGGGTGTCACTGGGGCTGCCCCCAGGGAAATAAAAATAAAATAAAAAATAAAAATAAAAAACTGGGGTGTAAAGGAAGTCTGGGTCTGACTTGGGGCAGGTTCCCAGGGAACCCCTGCCGCCCAGCACTAGAAACAGGCCCTGGCTATTCCCTGAAGGCCTCGGCTTTGGGTGGGAGGGATTCCTTTTAGCCCACGTCTCTCCCAGCGGCTGGACTGCCCGGGGTCCTATCTCCAACCGCATCGAGAACTCGACTGGAAGGGAGAAGGCAGGGTCTGAACGAGGGGAACAAGGTGAATCGGGGCCGGAAGAGACTCAAGTGTCCTCTCAATCGCACGCACCCTTGACCTCCAGGCACAAGGGAGGCTATTAATAAGAGGAGTTCAGGGCCAAGACTCGCAAGGAGATGCTCGGGTCACGAATGCACCCTAAGTGGGGGAAAGAGCTGGAGTTGGTATGAAAGGAACCACACTGGACATGGCTATCTCCACCTGGTCTGGAACAGCACTTGTGCAGTGAGTGGGCAACCATCACCGATCTGGGCAAAAGGCAACCTTCTCCCCCCTCTGGCCACCCCCATGACATGCTATGGGAAATGTATACGCAACACCAAAACGGTCAGCCAGTCTAAAACATCACCAGCACCTCGCTTTGGAGGTGTACGCGACAACCTCGGATTTCGGTAT
This sequence comes from Ornithorhynchus anatinus, assembly GCF_004115215.2. Classification (NCBI taxonomy): domain Eukaryota; kingdom Metazoa; phylum Chordata; class Mammalia; order Monotremata; family Ornithorhynchidae; genus Ornithorhynchus; species Ornithorhynchus anatinus. The sequence continues at coordinate 2,222,973 of NC_041750.1, forward strand.
TCAGTCCCGCACACCGAAAGCTGGTTTTCCCAAAAACATCGTGCTAATGAGGACGGGACAACGACGGCTTTAAGGGCGGCCCGGGTTTCCACTGCAATAGCCGGGTTCGGCCCACGGCTCTGCCATCTCCATTGAATCCCAGGAAGGTAAATCACTTATGCAAAATAGATTTTAATTACCCGTGGTCCAAATTCAATAACGGTATCTCTTTTCTTTCAAGAAGAGAGCTGGGCACGGTTGCGGCCATTTAATTTTGACCGGAATCATTTCCGTTTCTGATGAGGTAAATCAGATTTGCCACCAGGCTCCCGTTACCGGCATTTAGCTGCTTCCCAGGCTCTTGGAACGTTTGCGAGTTTACGTCCTCTCCCTGTCCTGTCTCAGTCGGAAGTTAGTGAGAGGGTGGAGAGTCTGTTCCACGCCAATTCCCCGGGGAACATTTTCGGAGCTGCTCTGCACGGTTTCTAAGCATCTTATCCAGTAAGCCGCCGAGAGCCAAACTACCGCGAGCTAATCAGGCTGCCCATCCGTGCTCACTTCAGGCAGTTCACCAAGTTGAAACACGCCGACGTCGAAATATCGGGGACCTTCATTCCACCGAATCTGCAGGCAGCTTGGACCTTCCTGAGCGACCATTCGACCCAAGGATACGGTGACAAATGGTATGTCCGCCAAAGGAATGGTATGGTTTCTCCACCTCTGGTCGAAGTACCGCTAGAGGAGATGGCAACTTTCAAAGGCTCAAAGGCTACAGTTATTCGGCAGCTAAAAATCCCAGGAGAGCGACTACAGATTCAATCCCTGGTATTAACCTTGTCGAGAGCACGGCCGGGGTTTAGGTCAGGTCGTCCGTGCGAGGTGCCCAAAGGCTGGTGAGGGCCGGCTCGCGGGCCGGCTTAAGTTCGGATTGAAAGAAGAAGGGCTAAAGGGAAAAATGGAACTCGCCAAGCTGTATATCTGTTACTCCTGAAAGGATGCGAGGCTTAAAAAGCCGACTCTATTGGAGAACAAGCGGAGTCGAAGGGGAGGAGGTAAAGAGGGAGGGAAACACACTCCTCCTCATCATGGGGCTCCCCTTTACTCCACTTCCTAAAATGGACACAATCTTTACACTTCCATCCAAATGTTCTCCATCACTGGAGGAGCCTTTTGTCCCATTTTGACTGTTCTGAAATCAACCATTGGATGGCAACCGTTACTATGGAGATTGAACCATCGGGAGGAGAGTGCTGTCATCAACTAAAGAGACTAGGTACCCAGCTCCACTAACCACAAACTAGTTGGTTAACACCCTCCCACTTTTTTTTTTTTTCCAACTCGTTCAACTAGAACTCAACCAAAGCTCAGATTCAATTTGGAAACAAGGTCTATACGGTACACTGTACACACCGCTGTATAAAGCCTTCCAAAAGAACCATTTTTAAAAAAATTCAGGCAATTCTTTACAAAGAATTAGCCATCATCAATCGCCCCCATAGCTACTGCTTCTGGGATACAGGGGCGGTTCGTTGTAGACAAGGAAGAACCCAAGTCAGAACCAGGAAGACACGGGCCGCTAGTAGGAAAATCAAGCCGGCGTTGGGGGCATTTCAAAAGCCGAAAATTACGTCCTCGCTTTTCTCCAGTTCCTCGGTCCTGTCACGAGGAAGACGAGAACGCTTCGAGACCGTGTCAGATGGCGTTTGGGCATCCGGCTCGAAGCGCTCTCAAATAAAAACATGGGCAACCATCAAAACGAGTCCCTTTCATGGTAAACCCTCTGATTAACAGACAGGTGTCTTATGTAGGTTTTCGTCCGATGAGTCACAATCGAATCTCTGCCATTAACAGGGAGACACACACACACACAAGGAGACAATAGCTGGCACAGACTCTGGCCCCGTCTCCTTTAAGGGTAAACACCCCTCCCTTGCATTCTAATTGCATTCATAAGAGCGTATGAACTCTTATTATAGGAGGCAGCTAGCGCCTTCCTGCGCCTTCCGAGGAACAAGTTTTTTTCAAATGTGGAGACTCCCTTGGGGAAGAGCCATCCGGTCACTGAACGGGGTGGTGGGGGGGGCGTCATCTCCTCCGCGACCCCCGAAAGGGCACCGGAGAGGCCCAGCGGTCACAGGGCCAAGTTGCTCAAGCTTCTCCTTTGGCGGCCCTTATCATCCCTGGTTGCACCCCCAAATTAAAGCCTTCGCTTCAGAAACAGGTCAAGCCAGAGAGGTTCCCAGGCGGCACAACGGAGGCCGGGGGTGACCAGTCACTTCCCTCTAGACCCTAAGCTCGCTGTGGGCAGGGAATGTGTCTACCAACTGTTGAACTGTATTCTCCCCCGTGCTTAGAACAATGCTCTGCACCCAGTAAATACCAGCCCGATAAATACCACTGATGTTAACGATGCTGCTGCAACAGAGACAAGAACCCTCCGGTCGAGTCCGGGACGGCTGGTACGGACGCAGAACTCAGAATTCCCAGCCCACGACTCAATCGCCACGGGTCCACGCCAGAGTCTGGCTGACAACCCGAATCTCAAGGGGAAAACTCCTCTCGCGGACACCCAGGTGATTTAGCTCAAGGGACCTTCCGTTCCAACATCCACCTCTTGGCTTAAAGCCCTGAGAGCTCCAAAAATAAAGGTTTTTCCCTGAGAGAGAGACACACAAAGTATAGAGATTTCTGGTATCAGTTTATCTCCACGGCTGAAGACCGAGACAGGATTAAGTTGGGCTGTGCTTCGTCAAGGGGCGACGCTGGAATGAGGCGGCGGCTCTTACTGCACGACGGCCGGCTCAAAAAACAGCCTCCTTCGGACCTAGGTTCTAATCCCGGCTCTGCCACTTGTCTATGGGCATGTCACTTCACTTCTCTGTGCCTCAGCTACCTCATCTGTAAGACCGTGAACGCCACGTGGGACAGGCACTGTGTCCAACCCCATTGCTTGTAACGAACCCGGTGCTAGTACAGTGCCTGGCACACACTAAGTCCTTGACAAATATCATAATTATTATTTCGTTTGTACGAAACCAATGATGTGCGAGGGTCCATCCCTGCCACCCCCACCTCCCCGGCCCGCTTTTGACTGTGTGGGAGGGGGAGAAAGGTTTACCAAGAAGGGATGTGGGGAGGGGAATGAAAGAAAATCGTATTCCATGAGTGCAGGACGTTGTGCTAAGTGCTTGGGAGAGCACAGTAGGGTTAGGAGAGCCGGTCCTCGAGGAGCTTACAGCCTAGAGGGGAACATCGGTCCATCTCGTCAAGGGACATCAATCTTGGCCCATCCCTGAAAGCCCTCACTCCAGAGCTAAGAGACCAACCCGGGTTCCCTAAGAAGTCCAAAAATTGGGTTTGCTGTCTTCTAAACCCTCCAGGGTGACTGACACCAGATAACTGCTTGGCTGCTTGTTTGATCGCAGCACCTTCTTTCTAAGTGAGTTGTGGTATCAATTAAGCGCTTACCATGTGACAAGCGCTGGGCTGAGCAGAGGGGTGAGTACGAGATACTTGAATGACTGTGGTTTGTGCTTCGACAGATTATAGTTTCTGGTTCAAAACCCTCTCAAAACCAGTAGTTAAGGATGCCCTTTCAGAAACAGTCGACTGCCCAGCGTGTAATGGAAGCCTCCGCCAGAAAAGGTGGGGGGAAGCAAGCCACAACGAGGAGATGGACAACTGTCCCTTGGTCTTAAATGGGTTTCACTGCCTCCCTCTCCACACTGGAAGCCCCTCGAGGGCAGGGATGGGGGCTCCCAAGCTCTTAGTCCAGCCCTCGGCACATAGTGAGCGCTCAGTTAATAGCACTGGCTGACTGGTTGCCACACGGTATCTAAGAAAAAGACCACATTTATAAAGGAACAGCTGAGATTGTACCTCAACCACAACTCTCCCGCCTCCGACCCGCTGCTCTTCTCCCTGCCAGCGGGTGGGACTCCCTCCCAGCCTCAAATCTGCCGAACCCCCTCACCCCCTCACCCAAAGGGCCATTTTTCCAAGGTGTTTCCACGACCGACCCTCTCCCTTTCAGGTCGCGGCTCCCATCAGCCGCCTTGCCTCTCCCATGGCTAACGCTCAGCTGGGCTAGAACCCGGGGTCCCGCTCTGGTCCACCGTGGCGAGGATCGGGGAACGTGCCCCGCCGCGCGGCTTAATCGGACGAAATGTCAAAAGATGCAACTGGGCGCGGGTGCCCGACAGACGTGGGGCAACGGCTACACGGCGGGCCACTTCTGGCCTTTCCTCTCCATTAGACTGTAAGCTGCCTGAAGACAGGAACCACGTCTCTGACAGGAGGAGACGACAGAGTCGGCAGGCACAATCCCTGCCCTCAAGGAGCTTCCCGGCTAGTGAGTTCTCTGCACCAACATACCTGTTGTCTCCTTGCCCTTCCTCCTGCTCCTACCCTTTGCCAATACATTCTGTCTCCCCCATTAGCACGGATAGTTCTTGAAGGCTGAGACGTCACATCGTCCTTCTGTGGCACTTTCCCAGGATGGTCTGGAGCTCCCGTCTCTTCTGACCACGGCTCTTCCCCCCTTCCAGAGCTCTCCTAATATCCCATCTCCTCCAAAGGCTTTCCCTAAGGCCTCATTTCCCCTCTCCGTATCCTACTCTGTGCCGCCTAAGCACTTGGATCTCTTCCCCTTAAACTCTGGACACTCACCCCACTGCACTTACGTTCATATAATAATAATGATGGCATTTAAGCGCTTGCTATATGCAAAGCACTGTTCTAAGCGCTGGGGAGGATACGAGGTGTTGGGGTTGTCCCACGTGGGGCTCACAGCCTTAATCTCCATTTTACAGATGCGGTAACTGAGGCCCCGAGAGTGACTTGCGCAGTCACACAGCGGACAAGCGGTGGAGCCGGAATTTGAACCCACGACCTCTGACTCCCCAGCCCGTGCTCTTTCCACTGAGCCACGCTGCTTCTCTTACACTCCGCCGTTTCCTCTATCTCTGGAATTTTAATGCCTGTCTTGCCCTCTAGACTGTAAGTTCCTTGAGGGCAGGGATCTTGTCTACACACTCTATTTCACTGCACTCTCCCGAGTGCTTAGCATATTGCTCAGCACATACTGAGCACTCCATAAAATACCAGATAGGTTGATCGATGACTCAGTAAATACCACCGGTTGACTGATCAAGGACCAGTCCGGTCAACCATATTCATTAAGTGCTTACTGTATGCAGAGCACTGTACTAAACGCTTGGGAGAGTACAATGTAACACTGAACAGACACATTCCCTGCCCACGACGAGCTGACAGTCTAGAGGGGGAGATGGATATTAATATACATTATGGATATGTAGGATAAGTGCCAACTAGCCCACCGTCACCCCCCACGTACACACTGTGTAAACGGGGACTTCTTATGTCAGGATCCCACAGAGAGTGAGTTTGGGGTGAGGGGCTTCCATTTTTTCCCGCAACCCTGGAGGATCGCTCCCAGAGACTAATGATTTGCCAACCACGATAAATTAATACAGAAGTTATCGAAACGTTACTGAGACGTACCCACCAATCTTTCCTGCACCAAAAAAAAATAAAATAAAATAGCAGCCACCGGGCAACTGTTACAGTTAGGCGGATGCCCTAGATGGAGATCTCCCCCGTTGAGGTGAGAAACATCTTCATCGACCGGAACTCAGAGCACCGTCTGTGTTTTCCAGGTAGAATTTTTTCTTTAAAGCTAAATGCCTGGCAAACACAAATGAATTTGAAATCATAACGAACGTGACGTGAAGTACGGTACTCTAAATACAAGTTGTTGAGACTAATACTATCTGGGCCTCTTCTTCCTGAAGGCTGCAGATATCCTTCTAGTGGAATCTATTTTGACAAACCCTAAGAGACACACTCTAACCCATTTTTGATTCTTTTACCCCCCCCCACTCAAATTCAATGCGCTCAAATGTGACCGAGTGCCCTGCGGAAAGTAGTCGGATCCGTTCTGCCTCCTGCTCCAATTGAAGGAACGTAACCTCTGTCCGCCTGCCCGGCTCCCACCCCCCATTAATCGGTCAGTGGTATTTATTGAGCACTTACCAGGTGCCGAGCACCGTACCAAGCTTCTGGGAGCAACCGACAGCACAGAGTTGGTAGACGGTTTCCCTGCCCGCAACGAGCTGACAATCTAGAGGAAGACCAGGGCTTTTCCATTTTTGCAGAGCACCGTGAGCCTGGCACGGCGCCGGGCACCCAGCAGGGGCTCAAGAAATCCTGACAAACGACTGATCTACCCACGGAGGAAGAAACGGCCTGCGTGGGTACGCGCGCGCTTTTCAATCGCCCGGCAGAAACCTTAGAACGATTCCCAGGGAATCAGAGTTCTTTCAAATAACAAACTACCTGGCTTGGAGATGAGAAAGAGGCCACCAGATTCCCGGAGTCTTTTTTGTTAAATCGATCAGTGGTATTCACTAAGCATTTACTGTGCGTTGATAACTTTAATTTCTTCTTTCTTCTAATAGGAGTCTTGATATTTATTAAGTGCCAACTAACTACAATGTGTTACAATCGCCACTGAAATGGGTTCTCATAGCCACTCTGCCACTTGTCTGCCGTGTGACCATGAGCCCGTCACGTCACTTCTCCGGGTCTCAGTTCCCCCATCCGTAAAACGGACATGAAGAATGTGAGCCCCACGTGGGACGGGGATTGCGTCCAACCTGATAACCTCGTATCTTGCCCCGGTGCTTAGGACAGTGCTCGGCACAGAGTAAGCCCTTAACACATCCTCTAAGAAATATAAAACAAGTAAATAAAAATTGAAGCTCTAAATACCCAAGCTGGCTTTTCGCTGGGCTATCGTCATCACACATCCCGCTCGGACGACAGAAGGACCGAACCCTGGGTTGCTCAAGACGGCGTCTTGTGACTCGGGCACCTCTTGCTGCAACAAGGCTGGCAGGCAGGATTACGGCCTCTAATTGCTAACTTTGAACGATTTATTCCCTTCATTAACTCTACGCCGGGTAAAGTCGGCCCGGTTCCCCATTTCTGAAACCCGGGTCTCTGCTCCTGCTCCTCCTCCTCACGTCTGCTCCCAAGGCAAACCCCACGCTCGTTTCCAACCGGTTTTCCCCGGGCTCCCTTTTCTGAGAGACGAGGAAAAAACACTTGAAGAAACAGGAAGGACAGTTAAGCTGTCCCACCAGGGCAGAAAAACTCCAGGTGGGAATAACTGAAGATCACCCCCGCTCTCTTTTGCCACACGAGTTTCAAATGTTGGAGGAAAAGCGGAAAAAAAACCCCCCAAGAATCCACCTGAACTTCGGCCATTTTAAACCCTCCTCACCCAGAGCTCAGGTCGTCGAGGGAGAGAGTTCTGACTTTGCCAGGGGTGGAGGGGCCTGCCCCTTCCCTCATCTGCACCTCCGGGTTGCTTCTCCTACGGGCGGTTCTTAGAAATGGGATGGGTAAGGCCTGCAGATTTGGCCGCATCATCTCAAGAAGCGAAAGTCACACCGTGTGACACCGTGGGTTTCCAGTGACACCAGCCGACCTTTGGCTTCCCGCCTCCACTTCCATGCAGGGTTCGGGCCAAAAACATCCCAACCCTGCCTTTCTGAAAACGCCGGGGGGTCGGGCCGACTTAAGTCCAAAGGTCCCCGGGGGCATTAAAACGTGGAGTCGGGCGAGCGCTGCCCGGCTGGATGCCCGAGAGAGGCTGGGCGCTCTCGACTTCATCAGGCGGCACGTGGACAGTTCCAGCTAACCCTTCTAGACTCTAAGCACGTGGCAGATAGGGACTCTACCTTTATGGCTGAATTATACTTTCCAAGCACTCAGTACAGTGCTCCGCACGGAGTTATTGCTCAACAACTACGACTGAGTGAATGAATACTCTCAGAAGGAAGGAGCATGGCCTGGAGGAAAGAGCACGGACCTGGGTTCTAATCCGGGCTCTGCCAAATGCTTGCCGCACGACCGTGGGTGACTCACCTCACTTCTCGAGGCCTCACTTCTCCCTCCTAGACTGTGAGCCCCGCGTGGGACGGGGATCGTGTCCAACCTACTTGACTTGTGCCTACCCCAGGGATCAGATCGGTGTTTGACACGTAGTAAGTGCTTAAAAAACACCATTAACAACAAGAAAAAAGTCTTACAGGTGAAGATGATGGACAGCTGTGACCCCAGCAGCCCGGTTCACCCAGGGCGCGTCCCCAAATATCAACTAGGGTCAGGATGACTAGGCAGGCATTACACAGGGACCATCGAGGGGGGTCTTCCCATGCCGAGTGAGGAGCCTCTGGCTACCCGGGACCCGCTTCGGATCGGGCGGTGAATCCTTCCTCCGGTCGGCCGGCGGAGAAGCGGGGCTAGTGGCCCAGCGGCACGGCTCCATCCTTTAGGCCCCCGGGCACACCCGTCCGTCCCCCGTCCCCCAGCTCAACGGAAAGGCAGAGCCGCGGCCGGGTCCCCCGGCTTCGGGCAAATGGAACAAGCGGAAGGCGTGGTTCTCGTCCACGGCCCGCTCTCCTTCCTGAGTCCCGCCTTCTGGGTTTCGACCACCGAGGCCGAGTTTTCGCTCCATCGGCGGTACGGACTGGGGCGCTTACTGTGCGCGGAGGACTGTACTAAGCGCTTGGGAGGGGACGACAGAGTTGGTAGACGTGTTCACGGCCCATAGTGGGCTGGAAATCATCCGGGCTGGAAACTCCGGGGCAGGGGGCGAGCGGTCCCTGCCCGAACACCCCCTCGAAGGACCCACAGAAGCCCCTCCCCAGGACACCCCCCGGCTCCCAAAGACCATTCATTCAATCGTACCGAACGAACGATTACTTCACCTCTCGGTGGAAGGGCCCCACGGCGATCCAAAAGATGGTGCCTTTCCTGAGGTTTGGAGCCAGCCCTCCCTAAATGAGCCTATTTGAAAAGCAATGACCTGTCAGTCAGTCATACTCATTGAGCGCTCACTGTGTTCAGAGCACTGTATTAAGCAGCAGTACAGCCGAGGACTGGGCGCATAGGAGGGTGATAAAGCTCCAGGAGTAGAGGAGGAAGGTAAGCACAGATTTCCCTAGCTTTCATATTCTCCTACTCCCCCCTGCCCGGAATATACCGCACCATCCATCTCCCCCACCAGCCTGCAAGCTCCTTGAGGACGGAGATCGTGCCCACTGGGAAGCGGCGCGGCCCGGGCTCCGGAAGACCTGGGTTCTAATCCCAACCCCGCCACTTGCCTGCCGTGTGACCTTGGGCAGGTCATTTCGCTTCTCTGTACCTCAGCTGCCTCAGTTCCAAACCCAGCCACTCTGTTCCTCCCAACTCCAACCTACTCACCGTACCTCGATCGCCTATCTCGCCGCCGACCCCTTGCCCGCGCCCTTCCTCTGGCCTGCAACTTCCTCCCCCTTCATGCACAACGCGTCACCCCTCTCCCCTCCTTTAAAGCCTTTTTAAAATCACAACTCCAAGAGGCCTTCCCTGACTAAATCCTCATTTCCCCTACCCCCTCTTCTTTCTATTTTTTGCCTGTACTTGGATCCGTACCCTTTAAGCATTTGGTATTCACCCCCTCAATCCCACAGTACTTTATACATATCCATAATTTATTTTACTATCTTCCTCCTACCTCTAGATGTAAGCTCCCTGCGGGCAGGGAACTCAGGTCTACCAATGAGCTCACACTGCACTCTCCCAAGTACTTAGAAGCGTGTCCTTACGCACAGTAAGCGCTCAAATACCTCTGATTGACGGATCGATTTCCTCAGCTGTACAATGGGGATTCAAAACCCGTTCTCCCTCCTCCTCAGACCGTGGGCCGCAGGCGGGACGGGGATTATGTCCCATCTGGTTAGCTTGTATCTACCCCAGCGCTTAGTACAGAGCTTGGCACCTAGGAAGCGCTTAACAGATACCACATTATCATTAGACGGTCCTCTCCCAAGCACTTCGGAGTGCGCTTTGCACACCGCGGGCGCTCCATCGATACTACCGATTAACGGTCCTGGTCTCGTCTCCATAGCTAAACGTCTACGATGGAGAGGGTGCCATCCTGTTTTAAGGAAGCTGGTGGGGGGGGGGGTTAAACCAGAAATGCAACGGGGCTGGGTTGTGCGGGTCTAGGGGGGCCGGCAGAGATTGAGCGATCATTACGGATAAGCACTTAGGGACAGATCCCTAATTCATTTATTTATATTAACTCCCACCTACCCTCCTAGACTATTAGCTCACTGTGGGCAGAGAACGTGTCTGTTGTACTGTATTCTCCCAAACGCTTAGTACAATGCTCGGCACACCGGAAGCGCTCAATAAGTATAGCTGATTGATCGCATCACAACAGCGAGCCCCCCTCCCAGCACCCTGCCAACCCATCCGCCACCACTTTCATTTGCGCTCCAATCCCCCGGCCGACCTCAACCAGTTGGTACAAAAGGAGGGCCACGGTCAAATCGCGGCTGTCCGAAGGCACAAAACGCCCCTTATTCCCACTGTCGAACGCACGAGCCGCAAAGATAAGAATTACGGTACTTGTGAAGCACTTACTACTACCAAGCACTGATCGAAATGGCCCTGAGAATCCACGTTTCGGGGAGTAGGGCGGGAAGCCGGTCCGTGGCGACTGACCGACGGCTTCCCTCTAAAGATCCCTTTGGGGCCAAGATGTCGTGTCTACTGAGTCTGCTGTATCGGACTCTCAGTACGGTGCTCTGCACACAGTAAGCGCTCAATAAATACCATCAATCGATTGACTGTTAAGACCGAGCCGGTGGTGGGTGTCCTCGACGCCTTCGATACTACCGTCTCTCCTGCCGGACTCCTGGAGTCTCGTCCAGAAGCGGAGGGGTGGACGAGATGACCTCTCCAGGCCCGCCCTGTCCAGCTCTCTGACTCTCCCCTCGGCCTGACGGGGTCCCACCGACCAGGGGGCGCCAGTCTGACGCCCAGAGCGTTTAGGAGGACCTGGGTTCTAGTCCCGCTCCGCCACATGTCTGCTCTGTGAGCTGGGACAAGTCACTTCACTTCTTTGGGCCTCGGTTACCTCATCCGTAAAATGGGAAGACTGTGGGACAGGACCTGTGTTCAACCTGATTAACTTGTATCTACTCCAGCGCTTAGAACAGTGCCTGGCACATAGTAAGCGCTTAACGACTCTCATAGCCATCATTATTATGAGCAGCATGGCTTAGTGGAAAGAGCCCGGGCTTGGGAGTCCGAGGTCGTGGGTTTTAATTCCGACTCCGCCACTTGTCTGCTGTGTGACCTCGGGCAAGTCACTTAACTTCTCCGTGCCTCAGTTTCCTCATCGGTAAAAATGGGGATTAAAAAATGTGAGCCCCGTGTGGGACAATCTGATTACCCTGTATCTACCCCAGCGCTTAGAACAGTGCTCTACACATAATAAGCGCTTATCAAATACCAAGATGAGGATGATTATTATTAAGGACCCAATCAGATTCTCTTGTATCTACCCTAGCGCCTAGCAAAGTGCTTGGTACGTAGGCAACATTTAATAAATCCATCCCTATTATTTATTATGTGAGTAATAAGAATGCCAGATTCCTTCATCTCTCTGCCTTTTCTACTTCCCAAACAGGAAGCCAGGTGGCAATTCTCGAGCTCCGGTCCACGCTCTCAAAGGATCTGCAAGGCTGTCTTAGATCCTGATCCGGCACCACAACGTCCTCTCGCTACGATCGACGCGGACGTATTTTCAAGCAAAGCTTGCCTTTTTCAACCTAATCTTCCATCTTTTGTTTTCTCCCCGAAGCCCGGAGCCGGGGCGGGGGCCGGGGAGGGGAAATCTCCATGGGTCTCCTCATCCACCTCACGATCCCAGACCTGACCGTCTAAATCAGCAAGTCGCAAGAGCGGCCAACAGAAGAATCCCACAGTTGAAATAATAGTCTCCCTGAGAATTTCACCTACTTTATTCCCTATGCTTGGACACACCCAGAGCCCTTAGTATTATTTTTACAGGTGCTCTACCACCGGAGCGTTGGCCAGGGCGAGACAGATGGTGAGAGATATTCCTGGAAATTGGGGGGCTTTGAATTATTCAAGGCAGAGATCCAGAAGCGGATTTTCTGGACCGTTCCCTAGACCGTAAGGTCACCGTGGGCAGGGAACGTAACTACCGACTCATTTGTACTGTACCCTCCCAAGGGCTTAGTTGAGTGCTCTGCAGGTTAGAAAGCGCTCACATACCGTTAAACGATTTTCTTTGACAACAGACCCCGATGTCCGACAAAATTGGCAACACAGCCTGGCCCCCTTGGCTGCAGTGTTACCCTTTCCACCCTTCTGCTCCAATTTCACCAGAATTTTTCACCTAAATCCCCAGGAGGATAGGATGCTCCCCCCCCCGTCTCCCCTGGAGTTGACGTAACCTCTTACTCCTCATCAACTCCCCACGGCTGCCCAGAGACGGCTGGAACGACACGTCAGAGATGTGGCCCTCCGTGACTAGGGGGATTTGCTCATCTGGAAAACCTCCCGTCTCCCAAACCTGCCCTGCTGACCGCGAAGCCAACTACCTCCCTCTTTATCCTGCCTGCTCACACCTTGAGATAGAACGGAAATCCTACCCTACAAAAAAACCCCCCAAAAATCCACAAGCCTGGAGGCACTGCTACAGAAGTCAAGATACACCAGAAAATTGCCATTTCTGCAACGTGAAGTTTGAATTTTTTTTTTTTTTAAAAAAAAGGTAATTGGATCGTATTTCAAATCCCAGCGAGCCAACAGAAAAAATGGCAAACCCTAAGAAGGTTTCAGGTAAAATCGGGATGGACTGCCTTTCTTCTCCCTAGTCTCGGGGATGGGGTAAGCCTTTAAGATGCTACTAAAAACAGTGACTCACCTTAAGTCTTAACCCAGCCTGGGTTTTCATGACGGAACTTAGCCACTCTTAACGAAGAAGAGCGAGCCTGGAAACACAGGTTCTTTCTTACCAACTCTTTGGGAGAAGAGACCCTTTTCTGTCAGCGCGGGGATTTCGGGGTTCGGTGCGCGGCGAGCTTTTTGAACCCAAAGGAGGTTCTTCCGTAGCCAGAGCGTCTCCGCCCGCCCCTCTAGAGACGCTTTCCCAGGTCCCCCAAGTTGCGTACAATCTCTCACCCATCCCACACGCGGGGCAGAAAATTCCCATCCGGGGCCCAACACCACCTGCTCAAGACAAAAGTGTTCAGTAGAAGCCGGGCAGAAACTAGAGACAGGCAAACGCTGATTAGCAAATCTACCCGCCCCCAACACCCCAAAACTCCTCCTGGGGGCTAAAAAACACACACCAAAAAACACACCTATACACATCCGCACAACTACACATTATATAGTTCTAGATAATAGGTGTGTCCGGGCAAAAAGACTCAAATGTCAAACGTTTAAAATCTTCTATCACGAATGATGTGGTTGACGCAAAACCCTTTTTTTGTTTTATGTTTTTTTTTAAACGAGTCTACCGGAGCTAATTACAAAACCCCGCTGCCCTCTCAACACCGAACACTTATCAATTCGGTAGAATTTCGTTCGGGGCCCTGGCTCCCCTCAACAGGGCCGTGGATACTTGATGAACAGACTGATAATCTACTGGAAGTTTTCCCCTACTCTTCCTGAAAATGAAAAACAAAAAACAGTCAACCCTAGGTTTAAAAGTGCAACTTAGTTACCCCGTCAGTCAAAGGTTTCAAGTTGTGGCATTCTCTGGCCTGGCAGCCTTCCAATATTAATACCTTCACTTAGACCGGAACTCCATGTGGTGCAGAGATGGTGTCCAAACTGGGGAGCCTGTATCTGAGCCATCGCTTAGAACAGTGTTTGACACATACTGAGTGCCTAATTATTCCGGGGGGACGACGACAGGGGAACCCCCAGCCTTCCAGGGTACTCGATCCCGGATCCTCCAATTCCCTATTTCCTAGCCCAACCGTTCCCTTCTTATCTCGGGAGGATGGCCACCAGCTTCGGGAGATGGGGCTCACCGAATTCACGGGACGGTGCGTCGCCGGGTCACCGCTCTTTGACCTCGGGAAGTGGAGGCGGCTTGGGGGGGGGGGGGGGGGGGGGGTGCCCTCCCGCCATTCACCTCCGTGAAAAGAGGGGAGTGCCAAGGAAATCTCTTTCCCCACTTAACAGCCGAGACAAAAGTTGCGAGGAGGGGGTTTGTGGAGAACTTCACCCACCTGACACCCGCCGCCCCCCCCGGACACACCCATACCAGGGGATTCTCTGCCTGAGACGAATGGGGTTAGGGCCCAGACGTTTTGGGGTGGGGGGTGGGGGGCAATGGCTCCTTTTTCTAGGGATTTCCAGAGCACCCGAATTCCCTTCCCTTAGGGCAAATAACCTTTATCAAAAATGTGGGTAACGCCACCCTACCGCTCGACGAGGCCCCTCGGAGCGCTCTCCTCTCCCTGCTGCCCTGAAGGGGGTGCGGGGGTGAGGGGATAAGAAGGGTCCGGTTCTTGTGGCCGTGGGCAACCCCAGGGAAAAAGCAGCAGTTATTGGACAAAAGGGGCTTTCCTGAGCCCCAGAAACCGCCCGCCCCCCGCCCTTCACCCGGCCTACCTGGGGGCAGGTTGCTACTTTACGCACGTCCAAAGCAGTTCCGAGGAACACCCCTCGTAAATTCCCCACGGCAATTTTAGGGACTCGGGTGACTCCCTTCACCCCCATCAATAAACGGGTATTTTCCAAGGAGCTGCCTTCTGATTATTATTTTTTTTTTTTGGTGCGGCGGGAGGGGGGGCCGGGGCCAGAGAGATTCTAGTGAACACAATGCTTCGGGGAACCTTTCCTTTTGGCAAAAGGGGCAGGGACGCTTAGGTCACCCACCCTCACCCTGCTGCTAGGGCTCAGAGGTGACGCTCCACCTCGGGACCCCCCTACTGAGTATCCTTTGAGGACCCCCGAGAAGGGGGTCTCTTTATCCCTCCTCAGGGCCCAGAACAGGACTGTACCCTGAACCCTCTCCCCGTCCCCCTATTTCCTCAGGTCACCCCTGAGGTCCAAGCTAAGGGGAGGCTCCCTCATCTCCGGGCCTCTGGACTGAACGCTTCCAAAATGGTTGGAGGCCCCGGAAGGGGGGGGGGGGCGGCGAACTGGCAGCTGATCCCCTGGTCACCCCCAAGGTGGAAGATGCTCAGGAGGAGCCGGCCATTCCTTCTAAACCAAGAGTGAGCGGGGGGGAAGGGGGGGTGCACCTAAGGAGCCCCTTTTTCCTCGGGACTGCAAGGGAGAAATCGTGGGGTGCGCCCTCGCACGCACCCCCGGGGCTAAATTGAGGGTACCCCGAAATCCACCTCCCCCGAGCTGGGGAGGGGGGGGCCCCTCCAAGTGATGGACGACAAAGGCCTCGTCCCTGACAAAGAAGCATCGTGACCAAGGGGCAAGGCCCGGCCCCGGCTTCCCACCCCGGCTCCGCCGGGTGACCTTGGCCCGGTCCCTTCCCTGGGCCTCAGTCCCCTCCTCTGCAAAATGGGGATTTCGACTCCGCGCACCATGTGCGAGCGGGGCCGCGTCCGACCCGATCCGGCTTCGGCACAGTGCGCGGCACAGAGTGACTGCTTAACCATCCTCGTTCAAAAAAAAAAAAAACGGGGGGGGGGCGGCGGGGACCCCCCCCCATCCCCAAGAGGGTGGTCGGACGTCCCTCTCCCGGTGGGCTGGGCGGGGGAGCGTATTAAGCGCCCTCCACCCGCCAGGTGGGCGCCCCCCGAGTAGCCCCTGGGGCTCGAAAGAAGGTCGATCGGGGAGCGGGGGGGGGGGGGGGCGCCCCTTCGGTGGCCGCCCGCGAGTTCGAATCCGGGCGGTCGCATTTGGGGGGCGCTTCCCGGGCGCGGGGCGCTGTGCTGAGCGCTGGGCCGAGGGGGGGGGGGGGGGGGGCCGCCGCGGAGAAGGGCCGGTCGGCGCTAGGCCCGGCGGCTGTCAGGAGGAGAGGGGGCCGGTCCCGCCCCGTACCTCCGACACCTCGTCCTCGTCGCTGCCCGAGCCGCCGCCGCCGCCGCCGCCGCCGCCGCCGCCGGTCCTGAGCACGGCGGCCGCCAGCTTGAAATCGAGCGCCGCGTCCGCTCCGGCTGCAGCCGGTCCCGCGGCGGCGGCGGCGGCGGCGGCGGCGGCGGCGGCGGGCGCGGCCTCCCCGAAGAGCCGCACGGCGCGGAGCCCCAGCCCGACCCCTCCCGGCGGAGGCGGCTCCGAGGCCCCGGCCGGGCCCGACCGCGGAGTCACCGAGTCCAGGTCCTCCTCGAAGGAGCCGCCGCCGCCGCCGCCGCCGCCGCCCCCGCCGCCGCCGTCGGTGAGCATCGTTCGCCCGCGGTGCCCGAGCCGCCGCCGCCGCCGCCGCCGCCCGCTGGTCCCCGGAGCCAGAGGAGCCGCAGGAGGAAGAGCCTTCTCCTTCCCCCCAGTCCCAGCAGCGCCACTAACTTCCCACAGCCTAACCTGCTGCCCCCCGCCTCCCCACTCCCCATTGGCCGCCGGGCCCCCGGGGCCGCCGCTCATTGGCCGGCCCGCCCCGTCGCTCAGCCCCCGCCGTCACGCGCCGCGCGCTGGCGGGCGCCGACCAAGCTGCGTTGAGCGCGCGGGCGGAGGCCGTTGCGAGCGCCCGCCCTGGCTCGCCGCGCGCCGGCTTCCGGTCCCGCCCCCTGCCCCGGCCCCGGCCTCCCCATTGGCCGGCCGGCCCGCCCGTCGCCCCGCCGCCCCGGCCTCATTGGCGCAGCCGCCCGTCGCTCACGCCGTCCCCGGACGTCGCGCGCCTCCATTGGACGCTCGGGGCGGACGGCGCCCCGCCCTCCCCTGAGGGGACGGGAAGGGGCCGGGGAAACCCCCGCTCTCCGTGGCGGCGGCCCCGTCGCCGTGGGCTGGCCGGGGCCCGGCGGGCCGGGGCGGGCGCGGACGCTCGGGGCGGGCGGAGGGCGGCGGCGGCGGCGGCGGCGGCGCCTGATTGGAGCGAGGGCGGTCGGCGTCCGGCCCCGCCCCTCCGGCCGGGCGCTGATTGGCGGAGCGGGACGTCGCTCGGCAGGGGCGGGCCGCGCCCGGCGCGCAGGTGAAGCCCCGTGGCCCGCGCCCTGGGGGGGGGGGGGGAGGGGGGCGCGCGCACGCGCCTTCCCGCGGGCGGGGCCGGGAGCGGCGCGCGGAGGGGGGGGGCGGGGCCTGCGGCGCCGCTCCATCGCGCCCCCTGGCGGCCGGACCCCGCGGCGCGCCCCGCGGGCCTCGTGTCCCGGGCCCCGCCCGGACCGGATTCACCTCTTACCCCCCTCCCACAAAAAAAACCCCAATACGGTTTTTGAAGTTATAATTAAAAAGAAAAAAAAATCGGTTTTGACACACCCGCCCACAGCGGCTCCCGCCGGCCGCCCCCGACCACGTGCTGGAGGCCCAGCGAGCCATCAGCGCCAGGTAATAACGATAATAATAACGTTGGTATTGATTAAGCGCTTACTCGGTGCCGAGCACTGTTCTAAGCGCTGGGGGAGAGACAGGGTCATCAGGCTGTCCCACGTGAGGCTCACAGGTAATCCCCATTATGATAATGAGGGTGTTTGTTAAGCGCTTACTCTGTGCCGAGCACTGTTCTAAGCGCTGGGGGAGATCCAGGGTCATCGGGTCGTCCCACGTGAGGCTCACAGTTCATCCCCATTTGACAGATGAGGTCACTGAGGCCCAGAGAAGTTAAATGACTCGCCCACAGTCACCCAGCTGACAAGTGGCAGATCCGGGAGTCGAACCCATGACCTCGGACTCCCAAGCCCAGGCTCTTTCCGCTGAGCCACGCGCCTCCTATAATAATAATAATGTTGGTATTTGTTAAGCGCTTACTCTGTGCCGAGCACTGTTCTAAGCGCTGGGGGACATGCAGGGTCATCAGTTTGTCCCCTGTGAGGCTCACAGTTAATCCCATTTTAATAATAATAATGATGTTGGCATTTGTTAAGCGCTTACTATGTGCAGAGCACTGTTCTAAGCGCTGGAGGAGATACAGGGTCATCAGGTGGTCCCATGTGAGGCTCACAGTTCATCCCCACTTTCCAGATGAGGTCACTGAGGCCCAGAGAAGTGAAGCGACCTGCCCACAGTCACCCAGCTGACAAGGGGCAGAGCCGGGAGTCGAACCCATGACCTCTGACTCCCACGCCCGGGCTCTTTCCACCGAGACACGTAATAATGATGACGACGGCATTTGCGAAGCCCTTTCTATGTGCCGAACACTCTTCTCATCCCCTTGATTCTATTTATATCCCCTTCGTTCTAGAGCAGCAGCGCTCAGTGGAAAGAGCCCGGGCTGGGGAGTCCGAGGTCACGGGTTCGAATTCCGGCTCTGCCCCTTGGCAGCTGTGTGACTGTGGGCAAGTCGCTTCACTTTTCTGGGCCTCAGTGACCTCATCTGGAAAGTGGGGATGAAGACTGGGAGCCTCACGTGGGACAACCTGATGACCCTGTATTTCCCCCAGAGCTTAGAACAGTGCTGTGCACATAGTAAGCGCTTAACAAATACCAACATTATTAGTATTATTGATCGTGATGTTGTTGTGTTGTATTCTGTCCGTCCGTCTCCTCCGATTAGACGGCGAGCCCGTCACTGGGCAGGGATGGTCTCTATCTGTTGCCCAATTGTCCATTCCAAGTGCTTAGTACAGTGCTCAGCACATAGTGACTGCTCAATAAATACTATTGAATGAATGAATCTTCTAAGCGCTGGGGGAGGTACAACAACAATAATAATAATAATTCCACGGAGCCACGCTGCTTCCCAGAGTCACCAGCTTGCCCCACGTGGGGCCCACAGTCGTCATCCCCATTTTCCAGATGAGGTCACTGAGCAGTCCAGTCACTTGCCCGAAGCCGCACCGCTGATCGGGGCGGAGGCGGGATTAGAACCCACGACCTCGGACTCCCCAGCCCTGGCTCTTGCCACTGTCCCACACAGAGCACTGTCCTAAGCCCTCGGGGGAGCGCAGCGCTACGGGATTAGCACAACAAAGACTGTCAGCTCGGTTGCGGGGAGGAAGGGCGTCTGTTAGGTGAAGGAGCATGGCCTAGTGGATAGATCACGGGCCTGGGAGGCAGAAGGATCCAGGTTCTAATCCTGGCACCGCCTCGTGTGACCTCGGGCGGGTCACTTCGTTTCTCTGTGCCTCAGTTCCCTCACCTGTAAAACAGGGAATAAGACCGTGAGCCCCTTGTGGGACAGGACTGCGTCCGACCCCATTACTTTGTATCTACCCCGTCGCTTCCTATAGTGTCCGGCACCTAGTAAACACCACAGTTATTATTTTGATTGTACTCTCCCAAGCGCTTAGTATGGCGCTTTGCACACAGTAAGCGCTCAATAAATACGATTTAATGAAGGAATGAACGACCTTCCGTCTAGAGGGAATTAGAGATTCCAAGCAGGAGCCCCCCGGCCTGGTGGCCGCTGCCCAGCCCCACCTGCCTTCTCTGAGATGCCCCACCACCCTCGCCACCGCTGGCGTCGGCAAGCCGTTTTTTTCTTGGTATTGGTTAAGCGCTGCACTAAGCACTTGGGCACATACAAGCTAAACCTGTCTGCTGTGTGACCTTGAGCAAGTCACTTCACTTGTCTGTGCCTCACTGACCTCATCTGGAAAATGAGGATTGAGACCGTGAGCCCCGTGTGGGACGGGGACGGCGTCCAACCCCATTCGCTTGGATCCATCCCAGCGCTTAATACGGTGCCTGGAACGGAGTAAGCGCTCAACAGATGCCCCAGTCAGGTTGGACACAATTGTGCCCCGCATGGGGCTCGGTACATTAATCCCCATTTTATGAGGAATGAGGGAACTGAGGCACAGAGAAATGACTGACCCAAGGTCACACGGCCAGCAAGTGGCGGAGGGGGGATTAGAACCCAGGCCTTCTGACTCCTAGGCCCGTAGTCTCTCTACTAAACCATGCTGCTTCTCCAGATTTCCAGGCTGCCTGGCTTATTCAGCGTGGCTCAGTGGAAAGAGCCCGGGCTTGGGAGTCAGAGGTCATGGGTTCGAATTCCTGCTCTGCCACTTGTCAGCTGTGTGACTGTGGGCAAGTCACTTCACTTCTCTGTGCTTCAGTTACCCCATCCATAAAATGGGGATTAACTGTGAGCCTCACCTGATTCCCCTGTGTCTACCCCAGCGCTTAGAACAGTGCTCTGCACGTAGTAAGCACTTAACAAATACCATCATTATTATTATTATTCCTGCCAGTATTGCCTTCCACCATGAAGCCCTAAAGCCCCCTCATTCATTCAATAGTATTTATTGAGCGCTTACTATGTGCAGAGCACTGTACTAAGCGTTTGGAATGTTCAATTCGGCCCCCTCCCCCAACCATCCCGTACAGGGACGATATCGCAATCGCTGGCAAATTAGACGCGAAGAAACGTCCTTCCCTGTGCCTAAGCTCATCTCGTGGAGGAGAAGCAGCTACGGCCGCCACGCGGCCCTCGCCCCAGGAAACGTCAAGGCGGTAACGGGGCCGGGCCGGCGGCGAACAAAGGGTGTCGCCGCTCCGTTTTCTCGCCAATTTTCGCCCCGTCTCAGTGGCCCAATGTGATCCTTTCACCCGGGCAGAACGGGGCCCCGAAAAAGCCGGGCGGCACTAGCCGTCAGGAAACTCTGCGGAGGGGGTCTCCCCCCTCGCCGCTCCGAAGGTTCAAATATCCGGGCCCCCGGTGCAGAGGGTCGCCGGGCATGTTGACGTCGCCGTGGGTTCGGATCGGGCTCCCCTGGTCCCGGGGGTGCCGGCGTCCCCGGTTCCGAAGTCATCCGTGTCTACCTCACGCCTTAATGGTGCCAACCAACAAAGGGGACCCGGCGCTGCCCAACCCACTTCAAAGCTGGCTGAGCCTGAATCATGACAGATACACGCCCTGCAGCCCGAACAGGTACAGACTGGTGTGTGCCACGGAAGGACTGCTCGCCTGGCCTGTTTAGACCGGAGTTATTTCTGATGCAACTGCGTAAACGCTACGCCGTTCGTTAAACCAAGTGCCCGGAACCTCAGCGACGAAGGAGAGCTGAAATAAAAAAAGAAAAGAAGCCAGGGAATTGTGTCCCGGGTTTCCCCTAGCCCCTGCGGGGGCCGGTCGATGAGCCCGTTGTTGGGTAGGGGTTGTCTCTGTTTGGTGCTGAATTGTACTTTCCAAGCGCTTCGTACGGTGCCCTGCACACGGTCGGTGCTCAATAAATACGACGGAACGAACGACTGAACGAGTCCGTCGAGAGAGTGAAAGAGAGCGAATAAACCTGATCCCTGCCCTCAGAGAACTTAGGAGGAAGGGGAGGAGTCGGCCGCTAAAATAAATCACAGGTTGGGGGAAGCGAAAGAGAAGCAGGGTGGCCTAGTGAGTAGACCGTGGGCCCGGCACTCGGAAGGACCTGGGTTCTAATCCCGGCTCCGCCACTTGTCTGCTGTGTGGCCTTGGGTAAGTCGCGTCACTTTTCTGGGCCTCAGTTGCCTCGTCTGCAAGACGGTGAGCCTCACGTGGGCCGCGTCCAAGCTCATTAGCTCGTATCTACCCCAGCGCTTAGTACAATGCTCGGAACATAGTAAATGCTCAACAAATGACATTAAAAAAAAAAAGATGTAAAGATGTGGATCTAAGTGCCGGCAGGGTCGGGGGACGGAGGGAGGTGTGTGTCGGTGAAGTAGGAGGGATGAGATGGAGGAAGGTCGGGGGGAAATAAGGTGGGAAGATGAAGGGTCGATCGGGGAAGGCTTCCTGGAGGACTTTCCTTCAAGGCAGAGAGGTGGTTCCAGACAGGAGGGAGGCCGAGAGCAAGAAGTCGACGGCGAGGGAGGCGAGAAGGGCAGCCCGGGCAGCAGATGGAGCGGTTGATCACGTGAGCCACTATCTGGAGGCCCGGGGCGGCCCGGTGGTTTGACAGCCTGCCTGGGCGTCCGTGGCAGAAACTTCCAGAACTGTCCCTGGAATCGGACAGTTTTTGTTGGCTTGTTTCAGTGGTGCTTGTTTTGGCCGAGTTCTTTTTCTTTTTAATGGTACTTGTTAAGCGCTTGCACTGCGCCAGGCACTGTACAAGGTAATCGAGTTGGCCTGGCTCACATGGAGCTCACAGTCTTAATCCCCATCTTTCAGATGAGGTAACTGATGCCCAGCTTATTAAAGTGACTCGCCCGAGGTCACCCAGCAGACGAGTGGGGGAGTCAGGATTAGAACCCAGGTCCCCCTGACTCCCAGGCGGCTTCCCGACGACTTCTCGGTTGCTTCTCGGCTGACTCGATGTATGGCTTAGGGCTAGTGTCATCGATCCAGAATGACTCTTGATAATAATTTAAATAATCGTGGTATTTGTTAAGCGCTTACTGTGTGTCAGGCAGTGTTCTAAGTGCTGGAAAAGATACAAGATAATCAGGGCAGACACAGTCCCTGTCTCACAGAGGCCTCGCATCTGTGCGGTAAAGACAGGTACGGAGAATCCCAAATTTACAGAAGGGCTAACTGAGGCATAGAGAAGTGCCCACGGTCACACAGCAGGCAGGTGGTGGAGCCAGGATTAGAACCCAGGCCCTCGGACTCCCGGGTCCATGCTCTTTCCGCTCGGCCACGCTTCTCCTTGCATGCGGGGCCCATTACAAAGCCCTTTGGGGAGAGCCACTGTTCCAGTGTAAGCTCCCTGTGGACAGAGGATGTGTCTCGATCTTATTTTATTTTGGGGGGGGTATTTGTTAAGCACTTACTATGTGCCAGAAACAGTTTTAACCGCTGGGGTAGGTACAAGCTAATCAGCTTGGCCTGTCCCACGTTAATCCCCATTTTAGTCTTAATCCCCGTTTTACAGATGAAGTAACTGAAACTCAGAGAAGTGAAGTGATTTGCCAGAGGTCGTCCAGCAGGCTAGTGGGGGAGTCTGGATTAGAACCCGGGTTCCTCCGACTCCCAGGCCTGTGCTAGAGCACGCGGCAAGTGCTTAATGAAATACCCGGCTGGTTATGAATTGCAGGAGCCCTCACCTGGAGGGAGGTGAGGTCATGAGGAGCGGGAGTCGAGTCCCTGAAGCTCCCCCGGCCCCCGACCCCAGCCCCCGGCCCCCTTGCCGTCGGCCTCCCCCGGTTGTTTGTTCGTTTGCTCTGGAGAGGGAGAAGCCTTTCAGTCTGCAGGAAGAAGCAGCCGAAGAGCCGGCCTTGACTCCTACCCGGGAGCAATTTAGATTTATAAGCGAGGCTCTCGTCACCATTCAGGTTCAGCTCCCTGCCTCTCTTCTCCTTTGAACTCAGCCGGTTCGCTGGGCCCCCCCACCCCAACCCCCGGGCGGTCGGCCCCGTAAACCCCAGAGACGCAAGGAAGCGTTGGGCTGCCGGGCAAGGGGCAGCATCGCCCACAGGCCGGGCTTGGCCTCCTGCCCCCGCCCCCTGCCCCCTCACCTCCCCCCTTGGGTACCCCGTGACCTCGTCATGAGCAGGCGAGGGACCTCCAGGGGGGCAGAACGCTCTAGGCTCGTGGGCCCGGGACCAAGACGTGTCCATCCATCGAGCGGCCCGCAAGGAGACAGAGAGAGATCCGGCTGGGGAGAAGCCTGCTTTCCGGGCAACCCCAAGCCACCTAAGGATGACCTCGGTGGTCTTGGTTAAGCTGTAAGGGCCGAGGACTGTACTGAACTGTACTGGGACAGGGACTGGGTCCAACCCGATCTGCTCGTATCCACCCCAGCGCTTAGTACGGTGCCTGGCACGTAGTTAAGCGCTTAACAAGTACCATAATCATTATTACCGAACACTGGAGCGGCTACGAGACCGCCTAGCGTAGAGGATAGAGCGCGGGCCCGGGAGTCAGGAGGTCATGGGTTCTAAGCCCGGTTCCGCCACTCGTCCGCTGTGTGCCCTTGGGCAAGTCATTTCACTTCTCTGGGCCTCGGTTTTCTCACCTGTCAATGGGGATGCAATACCTGTCCTCCCTCCTCCTTAGACTGTGAGCCCCACGTAGGGCAGAAACGGGGTCCCATCTGATTATCTTTTCATCCACCTCAGCTGGCACATAGTAAGCGCTCAATAAATACAGTTAAATGAATGAATGAATAAATGCTTTAACCAATACAATGTTATTATTATTAGAATATTTATTAAAAGCCTACTGTGTGCAGAGCACTGTACTAAGCACTGGGGAGAGTACAATAGAGTTAGAAGACAAAGTCCTCCCCATAGGAGGAGGGGATGGGCGAACTACTTTTCTCCCCCAAAGGTGCTGGGCCACCGGCTGTGGGGGTGAAGGGGTGTAGGGGGGCAGAGGTCTACTCCGGAACTGAGCGGTGACAGCGGCCAACTGGGCGTGTGAGGATGGGTGAGCTGGTCTCCCCGTCTTCCTCCTCCTCCTGGCCCTTCCGTCCCCATCAAGTCCGTCACCGTGCGCGATGCTAAGGGAGGGAGGGACTCGGCGGTGGCAGCTCCATCTCAGAATCAGCGGGAGAGGTTTGCGGGGCACCTCCGGAAGGTGTAGGAAAGAAACACTGGAGAAGGGTGGACGCGGTGAGGCCCAGCGTCCGGCTTCGGCCCAGGGAGAAGGGGCCGGGCCTGGCGAGAGAAAGAAGCGGGCGGGATGGGCGACCTGTCGCCCGTTCACTTTCGTCGAGCCGCTCTGCCCCGGTGAGCCCAGCCCGGCCTCCCTCAGGCCGGAGGAGAAACCCGGCAAAGGCGTCCAGCCTGCCCCCCTGGCAGTCCTGTGCGGGGGGCCCGGCCTTTTGACCCATCCAGGTGGGCACGGAGCGACCTAGGGGCCCGGGGCAGCGTGGCTGGCGGGGAGGGCTGCATCTTGGCACCCAGGGAAATGGTCCTAGGGGCAGGGGGCTACCGGCCTCAACCCACAGCTCGGCCCGGCCCTCGCCAGCCGCTCTCCCGGCCGGCCCAGCGGGGGCTGTTTCCTCGGGAGCTGGGGGCCCTCTGAAGCGAGACGTGGGCCGGGGACGGAGGGCGGGGGCACAAGGCCGAAAGCTGGGGTAAGGGGGCAGAGGGAGGGGGGCCGAGGGGAGGCGGTCGGAGCCGACGTGGGGGCCGTGCCAGGAGCCTCAGCTTCCTCGCGCGGGGCCCCCCGACCCCGGGCCGGCCTTTCCCCGCGGCAGCCCCCAAGCTGAGCCGGCAGCCACGTGCGCAGGCCCCGCGGAGGGTGGCGAGTGCCCACGGCCTCTGCGTTGGCACCCTCTGCCGACCGGAGCTCAGCGCCGCAGTCCCACGGGGTTGCCCGGGCCAGGCCTCCTCCTCCTCCTCTTCCTCCTCCTCTTCCCCTCCTCCTCCTCCTCCCCCTCCCCCGGGACCAGCAGCCGGGCCCCACGCACGGGTCAGGACACCTGGCCCAGCCAGGTTCCACCTTAGAAGGATTCTCGCTCGGCCCGGCGGTGGCCCAAAGGGCCCGGAAGCCCAGTGGGGTCTGGAATGTGGCATCTTAGCTCCCAGTACCCTGCCGCCGGCCGGGCCGAGCGGGGAGGGAGGGTTGGCCCTGCCGCCTGGCGCTTTGGCACTCCTTCCTTCTGCCCTAGGCCTCCTACCACAAGAGCTGGAAACTCACCCTTTGAAACCTGGCTCGATTTACTTGTATCTACCCCAGCACTCAGTACAGTGACTGGCACACAGTAAGCACTTAACAAATGCCACAGTTATTATGGTAGGTTCTTGGTAGATACTACTGAAGGAATAAATGAGTGAATGAAGCCGTGGGAACCGAGCCTTGAGAAGCCACGGGGCCTAGTGGATAGAGCCCGGGCCTGGCAGTCGGAGGACCTGGGTTCTAATCCCAGCTCCGTCACGTGTCTGCCGGGTGACCTTGGACGAGTCCTTTCACGTCTCTGGGCTTCAGTTACCTCATCTGTAAAACGGGGATTAAAACTGTGAGCCCCATGGGGGACGTGGACCTTGTCCAACCTGATTACTTTGCATCTACCCAAGAGTTTAGAACAGTGCCTGGCACGTAGTGAGCGCTTAACAAAAACCATTAAAACTGCCTCCCCCGCTAGATTGTAAGCTCATTATGAGCAGGGAACGTGTCTGTTAATTCCCTTGCACTGTTCTCTCCCTAGTGCTTAAAACAGTGCTCTGCACATAATAAGCGCTCAATAAATATTGATTGATTTCAAAAAAAGAGGTGGGGAATGGGAAATAGGGAAGCCGAAACGGAAGGTAGTTTTTTCTATTTTTTTTAATAGTATTTGTGAAGTACTTACTATGTGCCAGACACCGTACTGAACGCTGGGATAGATACAAGATCATCAGGCCGGACATAGTCCGTGTCTCACATGGGTCTCACGGCTTTAATCCCCATTTTACAGATGAGGTAACTGAGGCACGGAAAAGTTAAGTGAGTCGGCCAAGGTCACCCAGCAGACATATGGCAGAGCCAGGAAGGGACAGGAGCGGGGCCAAAGGATGGGAGGGGGACTGGGAGATGGGGGCTGGGTCCTATTATCTCACTGTCCTGGCCCGACCCCTGCCCCCGAAGACCCCTCTTGGAGATGTTTAGTTCCCCTCACCTCAGGGTTGGGTCTGCGGTGATCCTCTCTTCCTCCTCCTCCTCTTCCTCCGCTTCCCCCTCCTCATCCTCTTGACACTAATTCACAGAGATGTTGATTTCCGGGCCCTTGGGCTGATACAGCAGCTCAGACTGAGGGGAGAGCAGAGAGAAGGGACCCGCTGGGGGGTAGGTGCGGGGAGCGGGACACACGCTACGCCCTAGACCCCCCGGGGGAGGCTCTCGGTGGGTGAGAAAGTAGCAGCCGAGCAGCCCCCCTGGCCTGGTCCTGGACCGGAGAGCCCTCCCGCCTCCACCCCGTGAGCCCCCCGGCCCCTCCCTCAGTACGGCACGACCCCCCCCGGGGCCTCTCCTGCCGCTGACAGCGGGCTCGGGCCATGCGGGTGCTGAGAGGGCAAAGGGTCACCCCTCCCTCCCCACACACACCATGCACGCAGAGCCCCCGCCGAGCCCCCCGCCCTAGTTGCTCACATCCTCGCCGTCAGGCCCGCCGGCCTCCAGCCGGGGCGGGAGCTCTTCCTCTTCCTCCTCCCCCTGCTCCTCCTCGTCCTTCGCACGTGCCCGCCCGCGCCCCGGCTCTGGCTCCGGCTCCGGCATCGGTTCGTCCAGCCAGGCCAGCTCCTGCTGCGAGAAGACGCGCTCCAGGGCCTTCCGGATCCCTACCAGGCCCAGCAGCTGCACCCAAGCCGGGGACACCATCAGGGCACCGGGATCAGGGGCCGGGACGGGGGGTTCAGGTCGGGGGACAAGGCTAGGGTGGGTGGCGGGCGAGGGCACGGCCGGGGGGCAGGAGAGCACGGCCGGAGGGTCCAGGCCGGTCGCGTGGCCTGTGGGAGGGTGGGCGGAGGGCACGGTCAGGGGGACGAAGGGCAGGACAGCACAGCCAGGAGGACCGGGCTGGGGAGGGGAACTGAGGCCAGGGTTGGGGGTAAGATGAGGAGGAGAGGGAGCGGGAAGGGAAGGTGGGGGATGGGGGCGGGGGCTTCGGCTCTCACCATGAGGGGGAAGACGATGGCGGCGGCGGTGGCCTTGAGGAGCCAGAGCCCGGCGAGGCAGAGCAGCTGGACGCCGGTGAAGAGGTGGACGCGGCGCAGGGGCACGTGGTGCAGCAGCAGCAGGAGGTCAGGCTGGTGCTTGGCGGGCACTAGCAATAGCTGCACCCGCTCCACCAACTGCAGGGGCAGGGCCACGGCGGGAGGAGGGGGCCGCCGGCAGACCGGGATCCGGGGGGGGGCTGCTCCCGGAGACCCTCGGGAGCGGGGTCCCCCTCCTCTCACCCTACCGCCCTCTCTCACGTGCTCAATACAGTGCTCGGCACTCCCGAGGGGCTTAATGACGGGGGTGGTATTTCTCAAGTACTGCGCTAAGCGCTGGGGTACTTCCCAGAGAGATCATCAGGTCGGACACAAGTCCTGTCCCTCCCAAGGCTTAAGTCCGACGGGGAGGGAGAACAGGTATTTTATCCCATTTTAGGGGCGGGGAAAGTGAGGCCCAGAGGAGTTAAGTGACTTGCCCAAGTTCACACAGCAGGCAAGAGCCGGAACTAGAAACGGGGCCTTATTACTCCCAGTTCCCTCGTTCTAGCCTCCAGACTTTAAGCTCATTCTGGGCAGGGAATGTGTCTCATATTGTTGTAGTGTCCCTCCCCAAGAGCTTAGTATGGCTCTCTGCACACCGTAAGCTCTCAATAAATATGATTGACTAACTATTCACTAAACCAAGCTCCTTCCCCATCTGTTGAGTGATCAGTTTTATCCCCATTATACAGATGGGGTAACTGAGGCCCAGTGAAGCAAAGTGACTTGCCCGAGTTCGGTGGCGGAACCGGGATCGAAACCCAGGTCCCCTGACTCCCAGCCGTGCCCTCTTTCCTCTAGGCCGTGCCGCTCCCCGTCGCAGTAACGACGGAGGCGCGGGCCCCCGCTCCCTGCCCTCGAAGAGCTTCCGCTCTAGTGAGTGTGGGCAGTCCGGCCCCGGGGTGGGGGTGGGGGCACTCACCTGGAGGCTGCCGAGGGCCGCCACGCCCATGTAGAGGAAGATGCCGTAGAGAACGGGCATGGGGATGAACTGGAAGAAACCGGGTGAGGGGCGGGGCGTGGGGCTGGGGCAACAGCAACGGCGGGCGTTGTGATAAGAGCCCTGCTTTGCCCCTGCCACCCAGGGAGCGGGGTGAGGGGCCTAAGTGCCTTTGATCCCGAGGTGGGGGGAGAAGGGGCTGTCGCCACCCGGGCCGTGCCCCCGGGCATCTCAATCGATCGATCGATAATATTTAGTGAGTGCTTAGTTTGTGCAGAGCGTGTTCTAAGCGCTGGGGAGAGGACAATACAACAGAATCCAGCGGGAAGGATAGAGGGACCTGAACTCACCCCGGGGCTTCTGCCTAAGGAGTGCGGGAATAGGGGCTCACGAGTTGGTGGGAAAGCGGGGAAGGGTCCCGGCGAGTGGGCAGAGGGTGAGAGACTTTCAGCCCAGGATGGGGGGGTCCAGCCCCATAGCCCTGGGGCCCCGAGCAAGCTTCCTGGTTCCGCTTCTGCCCTTATCCAAGGAAGGGTGCCGGTGTGTGGGCGGGGGAGCTTTCGAAAGGGAGACCCCGGGATCCTCTGTTACCTTGAGGATGGGCGCTAGGAATACTGAGACCCCAGTGAGGATGAAGACCAGCAGGCCTGTCAGTCGCTGCTCCCTGAAACAAGAATGGGGGGACGGGGTGGGCTGGGAGAGACCCGCGGAAGACAGGATTCCCCCCAACCCCTGACGCCCTCATGCCTAGCTCTCTGGAGTGGGACTCCCCTACCTCCCCTCAACACTATCGCTCCCAGTGAGGAGCCACAAACCACCTGGGCACTAGATTTGCTCCCAGAGGGGCTTGGGCACAGCCTGGTTCCTCCCACCCCGCCCAGGTCCCGGCTTCCGTCCCAGCCGAGTTTGACCATTCCTCACCCAAGAGGCCTGATCTCTCCCTAGCCGAGGGTCACCCCATCTCTCCGTGAGCCCCCGGGGACTGCTCACTGACGACCCAAGCCACTGACGGCAGGGCAGGGCAGGGCAGGTCGGGCATACCAGGGCCCCCCTGGGTAATCCCAGCCTTGGCCCGCGGCTGGTTTGGCGGCTGCCTCGTTTTCCGTCTCCCCTCCACCAATCCCCTAGGATGGCCCTCCGCCTTCCTCTCCTGGCCTGCCCCTCCTTCTCCCCTGCACCTTCACTGAACCTCCGACCCACTCTCTCCTTTTTTTTTTAAATAGGGTCTTTGTTAAGCACTTATGTGCCAGGCACTCTACTAAGCACCGGGGTAGATGTAATCAGGGTGGACACAGTCCCTGTCCCGTATGGGACTCAGACTCTTAAATCCCCATTTTACAGATGAGGTAACTGAGGCCCAGAGAAGTGAAGTGACTTGCCCGAGGTCATACAGCAGACAAGTGGTGGATTAGAACCCAGGTTCTCGTGACTCCCAAGTCCGAGGTTTATCCACTAGGCCACACTGCTTCTCTCCCGCCTCTCCTGGCTCCCCAGCCCCCTCCGCCCCCCTAGGGTTGCGGAGAGACTGGGCTGGGGGTCGGGGATCGGGGCCCCCTACCTGATGCCCAGGAAGCGGGCAGGCTCTCCGGGGATGCAGGCGGAGCTCTCCCGCTTGAGGCTGTCCATGTGGGCCAGGGAGATGACCGTGGCCGAGACGTACCAGGGCAATCCCATGGCTGAGGTCAGAAGCATGAGCATCGCCACCCAGAACAGGTCCAGGTGGAAGCCGGCACCCTTCTGCATTGAGGGAGGGGGACTCTGAGGCCTGATCTGGCTCCTCTGGGGGGGAAGGGGTGTCCGGGGCTCGCTCATGGGGCTGAATGCTCCACGGGGGTGCTGGGTTCCAGCCGCGGGGCCGGTGACCCCGGGTTCCCCCCGTGGGGGCGACGGGGCCGGTGTCCCCGTGTTCCATCTACCAAGATGTCGGGTCAGCGATCCCGGGTTCCGGCCGAAGGGGTAACGGGGACAGAGCCCCGGGTTCCCCTTTGCGGGTGATGGGGCTGCGGCCCCTCGGTTCTAGCTGCGGGGTGGTGAGACTGGGGCCCCCAGGCTCTGTGCCGCGGAGTACAATCCGGCCAACGTCCCCAGATTTCCCTCTGAACCGAAGCTTCCAAGAAGGGATTAAAAAGGCCCTGGTTTGGTTCCCCCCGGCCCGGTTAGCTCGGCTCCCCGTGGCCCGGCCCGCTCCCCCTTCGAGCCCGCGCCCGACGTGAGAGCACCTGAAGGCGGTACTCCTTGCGGTTGAGGATGACGGCGGTGATCTGCTGGTCCATGAACACCAGGATGGCAAGCAGCACAGCGGGAAGGGCAGCCGCCGGGCACAGCCACCAGGCGTTGGCCCCAAACAGCGGCACCAGCCAGCCCCGGCCAGGGTGCGTCGGCTTCTGGGAAGAGAATGAGGAGGGTAGAGGGGTGGGGAGGGCTGTCTCCAGGGTTCCCCCAAACTGCCCTGCCCCAGGGTGACGGGACTCCAGCCGTCCAAAAGCCATGGGGGAAAGAAATGGAATTGGGGTTCATTGTCAGGGCCGGCTGAAGAGGCCCTGGGGGAGCCCCCTCCCTCCCTCCCTCTTACCCACCTCCCAGGCCCAGGCATGGACGTGCCCCGGGTCTTGGGCAGGGCTGGGTTTGGTGGCTTCAGTTTTGATTAAGGGACTCCCGGCAGAGTCGGGGGGCAAGAAGTGGGGGGAGAGGGCCGTCTGCCTCGGTGCTGGGCATTGGCCGGCTCTCTGAGCCAGGGGAGGAAGGGTGGGGAGGGGGCCCAGAGCCCCCAGACCAGGGTGAGGCTTGTGGGGAGGCCCTGGCCTACCCCCTCCGAGACCACCCCCTTCCTATGGTCCCCCTCGACCCGCACCCCCAATTTGCCCGGCCCCGGTGGGGGCGTGAGGGTCACTGTCCCTCTGGGCTGGCCCTGGTCAGCCTGGGGCCCCTACCTGGGGACCTCAGGAGGAGCGGGGAGCAGGGAGGGAGATGCCCCCGATCCCCGGGGTGCTCCAGCCCCCACCCCCCGCACCCCGCAACCACCCTCAAGACCCCTGCCTCACCTTGAACTCGCTGGGCACGATGAGCTTGGGGGTGTCGAGTCCAAAGGCGGCATCCAGCCCGCAGCCCAGTAGGATGGCCAGGATGATGGAGAAGTCGCTGACCGCTTTCCGCACCTGCCGGACCCGGGGCTCAGCCCAGTGCCAGCTCCGGCCCCCGAGAAGCCCACTGGGCATTTCAGCCCCAGACCCCCAGATGGAGGAAGGGACGCTGAGACCCCCACCCCTGCTCCTGTCGGCCTACCCTTGGTCCGCCCACCACACGGGGAGGGGATTGGGGGGAATTTGCATCAGAATATTTCTGAGCACCTAGCAGAGTGCTCTGCACCCAGGAGGTGTTCAGTACAACATTTTGCACCCAAGAGGGGTTGGGCATAATGCTGCGGTTGTCAGTACAGTGCTCTGCACCCAGCAAGTGCTCAGCACCCAAGAGGTGCTCAGTACAGCACTCAGTTACCAGGAGGTGCTCTTTGCAGAGCTCTGCACCCAAGAGGCACTCGGTCACCAGGGAGGTCCCGCTGATAACGGTGGGAAGGGGGAGAAGAGATGGGGAGGAACTAAGGGGAGAGAAAGAAGCGACAGAAGGCACCCACCGTAGTCGGGAAGAAGGGGCTGGATTTGAAGTGCTTGAGGATCATGGCGGAGAAGAAGGTGGAGAGGAAGAGGAGGACGGAGAGGAAGGCCACGTCCGGCACGTAGGGACAGCCGGGTCCCAGCAAGCGGCCCCCCAGCTCGAGGCACTCCGGTTTCAGCAGCAAGGACACGTTGATGAGACCCAGCTCCTGCCCAAAGGGAAGGGAGGGCTGGGGGGAGTGGGAGGACCTGGGTAGAGGGGAGGCCCCCCCCAACCCCCTTCCCACCCCTCACCGTCCCCTCCTGCCCTTCACCATCCCCGGTCGCCCCTCACCATCCCCACTTGCCCCTCACCATCCCCTTCTGCCCCTCACCATCCCCACCAGCCCCTTCACCGTCCCCTCCCGCCCCTCACCGTCCCCAAGACCGGGTCCCCATCTCCTGCTGCCGGTCTGGTCTGGTTCCACAGAGACACGTTCCCTGGGGAGACGGAAAACAGCGCCTCGGGCCTCATCCCCTCAGAGCCGACAGGGGTCCAATCGCCCCCTCCCCCTTGGCCCCAGCCCAGCCCCCCTCTTCCACCGGGGTCTGGGCCCGGACTCAAGCTCCTCGAGGGCAAGAAATGTATGTCTTGCTCCTGGTTTGGTCTGTACTAAACAGTTCGGAGTTTGGCACTTGGTTGGCAAAGCTAGACTGTAAGCTCCTGAAGGGCAGAAATCTTGTCTTCCAGCTGTACTGTACTCTCTCAAGTGCGTGGATCAGCGCTCTGAATATAGCGGGCACTCAATAAATAGTACAATTGATTATAGGCGCTCAGCAAGTACCTTTGGCTCATTGGTTGAGAGGGAAGCAGCAGGGCCTAGTGGAGACAGCCTCGGCCTGGGAGTCAGGGGACCCGGGTTCTAAACTCAGCCCTGCCTCCGGTCTGCTGTGTGACCTTTAGCAGGTCACTCTGGGCCTCACTTTCCTCCTCTGTAAAATGGAGATGAAATCCTACTCCCTCTCGGACCGTTAGCCCCACGTGGATCATCTTGGATCGTACTGTCTTCTATCGACCTCAAGGCTTGAGTCAGTGCTTGGCTCGTATTAAGCTCTTCGTAAGTACCGTGATAATTGTCTGCTAGGTGACCTTGGGCAAGTCACTTTACTTCTCTGAGCCTCAGTTATCATATCTGTAAAATGGGATTAAGACCGTGAGCCCCATGTGAGACAGGGACTGTGTGCAACCTGATTAACTCGTCTCTACCCCTGTGCTTAGAACAGTGCTTGGCACATAGAAAGCACTTAACGAGTACCATTATTATTAATAATACTTATCATCAATAATAATTCTGTGTCCCACCGGAGCTCCCCCTTGCCCCACAGGGCCTGCTTCTCTTCTCCATTCACACCCTGCCCTTGATCACAGGGGAAGGTGGGGGGCACCGGATCACGGAGCGCCCCACCAGCCAGCGCCCCGCGGCGGGACGCCTCACCTCCCCGGGCCGGGAAATGGCAGAGGCAGCTGTAGAGGGGGAAGCCGGCGGCGCGGTCCGGGCGGTGGAAGGGATGCAGCTCGGCCAGGCTCAGCATCTTCCTGACGGCGTCGTAGATGAAGATGAGGCTGATCAGGGCACAGAAGCCTTCCTCCGTGAAGCGGGTGAAGTAGCGCACCAGGTAGCTGGCCTCCGTGGCTACCAGCGCCAGGCAGAAAGTGGCCACCCAGATCCCAACCCACAGGCGGAAGGGCAGGTAATCCAGACCGTGATCCCTGCGGGAGAGCAGGGGAGAGGAGCCCGGGTGTCAGCTGCAGTTCGGTTTCAACCTCATTCCTTCTCCCATTTTCACTGCTGGGAAATACATCCGATCGCCTACCTATCTCCCCTATCAAGCAAATAATGGAATAGACTGTAAGGTCTTCTCTAGATCGTAAATTCGTTCTCGGCAGGGAGCACGTCTACCCGCTCCGTTATATCGTGCCCTCCCAAATGCTTAGTCCAGTGCTCTGCACACGGTAAGCACTTAATAAATATGATGGATTGACTGATTGAACTATTAGACTATAAACTCCTTAAGGGTGGGGAATGGGTCTTTTTATGCTGTTTTCTCCACAATAAAAATCCCTGTGATACTTTTTTAAACACCTACTGTGTGTCAAGTATTGTACAATATAAGAAGGTTGGACACAGCCCCTGACCCTTATGGGGCTCAGTCAATCAATCAAAGTGCTATTTATTGAGCACTTACTGAGTGCAGAGCACTGGACTAAGCAGTTAGGAGACTACTTTCCAACAGTGTTGGTAGACACGTTCCCTGCCCATAGTGATCTTACAGTCTAGAGGGCGAGGCAGGTATTTTATCCCATTTTACAGATGAGGTAACCAAGGCACAGAGGAGTGAAGTGACGTGCCCAAGTTCATTCAGCAGGCAAGTGGTGAAGCCGGGATTAGAACCCAGGTCCTGTGACTCCCACTAGGCCAAGCTGCTTCTTCAAGAGGTTAGTTCAGCGCTGCACACTCAGTAGATGCTCCGGAAATAACCGGGATAGATTGGGAAGGCAGCCCTGGTGTGTTCCCTTACTGGAGGACCCCACACACCAGTGTTCCCCATTCCCCGTGATGGCTTTTCCCCCTTCTCCTACCCCCTGCCACGGCCCGGCCCCCTGGGACGCCAGGCCCCTCCCCACCTGCAGAAGGAGAAAAGGAGCCGTTCGAAGACCAGGATGGGCCCGGTGCTGCTCAAAATGGTGAGAGGCTGACCAGCAAAGAGGCAGAACGTGGCACCCGCCACTGACGTCCCCAGGAAACTCTCCAAGACGCCCTGGGCACAGTGGGTGGGGGGCAGGGGGTGGGGCAGAAGGGAACAAAGATCAGAGTGTGGGTACCCACTGGCAACACCCCCAATCCCACCTCCATCTGCCCATCCCGGGCAGGGGGTCACCCTAGGGTCTGCCCCAACTCTGGACCTGGGGCACCTGCCCTCCCTCCCCACCTCCCACCTCCTCCCCACCTTTAAAAAAAATGGTATTTGTTAAGCGTTTACTAGGTGTCAGGCGCCGTACTGGCATGGTTCTCTGCACACAGTAAGCACTTGATAAATATGAGTAATAAATAAGATTGAACGTACTAAGCACTGGGGTATATGCGAGCTAATCAGGGTGAACGTGGTCAATGTCCCACATGGGGCTCACTGTCTTAATCCCCATTTTACCGATGAGGTAACTGAGGCACAGAGAGGTGAAGCGACTTGCCCAAGGTCACACAGCAAACAAGCGGCAGAGCCGGGATTAGTGGCTGACGGGTTCCTCCGTCGGCCTCGGCCCTAGAGGCCGTGGTCTCTCCTCCTTTTTGTGGGACTGGTGGTCAGTTTGGGGCTGGGGGCCGGGATGGGCAGAGATTCCTCCCTCTTCATCCTGGGCCTGTGTGATTGTACCCATTCCCCCTCCCCGCCCCCCAAGCACCAGCACCACCACAGCCAGAGGAGCAGGATCCCAGGGGTGGGTGCGCGGATCAGACTTCCGACCTCGGCCCCAACCTCTGCCACCGTTCCCGGCGGTCCGGATGGAGCGATCCGGCTGAGTGTCTGGGCGGGGGGCCGGGGAAGGGGCAGTGCCTCAGTCCACCCGAGGTCAGAGGAAGGCAGTTGGGGCGCCGGGCCCGGCCTCCACCGTTTCCCCCGCCCGGCCGAGCCCTACCTGGAAGTTGCCGGTGGCGTCGCTGAGCATGCCGCCGAAGGTGATGGCGTTGGTGACGGTGGCCAGGTAGATGTAGAGCACGGCCGAGAAGCACTGCACGTCCAGGCCGTCCAGGAAGTCACTCGGGTACCAGGGGGCCTTCCTGCGCACGTCCTGTGCCAGGCCCCCGAACAGCCTGCGGGCCCCGGGCACGGTCTACTGTGTGACCTCGGGAAAGTCACTTCACTTCTCTACGCCTCAGATTAAGACTGTGCCGTGCGGGACAGGGACTCCGTCCAACCTGATTTGCTTGTATCCACCCCAGCGCTTAGTGTAGTTCCCGGCACAGCGTAAGTGCTTAACAAATATCATTTTTGCTATTATTATTATTGTTATTATTCTAACGGTATTACAGCACCCAAGAGGAGCTCAATAATTCATTCGATCGTATTTACCGAGCGCCTGGTTTGTGCAGAGCACGGTACTAAGTGCTTGGGAGAGTACTATACAATAATAAACAGACACATTCCTTGCTCACAGTGAGCTTACAGTCTAGATGGGGGGAGGCAGACATGAACAGAAAGAAATAAATGACCAAAGGGAGCAAGTCAGGGCGGCACAGAAGGGACTATCGATTGGTCGCCCTCTCCCTCGTCCCCGCCTGTCGCTGCTCCGGCCCCCCGGCCTGACCGCCGGCCCGACCCCCGGTGCTCACCGGCCGGTCCTTCGGAGCTCCTCGCTGGGTTCTGCCCGGTGCCCGCGTCTGTCTGTGGCCAGCGACACCTTCCCGTTGCAGGGGGCCTTGGTCTCCCGCAGCTCCGGGGGAAGCCTGCGGTCAGAGTGGGTCCCGGGGTGTGGGGCCGGGCTGTGCGCGGTCCCCGGGTTTCGGAGAGAGGGTCCGAACCCGAGGCCCCCCGACCCCACCGCCGGTCCCGGGACCAGAGGCCGCGGGCAGGACGGACCTCCCGGCTGAGCTGCCAGGTGGTGGGGGAAGCGCCCCCTGAATTCCCACTCCACCCCCGGCCCCTGACCCAGGCCATGCCTTCTCCTCTTCCTCCGTCCCTCCTGTCCAAACCTCCTGACTCTCCCGCAAGCTCCCCTGCCCCCCAGCAACTCTACTTATTTATTTATTTATTGGATATCTGTTAAGCGCTTACTATCAACCGGGCAGTGTACTGAGCGCTGAGGTAGATTGCAGCAAATCAGGTTGGACACAGACCATGTCCCACCTGGGGCTCACCATCTTGATCTCCATTTTAAAGATGAGGAAACCAAGGCACAGAGAAGGGAAGTGACTTGCCGCAGGTCACACGGCAGACAAGTGGTGGAGGCAGGATTATTATTATTAGTACTGATAATTATAATAGTGGTATTTGTTAAGCGCTTACCGTGTTCCAGATGGATGGATGGGATGGATGCTCCGCACACAGTAAGTGCTCAATAAACACGACTGAATGAATGAATGGATTGGACACAGTCCCTTGTCCCACGTGGGGCTCACAGTCTTAATCCCCATTTTCCAGATTGGGTAATGGAGACCCAGAATACTGAAGCGACTCGCCGAAGGTCGCCCAGCAGACAAGTGGCAGAGCTGGAATCAGAACCCAGGTCCCTCTGTCTCCCAGCCCCGTGCTCTAGCCATTAGGCCACGCTGCCTCTCCAGTTACCTCCTGTGGTCGGGGGGCAGACACCTGGGCGGGGGGAGGCGGGCGGTGGGGTCCCACTTGCCGGGAGGGAGGACCGTCAGGTCGTCCAAGAAGGCGTCTATCCCGGCCACCAGGTCCTGGGGGCCGCGGGCCCTCCGGGCTGACCACTGGAACAGCTGCGGGGGAAGGGGTGCCGAGGGAGGGAACGGGGCAGCCGTCAGAGCCGCCGATCTCAGGACCCCCGGCCGGGGGTGGGGAGAGGAGAGGGCAGCTTGGGGTGCTTCCGTAAAAGGGACAGTTGAGGGAGACTTCCGAGGGCTTAGGACAGCGCTCTGCGCACAGTAAGCGCTCAATAAATACTACCGAAGGAATGAATGAGCTGACGAGAGATAAGGTCAGCCTAGTAGATGGGGAGGGGGCTCCTCCCTCTCCGCCCCTCCTCACCTGGTCACTCAGCAGCACGGCTACGGCTCTGCCCAGCTCGTGATAGCCCTTCAGTCGGCCCGGGGGGCCCAGGAGGATACAGACAAACCTGAGGAGCCGCAACAGAGGGGAGGGGGGCCGTCTCGAAGCCTTAGTGAAGACACATCTCCTCCAAGAGGCCTTCCCAGACTAAGCCCCCCATTTCCTCATCTCCCACTCCCTTCTGCATCGCCCTGACTTGCTCCCTTCGCTCTTCCCCCCTCCCAGCCCCACAACACTTATGTACCTATCTGTCATTTAACTTATATTATTAATTATATTAATAATTATTTATTTATATTAACCGAGTGCTCACCACCCCAAGACTTCCCCCCGAAACCCCCAGGAGCCAGGCAGGGCGCCCGGCCGGTGTACCTGCTGGGCAGGGGCACCTCGACCAGGGTCCCCAGCACCTGGGGGTCCCGCATGCACACGAAGACCATCAGCGGCCGCTCCAGGAAGTCCAGCTCCCCGGCCAGGATGACCGCGGCTTCAGTCCCCGGGGGCAGCTTCTGTCCCAGAGGGTTCTGCCGCTGTCGGGGGGACAACTGGTCAATTAATCTGTCAATCAATGTTGTTTAAGGAGCACTTACTGTGTGCAGAGTACTGTACTAAGCACTTGGGAGAGTACAAGATAACGATATAAGAAGTTGTGTGTAGACACAATCCCTGCCCACAGGGAGCTTACAAACTAGATGGGGAGATGGGGGAGGAGGGTCTATGACATCAGGGGTCAAGGATCGGGGGGGGGGCCCTCCAACTTCCTCATCCAACCAGCCCCCAGCTCTGCTCGGCCGATCCCAGTGTGTGTGAGCTCCTTTGGGGCGAGAGATCACGTCTACCCACTGGGTTATAGTGGACTCTCCCAAGTCCTCAGTCTAGTGCTTTGCACATTGTAAGCGTTCAGTAAATACCACTGATGGCTTCAGTCAGTGGTGGAACCACCCAGGTGCACAAAGAAGAAATGCTTGGCCTCTCCCTATCAGAGCGAGCCCGGGGAGAGCAAGAGGGAAAGAAGCTCGTTGTGAGAAGGGAATGTGTTTGATTATTGTTCTTTTGTACATTCCCAAGCACTTAGTACAGTCCTCTGCACACAGTAAGCACAATAAATATGATGGATGGAAGGAAGGAAGGAAGGATGAAAGGAAGGAAGGAAAAGAAAAGAAAAGAAAAGGGAGAGGAGAAGGGGGAATGAGTGGAGAGGTCTGTAAGGTCATTTTGGGCAGGGAACACGTCCGCTCATTCTGTGGTATTGTACTCTCCCAAGCGCTTAGTATAGGGCTCTGTACATAGTAAGCAATCAATAAATACCATTGATTGATTGATTGAAGGGAGAGGGAGACAGGAAGGGGGAAGTGGAAGCGGGGAAGAAGAAAAGAGAAGAAGCATACACACCTGCTCCTCCAGTGGGGTCTTCCCAGCAGTGGGATCTTGGCGGGAATGAGATGAACCTGTTGGGAAGTTGCTGAATCCCGGGAATGGCCCTTTTATATTCCCAGCCCCGATTTCACTTTTTCCTCCCAATATCCCCTA